>NC_045173.1:4287841-4382841 GCF_900700415.2 Clupea harengus
ATCCTCTCTGGGCATGGGTTAGGGGCTTTTCACACACACAGAGACACACAAACTACAAACTCCTTGTTAGCATGCATCTCTGTCAGGAGCAGCTGTGACATCTCCTCTCTTCACACTTCCCTCCAGAGACAAACAGGGGGAGAGAGATGAGAAAGAGAGAAGGAGAGGGGGGGGGGGGTGTCAGTTACACTCCAGAGAATTGGTCTTTCTTGCTCATATTTGAGCTATGTGCTATGTTGAAGATGAGGATATTTCATCTGTGTGTGATAACTCGAGGCATTGCCAAATATGTTCACCTCCAGGGTGGCTGAATGCCAGCCTGTCCCAGGTCTCAGCAGCTGAACACAACACTGGGTGGTTTTGTTGTTGATCTTGTTGAGCCTTCTGCCTGCTGACAAACCCAAACACTACACACATAGCTGTGACTGTTAACCTGACAGACTTTACTCATTACAGTTTCAATCCCTTAGTCTACGTATAAGCAAAGGGCTCAGTCGGGTCAGGATGGTGTTTTGGCATTTTGACTCCAGATTAAGTGTCATTTTCGTGGTAACTCACTGTTGTATACAAATTATTAACACACCCTCCTCTTTCCATGCGGTTGTAGCCATTTACATAAACGCAATCGCATCGCCACCGGTCTGATCCCCACCCCTCGTCCTGCTTCCCAGCCCCCAATGAAAAGCAGTGGAGCCGACGAGCAGACAGTTGCACTGCTGTGGTGAGGATGATATCATCGGCGGCACCACTCGCTGTACTAACTGAGAGATAACAAAGGGGAAATGTTTTTCACTATCACGGAGAATTATCACTGATCTGTTTGGGAACTGCGACACTGTTCTGGTAGCTTCGTTGTCAACACTTTCTACCTCCTCCCGTACAAGTTTTCGCTCGGTTTCTATAGCAAATGACGACTTTGAGTTGAACGCCGCGTTTGTACCTGGGCTGGGCTGCACTGTCCTCTACAGCTTCGTGTCGGTCGCCGCACCTCCGAGTGTCCATCTCCTTATGCAAAAATGAACAGCTTTGCTCTGGAGAAGGAGACCGATGGAAATGAATTCACAAGCAACGAGGAAGAGGTATTATTGTCTGTCACTCATGTTTTTCACTTTCTTATTTGTTTATAGATACAACATCAATTAAGTAAATCTGATAAACCTATCTTTTAGCCTGTATTTTAAATGTTTAGTTTTGTTCCAAAGTAATGTAAGAGGTAGGCCTAATTTTGTAGTAGGTCAGAAAATGTGACTGTAAGTGTCCATTATCTTGCTTATTGTTTGTGAAGATGTCCCAGGAAGTGTTTCGGGAATATTTTTTCCCATTTGTGGCAAATTAAGTGGACTTATCACCAATCACTCATTTTGTAAGAACCTGGGCCCCATAACTTGCAAGAGCTCTGTTGGCTCCATTGATCTAAATGACACCATAGCGTCTCTTTGAACTTGGTAGGAACAAAAGATGCATTGAATTCAGTAGCACTCGGGCAAATGCTATAACTCTTCAAGACGAATTTGTCAGCACGGCTGTTGATGGATGGCCCACTCTGAGAGAGTGAGAGAAGTTGAAGTATTTGGATTGGTGTTAGTGTCTGTGATCAGAGGTGCTATGCTTTGGCTCAAGTGGGGATCAAAATCACCTGCGCATGTGTTTTTAATCCATAGTGATCCAACAGCAAGTGTAGCTTTGCTCCCTTATGTGGGGAGGTTTATTCAATTATTATGGAGGGGATTCCATGAACTCACACAAACCTTGTGAATCCCTTTCACCCTATTTAACTCAACTATTCTTTGCTCTTGGCTGCATCTGTATTTAATGTTTGTGAGATGAAGCCTCATGGTAGACTTTTTTTGTTAAGGTCAGGACATTATTTGTCAGTGGGCTGCCCCTGGACATCAAACCCAGAGAGCTCTACCTCCTCTTCAGACCTTTTAAGGTAAGCTCTTACAGCCTTGAGAATGATCAGTGCTCAATAACTAATGTTATGTTTACGCATTAACACACGTGCACTCAAGACACTTTCTATCAAGCAATCATAAATAAATGCCTTCTAATTTCACAATAATGTGGTGATATTTAGTGGAGTTTTGTGTCCCTAAGAGTTAATAGATGAGCCATGATGGGCGGAACTGTTGAGATGTAATGGTGTGTGCTGTCACCATGTTCCACACACTAAATTATACAATGTCTGCGGTGGCATTCTCCTTTCTTTTCTCAGGGTTACGAAGGCTCATTGATCAAGCTTACCTCTAAGCAGGTACGTAGAGGGACAAGCCACAAAGCCAGTCCTGACCCACCTGAGTCCAAAAGAGTCATATGTTGGGGGATATTTGCACGTTGGTGTCACTTAGTTCATAACACAGAAGCCCAAATTTGACTTTCTGAACTCAAACATTGACATGACCCATTATTCACAAGCACACAGCCATTGTTCCAAATTATTAATACATTCCTCTGCCTCTCCCTTCCTCTCTCCCTCGCAGCCTGTGGGCTTTGTTAGTTTCGACAGCAGATCAGAAGCGGAGGCAGCGAAGAACGCACTGAACGTGAGTGGAGCCGAGCGGAGCGGAGTAGAGCCGATGGAGCGCACCTGCTCCCCCACTCCCGCGCATTCAGCCCAACGCAGCGCCGCTTGCACTTTGATCACTCACCGTGTCGCAGATTTGTAGTGGAAATAACCCTCTGCGTGCAGAGCTCTGCTGCTTTAAAGAGAGCGTCAGATCAGGAGAGCGGAAAAAACACTCCTAGCAAAACATGGTTCTCTGCAGAAACTCGGTCTAATGTTCAGCACAGCGTGTTGACAGGGTTGCTGGGATGATAATGTTTACTAGGTATTTTTTTATTCCAGGCAGTTGTGGAGTTAATCTGTGTGCTGAGTTCACATCACATTTGTTTTAGTTCAAGGCGTTCTTTTAGGTATTGAGGAGCAGAGTTGCTTAAATATCTAGTTGAGACCCGAAACCAGCACGCCAGCCTAACAGCCGACCTTAAAGAGCTTAAAGTGTAAGAGTAGATTTTTCTAGTTTTGTAAATCTAAAGCTTGATGTTAAGTGCTAATGCAACACCTGGACCTTTGTGTTTGATATGTAGGGTGTTCGGTTTGACCCGGAAATTCCCCAGACTCTAAGGCTGGAGTTCGCCAAGGCCAACACAAAGATGGCCAAGAACAAACTGGTGGGAACCCCTAACCCATCCATGCTGCAGCACAGCCCTGGCCTCCAGTTCATAAACAGAGACACATGTGAGTAGGCTCCTACATGCTCATGACTGCCTGAATGATGCCTCTGCAGACCTACATCAACACATCCTCTGACGTGTAATAGTAATGACCATCTTGTACAACCTCAAACCGCATCACCTAGAACCATATGACGCATACAGACACATCTAACTTTCAGTTTCTATAAAATGTGGTTTGTTGCACTCTGGCAGGTTTAGGTTTGGACAATACCTCTAGTGAAATATATATATTTGACTGAAATACACCATTTACAATACAACATTTGACAGAATTTCACAACTGTGAATGATGGCTCTGACTAACATCACACAGCAACTTTGAAGAGTACTGAGAGAATACACACACCTCCTGCTGCAGCAGTAAAGCTGACCTCTCTTGAGGGGACAGTGGGGGTAAACAGAACGTGATTCTAAGATAAACTAAACAGAAGGCGGTGCCATGCCCTCCACTTTGATGTTTTGAACATGGTTTGTAAACAGTTTTAGATAACAGAGGAAAAGCCAGTGGAGCCACTAGCATGCTAAATGTGTTCACCATGCTCTTTCCCCAGAGCTCAAATAGAACTATCTGCACTTGCTATTTCGAGTGTCTGTATGTGTTAATGCTCTCAGTGTTTCTGATGATGTGGCTCTCTTTTGACATATTCTGATGGTAAAAGATGCCTAAGCACTTAGAAGGTTCTGTGCAGTGGAAGTTGAAGCGAGTTCAAGTGACAAAACTTGATATGTGACATGATATGCTTGTTCAGTACATGGATATTGAACAGTAGCCAGTGTCTCACTCTCACCTCTCTCTCTCTCTCTCTCTCTCTCTCTCTCTCTCCCCCAGATGATATGTCTGTTCCCATTCTCTACCCCGCTGCACCAGAGGTCTGGCCTCCTTATACCCTCTATCCCTCTGAGGTTAGCCCAAGCCTGCCAACGATCAGCTATCCATCCACTGTACACACACAGGTAACAGTCCCCAACACCCACACACAAATTCTGTAACGCACGCACACACACACACACAGAGAAGAATCCAAAGAAATGAAAGGAAAAGGCCCAGGACCTTGTTTTTTTCTGTGTTCTGCAGCTTCGCTGGTACCCTCCTGTCGACTCCGCACAGGGATGGAAGGTCAGGCAGTTCTGCTGAGAGGGGTGAGTTTTCATCTCGTACCACGGTTTGAAACAAAGAGACTACAGATATCTCTGACAGTATCTCTCTCCTGAAACTCTGCGGTGGCACTGGAAGGTCATTTTGTTCTCAAGATGTAGTTTTTAATGTCAAAACATTTTCTCTAGATTTGCCATTTCTGAAGGCATGACAACGTGTATAGCATTTACATTTGTACATTTACATTGCCCCCCATCATAACCTTTTTACCATTCCTATAGAATGGTTAGAAAGTGTTTGATAACACTAAATCTTTATACAAAAGTCATGAGACAAAATGCCCATTCAGTGGCCTTAATCCTTAAGAACTGGAGTGTTGGTATCTGCTAGAGGAAGCGATATGTTCATACGAGCGAGAGCTCCGAAGAGGGCTGAGCACATTAACTGTGCAATTGATGCGGTGGTGTTCAGAGGGGTGCCTGTGGGAGATGAGAGGAAGAGGACCAGAGGGAGAGCAGGGGATGGCATGTTAATTGGTGTGACCAAAGGCTATTGCAGCTTCCTTAACGAATGCCGGGGTGGAAAACGAGAAACGGAATATAAGGGACTGGGGACAGAGGGAGAGAGGAATGAAGGACAAGCGAGGAGGGCTTCCTTATCTGCCCTGCGTGAGCCTCCCATCGGGAAGGGCGGGGAACGGAAACAGGGACCTTCAGGAACAGTTAGCTCCGTAAATGACGGGTCACCCTGCTTCATCTGCACGTTCCACTAGTGTGAGCAGAGCCTCTCCTCTGCCTGGCGCACACACAGCCCACGGTTCAAATGCTAAACACCCTCCCATCACCTGCCCCCAATAGCTCGCTAATGAGTAATCAACCTCATCTGCTTCATTTGGCTCTGCACGTGGGCACGTCTCCAAGCCGCAGAGCAGGTTACCGAGGCACACTGCTCATTGCTGAGAAGTTAGAGGAAGTACAGTTGAATGGAATATGCACAATTGACTGGTGTGGTTCATTTGCTGAAGAGGATTTTTATCAGGGTTAGCAAAGATGTGGAAGGAGATGCATATCCCCACCAACCCCCGTCCCCTCCAGCAGGTTGCACTCTAAGATTTGACTCCTCAGTGAGGATGAAAGATGAGATCGTGAGAAGGCCCATAGCTGTTTTAAGTACACTAATGAATTCAGTACACTGAGTAGATACTCTATGCTCCATTATTGCCCTATTAATGTGTTGCTGACTTTCACTTTTTGCTCTCTGTAGTTGCGACGGACAGTCCTTAACAGCTTTGATCATTGAAAATGGAGATTTCCTGATTTGAGGGAGGACTTTATGGCCTTGGGTGAGTTTTCAGACAGACTTCCCTTGGAATGTTAGAGGATTTCAGTAATTGCTACAACTGCTGAATATTCTGGTGACCATCACCCAGACATAGGAACTCCTATGTCTATGCCATCACCCAATGTTGTGTCACTCAAAGAAGCTATTTGTTGATTTGCTGATACAAGGCCCCAAGTTGAGTTGCCATAGTAACACATCACATGACTTTTCCCGACAACAGGGTCTCCATGGACATGCAAAAGGCAGTGTGCCTCAACCAAACATCAAACGGCCAGCCAAAGGAACACCTGTCCAATTTTATACTGTACAGACTTTTTACTATTTATGCATAAAATAAAATGCCTGTTATTTCGTTCATATGATTAAAACACGATAAAAGTATAATTTACAAAAGTGTGAACATTTCTCAATGTTTTGAGGACAAAGCAGACAAAAACCATTATAGTATTTTTATAATGAATGTATGTAGTCTGGTACTATTAGTCCTTTGTAGAGTGTTGGTGTTGCATTTACTGGTTGGGTATTAGCATTAGTACTGATTAGGAGTAAGAATATAAACTGTAAAGAGAAAGTGTGGCTTGAAGGATTAAAGAAAACACGTGGCATTTTTGATGAACGGGCTTTGTGAAAATGATGTTTCCACTGAGGGGTGGCTTATTTTGTACTCTTTAATCTCTCAAGTGAAGGGGGGAGGCAGGCATACGGAGGATCTTAAAATAGAATCTGCAGTTTATTTTCGGAAAGTGACGCAACTCCTTTGAGAATACAAAGTCCCGTCTTTGAACTGAATTCAAGTTCAGTCTCAAAGGTTAACATCAAACTGTTGGTGACCATTTTTAGTCCTCCTCCACCAAGGCCTTGTGTGTCTGATCATGATGTTCTTGTGTTTGGCCAAGCTATTTTAGCTCTTAATGCATCAAGCTTTTGAGGTCATACAAGTTATTGTGACAAAAATATTACAGACTTAATTCCCTTAACTAAGATGATGACTCACTATGATAATGTCAAATACGGTGTTTCTTAGATCCAAACCAAGCAACAATAAGTAGCATTAAAAGTTAAAACAGAACCCTGTACTCGTACAGTGACAATAAGTAGAAAACGTCATTTCCATATTCACATTTCTCTTTGAAGCCAGAAGTCCGTTCAAATGAATGTATACTTCGACTATCACAACAGGAGAGGCAGCATATCGCATCACTCCCCACAGCATGGAGAGAATCCCTTCCAGTGAAGGTTAAACGTCATTGGATGTTTTTCTGAAGAAAAATGAATAGTCCCAAGAATGTGGAAGAATAAATCAATTGCGAATAAAGTTCAGCAAAGTCTAAAGAATACTCACATTTCGAGCTTCCATAAATCATGCAAAACTGTGGAAAGGGCTTGCTGTAGACTGTGTATATATATCAAACTCACTCTCGCTCTCCCTCTCCCCATCTCCTGTTGACAACATAAGCCCCACTCGTGGCCTCCATCCCAGGCAGGCTGTTGAGATTTCTCTGCTTTTTGGTGACAGTTCCTTGGGGCTAGGAAGGCAACAGGGCCCCAAGGCCCTCCAGCAACCATAAACAAGCAGGTTCACCCCATCTCTTCCACAAACCCTGCCTCAATCTAGGTACTTTCAGAAATCACACTGAAATCAATTGGAGTGTTGTGTTAAAAATGAGTATTCAAACAACAGCAATTAGTCTTTGCCTTTAATCATCTGTCTAGAAAGACTCCCAATCAAATGCTGTCAACGTAATTACTTGTACTGTCTTAAGAGCAAACTTAAAAGAATAAAGAAAATATTTACAACAGTTCACATTTGTGTTTGTCACTGAGCTCTACTAAGAGAAAAATGGCAGTGCCTTCTGATGTCAACTTGTTTCTTGTTTTTTTCCTTGTATTTTTTCTGTGTTCATGTATGTGGCAAAGTAATAATCCTCTTGACAACTCTTGAAACTCAGTCCCATATAGTCAAAAGTGTGTGTGTGTGTGGTCACTTCTTGGTGGGCACTCCATCTGTGTAGTCCTCCAACACACCAGCCAGATGGTGGTTGTGGGTCTTGAACCGTCTTGCCTTCTGACTGCCTCCCTTCTTCCTCTTATGAATTGGTAACTGAAGAAGCCAATCACGGAGGATTAAACAGAGCATGACCAATCAGAGAATAGATTGAACAGCAAAATTGAGAAATTAGATTCAACTGTTAATGGTTGTTTGTGTGTGTGTGTGTGTGTGTGTGTGTGTGTGTGTGTGTGTGTGTGTATAAACCCACCATTTTCTTTGGTCCGGTCTCCTGCATAGAGGTGATGCCCTGCCTCTTCAGGTATTCCTCAATTTTTTCTTCATCCATGGAATCCACTGGAATACTGCGCCATAGCTTCTGAAACTCTGTGGAAACACGCAGATCAACACTCGTCATTGTCCATAAATCATTATAGGACTTCGTGTGCTTTACTGTTTGCCAATATTCCATCGCCTCGCTTAGCATCACAAGTTATTACTTGGCTTAAGTCATCACAGGCTTTACTACATGAGCGTGGGCATTTGTGCGCGCACACACACACACACACACACACACACACACACACACACACACACACACACACACACACACACACACACACACACACACACACACACACAGAGAATGAGAGCACGTACCATCATCTACTGTAAACTGACAGTGTTTGTCATTGAAGAATAGAATTTTCCTCTTGTCTGGTCTTGTAACAAATACGATCTGATCACCTAAAGCCTAAAAAAAAAACAACAAATGAAAATACTCATGAAACAAAGAGGTCCTAATCACAGGATCACAGCACCAGAACTGTTTCTGGCCGGTAGAGGTCATCAGTGAACACAGAAGAACCTTGTTGCGATGGAGATTAGTCATATGTGTCGTCAAAACTGCGGCAGAGCCCTTAGGGAAGTAAGATTTTTTTGTTTAATTTGTGCTGAACAGTATGTGTTTGTGTACCTTGATGGCCTTGGCTGAATTGGGCAGGCCCTCCTCCACGTCTTCCAGCATCACACCTCCCAACCCCAGCTGGTCGTGTTTGTCCAGCAGCCGCAGCAGAGCCTTCTTATCCTTCAGATTGTACTTGGGCTTGAAGCCATACCTCCCATCATTCACTTCTATCTTTGGGTTATTGGCAAGAGCCTAGAGAGACAGAGAGAGAGAGGGAGGGAAGGAGGAGGGGGAGAGAGAGAGAGAGACCTTTTCAGACTGATATCCTGCAATAATCACGTTACGAAGAGTCCTCTTTATGCCGCCTTCGCTTGTTTACTGACACAAACAGAGGCGGCACAATAATGTCCCAGTGTGTACTTTCAGATACCAAACTGGCACTGCGGAACCAGAGGCATGACGTTTCACGTTCGCCAGTAATGCCTCTTTCCGAGACCACCCGGAACTCAGATATTTCCAACTTGCAGTACAACACCACTTGAAGACGTAGCTCAGAGAGACTCTATCCCCAGCTTCAGCGAGGTGTGTCATTTCATCAAATTGAATGAATCAATATGGCCTTGAACCTAACAGAGACCTTGACTATATCAAAGGTTAAAAAGATGTGTGTCAAAATGAAAAAGAAAAAGTTGCACATAATAATTGATAGGCAGCAGATAGAAGGACGATCCACCGATGAGTCATCACCACATTATTGTGTTTACATTTGACACCCACGCATAAAAGACAGAGCTGTGAAATATCTCATCTGATGTTACGAATCCAAGATGTTTCAGATGTGCCATCGCATAAGAGATGGAAAGAAAATAGCCTACTGCTGCATACAAAGAAACTGGCCTACTGTTGCTTACAAACACAATGACGGAAAGAAACTAGCCTACTGTTGCTTACAAACACAATGACGGCTGAACTTAGTGCCGCGGGCTCTTGCAAGCCATGCCCATTTTTAGCAATGTTCACTCAGGCGAAGTTGGTGTGCATCATGTCAGATTTGTGTGTTCTGACCACCCAGTAGTCCTGCTTCCTTTTGGTTAGCTGCGAGTGACACACCCCAGTCCACCATGCCTGCGGGACTTTTCTAGACAGATGTTGTTCCGCCTCTGTGACTACCTCTACTGCCTGCTCACGGAACAACAATGACCCCCGCTCTGAGAGAGAGAGAGAGAGAGAGAGAGAGAGAGAGAGAGAGAGAGAGAGAGAGAGAGAGAGGTGAGTGTTAAGTACTCAAGAGTGATGATATGAACAGAAGACTTTGAAGGCAAGGGAAGATTAAAAGAGAGGATGAAGTGATCTGCTGCTGATGTTGGTAACCCAACTACTCCGTAAGAGCCCCACAGAGAGGGAGACAAAAAGAGAGGAAAGAGAGAGTGAGGGGCGAAAAAGAAAGACTCTCTCTCTTTATTTTTCCACTAACACTTGATGGGCCAAAGCATGAGGATGAAAAGCCTCCGCAGCGTTCCCAGACAGGCCCACAGCTCCCACTAGTGCCTCACTGTTGGAACGCCACTACAGAGGGCACTCTCTGCTGCCCCTACTGGCTGGGATCTGACAGCTGATGGAAACGGCATCTCCTCTTGCCTCGGCCCTTAAAATACGTGCACACACACTAACACACACACATACTAACACACACACACACACACACCTCGCCCATCAGCCACTGTTTCTGCTTCATGCCAATGTCCAACAGTTTGGTCTCATCCAGAATCTCCTCCAGACTCAGGCCGTGTGTGTCACCTTTCTGGTGCCTCGTCTGTGGGAGATAAGAAGCACACACGGACACACACAGTTAAACAATACAATTACATCCAAAAGGATTGCTCTAGCTCCAGATGAGACCTACCAGTCTAGAATTATAATGATCTTACCCAGAGTGTTAGTCTAGGAACTCTGATGCGACATAAACCAAATAACTCTATAAACACCGTCTTTTCTTAAGGTCGAAAAAGGAAAAAGACATATTCTGGAAAACCAAAAATAGGCTGATTGAGTAGGCATTTGTGTCATTTCAGATTAGCAAGAAGCTCTCAGAGGAACAAGAGGTTTGCTGACAGCGGAGAGCAGTTTGGCCTCTGTCCATCTGACAGTCAAAGACGTCCATGCCTGCCCCTCCTGACCACAGCACAGGGTCCTGCTGCCACTGCACCTGATCACATATCATCTGATCTTTTCAGGCTCACTGCCACAGGCAGACAGGGTGGATCAGTTACACTGTTACACTGTTAGTTCCTGAGATTCAGAAGAGTGCTTGCACTGGCACTCTGAGATGGCTGCTGTGATCAGTTCGGGCGTGTTGATGAAAGCCAGCTGAAATGGAGGACATTATGCAAATATAGATGAGTCACACTTATGGTGTGACACACTCACTCACTCACAGCTCGGGCAGAGTTGGCACTGGCTGGTAAACAAGATGTTTACTTCAGAAAGATAGATTAGAAAAAATAAAACAACACTGACGCAATGCACACTAACCAATAATGCCCAAGCAAGCCAGTTTTATAAAACATCTGACTGCACAAAGCATGTATGCAGCTGATCAGTGGACTCAAAATGAGAGCTATGCACATAGAATTAAGACCAGCAGTTGTTCGGAGAACACATTGCAACCGTCCGTCCGTCCGTAGTTACCTTCATGTAGTTGACGATTTTGGCCAGAACTCCAAACCTGTAGCCGGAGCTGCCGGAGAGAGCTTTCAGGTTAAAGGAGCCATTGTTTGAATCTGTACCAGAGACAGGGAAGAGAGGGACGGAGACAGGAAGGGGGGGAGAGAAAGGCACAGAGAGAATCAAGTTAACAGTTTGTTCATTCATTTGCCTCAATTATTATTTGTTACGAACATTTCTAGCATATCTTATTTGGTTTACTCAAGAAAAGATTAGATTAATAAGTACGTCTTATTTACAGCATTTCACAGTCATACAATACAAATTAACTTTAGGAGCCATACTATATACGTAAAACAATAACATGTACATTCAAGCACATTTGTTCTTGTTATAATGTGGATTCATTAGTATTTGTTGAGTCACATATTTTGGGCAAGCTAAACTGGATTGAAATCTAAAGCCCTAAGGTCCTGGGTGCTGGTGTGGGGGGTAGACTGATCAATACTTCCATTTCCATCACTGTGCCACTGAGAAATGAATTGCTAGGCAACCCTGAATTTCAGGCATCTATAGCATCTCCTCATCCTCTTGGTTCCCCATCCTGTCCCTGCCCCACATAGAGAGGAGAGCAGCCCAAACGCATCACATCCTCTTGGCCCCTGTTGAGTGGCTACAGCTTTCACGTTGCCCCTAGGCTTAAGATAAAGGGGGAGGGGGAAAGCTGGAAGTCAGCCAATCAGAACACACCATTGGCTCTGACTAATGAATGATTCATTGCGTGGGAGGGTCCTGCTGCCTAGAGCTGCTGAGTGTGAGGGGGTGGGGCTTTGTCTTTGTGTGCGAGCGAGGCAAGCCAATGCCGTTGTAGCATTTCCTCCAAACAGTAGCGAGCCCTGCAGGATTGAGGCGCACCAGGGCAGGAGGGAGAGGGAAGAAGAGAGCAGCTCTGACCAGCATCGCCTCACTCCAAACACACAGGTAGGTCCTGCATGCTCTAGTCATTTTGCACCCTGCACACACTACTAAGGCAAGGAGGGGGGGACGGGACAAAAAACACTAGCCTTAACAGGGCCACACCACCACACACAAAGGACAACAAGGCTGCATGGATTCGCAGAGAGCCGAGTATTCTGCTGCGCCTTACACACATTTCAGTTCGTGCATGAGCATTTCTCCTCCGCTGTACGTCGCCCAGTAGATCAGCTCAAGCTGGATAACAGCTTGTCCAGACGGGCAGCGCTTTTAAGGGCTACTTGGCCAGCGCTGACTGGACTAAATGAAGCAGGGTTGTAAACAGTGGACTGTGTGCTGACGGAGAAGTGGGCAGATGAGAGGAGAGGAGAGGAGATGAGAGGAGAGGAGAGGAGCAGGGCTGGGCATGGCAGACACATTAATAAAAACATGAGTGGGTTAGATTCTGGGGCTGCTGTGTGACGCTGAGCAGTCTGGATGGATAGACTGGAGGCACACACAGAGGGAGGGAAGGATTGGTGAGGGGGAGGGAGGAGAGGAGAGGAGAGGGCAGGAAAAGAAGAGACCCAGGCCAGGCCCAGCTGGGCACATCTTGAGGGGGGGGATGTGCCTGTGGGGGGGGGGGGGGGCGTGGAGGTCCTTAGAGGGTTGATGATGGAGATGCTGGAGGGTGATGCGAAGTAAATGACGAGGAGGAAAACCCATCTGTTCATGTATTATAGAATTACACAGAGGGGATGGCGCCTGGGTTTACCGTTTGTGTGTGTGTGTGTGTGTGTCAGTAGCTAAGTGGTCTCCAGATAAAGAGAGAGCATCCCAGACACACACACACACACTAACACACACCTCGCTCATCAGTGCCCTGCTCAGACATCCACAGTGCTTGTACAGAAGCAGCCACTTTAGTCAGAGACAGTCCTTTCCTGTCTCTTCCTTTTGATCCACAGAGAGCATGATGGCTACAATCTCTACAACACTAGATTGCCAATTACACCATTACGATCACCTCAGCTTCTAGAAGAGTTTCCTGCAGACATGTTTCTTTTGTTGGGAAAGGGGTCAAAGGGGGCGGGTCTAAAGATCATTTGTGAGGACATTATGCAGCCTTTCCTGTGTGTCAGAGCATAAAAGCTCTAGGCTAGGCATGTTACAAGGCGATGCACCAAATACACTGAATAAATCAGACAATCTTCAATGCAACAATGTTTCTATTAATGATGTGGAATAATTAATAGAAAAAAAACTAAGTAACAAACAAAAACATTTATGCATTAAGAGAGGCTGGATAACCAGATGTCAATGGCAAAGAAATCAATGTTTACCATGGAGTAGAACCTTCATGACCCATGTGACAAACTAGATGTGAATATGTGATGATCAACAGATGCCTCCCAAAAGGGCAGCTGTATAGAAACTGATAGGTTAGAATCATCCTGAGCCAGCAAAGATTTTTAAAGCTTGAAGAAAAAGTATGCGTCGATGGCCATTTTGTGGGCACGATACGTGGCACTCCAGATCCCATTACACAGCTGACCTGGTTAAAGCCCAGTGTATCTCCCAGGTAAGCCAACACAAAACAGCCTGTCCACTCCTGTATCATGGCTGTCTGTCTAATCTGTGTAACATGACTCAAGCTACTGGCTCCTCAGTAGTGACCAGACTTCAGCGGGTGACGCTGGCGCAGGGAGAGAGGCCGCTGAAGAGTGGATGAGCACTGACAGCACAGTGAACTGCTTGGCTCTCTTCACTTCCAGGCTTTGCTTCGTCTGCTAACCATGTCTAGGCTGTTCCTTTCAGTAAGGGTGATTGGCATGTTTGTTTCTTTTCCTTTATCTGCTTTCGAAGAGGTTGAGTCATGTCCTTTTTCTCTTCTCTGTGAGATACAGGCCTGTGTGAAGTGTGGTTCAAACTGGAAAAAAAAAATGTAACCTCATTGCTTTTGTTTTTGTTTTTGTTTTTGTTTTTAATCTCAGGGAATTTTCGGGGAATCAAATCATCTTTCTTCTTGTGTCCCCCTGTGCCTCTCAGATAATCATGAACGTCTCGGAGGCAGAGTTGCCGTGGCGACCACAGACGGAGCTGAAAAGCGTGGAACTGCAGGTTCGGGAACTGTACCCGTTCCATGACGGTTGGAACGTGGCCTGCTTCGTCATCCTGCTGCTCTTCATCCTTACGGTCCTCTCCCTCGCTGCGCTGGCGTTTCTCTACGAGCTGCTGGATTGCGGCTGCTTCGCCAAGGGCAAGACGGTGCGCGAGCAGCGCGAAGAGCCTGGCACCTTCTGCCGGGTGATGGAGAGAGTGGGGGGCAGCAGCCACACAGAGGTGGTGTAGTGCAGGACAAACCGCCAGACAAGTGGCTTTCTACAAACAAAGCAGACTATGCTCGGAGCACGCACCACTCCACCCAAACACAAACACACACACACACACACACACACACACACACACACACACACACACACACACACACACACACACACACACACACACACACACACACACACAAACACACGCCAGACCTTTTCTGTTCCACCCACATCACTGACAATAGACTGACAAGAGATGCTGAGAGGAATTGCCTGGGGTATCAACTAACTTTGTTTTCTGACTTTGTTTCTGTATTAGAAAAGTGACATATCCTTTTTTCCAATGAGTGATGCTCTAAAATGCTTTTACTATGATGGGGCTGTGTTCAATAAAAAAAATCATTCAAACTTTCTAGGTTCTACATAAAAAAAGACTCTAGATAAAAAAAACACGTTACAAGTTATCATAGGTAATCATCCAAGTACCATCCAGTGCAAACATTGCCCTTGCTATTGTGCAAATCTAAATCTCCATAAGCTGCATTTGGGTCAGGAAGAAGGGAAGATATCTTAATTACAATTCCCTCATGTTGCATTTTATGCATTACATTGTGTCACCCTGCCTTAAAAACCTGCTTTAAAACCTTAAAAATCAGTTAACCAAAATGCATTGGAAGAAAAAAAATGTACTGTATGTGTCCATTTGGGAAAACGTGCCAATTTCATGTTACGCATTGTTAGCACTCTACATTTCTCAGAAAGGCAAGGCTGTCTGTCATACTATCTCTGCAGCAATTCATTAAGTGTTCATATGAAATAAAGTTCATGGCAACTAACTGTACATACCGATGACCCAAAACATTATGACCACCTGCCTCATATGACCGTCTGCTATATACATGACCATAATATGACCGTCTGCTATATACATCACCATAATATGACCGTCTGCTATATACATAACCATAATATGACCGTCTGCTATATACATCACCATAATATGACCGTCTGCTATATACATCACCATAACAATAATATGACCGTCTGCTATATACATCACCATAATATGACCGTCTGCTAAGTACATAACCATAATATGACCGTCTGCTATATACATGACCATAATATGACCGTCTGCTATATACATGACCATAATATGACCGTCTGCTATATACATCACCATAATATGACCGCCTGCTATATACATGACCGTAATATGACCGTCTGCTATATACATCACCATAACAATAATATGACCGTCTGCTATATACATCACCATAATATGACCGTCTGCTATATACATCACCATAACAATAATATGACCGTCTGCTATATACATGACCATAATATGACCGTCTGCTATATACATCACCATAACAATAATATGACCGTCTGCTATATACATCACCATAATATGACCGTCTGCTAAGTACATAACCATAATATGACCGTCTGCTATATACATGACCATAATATGACCGTCTGCTATATACATGACCATAATATGACCGTCTGCTATATACATCACCATAATATGACCGCCTGCTATATACATGACCATAATATGACCGTCTGCTATATACATCACCATAACAATAATATGACCGTCTGCTATATACATGACCATAATATGACCGTCTGCTATATAGATGATCATAATATGACCGTCTGCTATATAGATGATCATAATATGACCGTCTGCTATATACATTCCCATAATATGCTGATGATCTTCTGTATGCCCCTAAAACAACTCCAACCCACAGAGGCATAGGCCTCTGAAGGTCCCCCATTGCATCTGGTACCATCACATCCTCAGCCATGGTTTGGACCTTTTCTGCCACATTCCTCAGATGCTCAGTTGGACTGCAACACCTTGTTCCAAGCTTGCGGTATGGACGGGCATAATCTTGCTGAAAGAATACCATTGTCATTAAGGGAGGGAATCACAGGCTAACTGACAATCCAATATGACCCCGATATTGTTCCTCCAATATTGAGGCTATATCTCAGCACTTGAAAAGGTATGTTATTTTACAAAACAAAAACAATGTAAAGTGCACTCTAATCCCAGCCAGTAACTGTAAAAGCCCTGTTTTGATGGAATGTCTTCTTGGCTGCCAGTTATGATTGTGTTTCAAGACATGGTCCACACCAATGTTTGAGTAGGTGGCATGTGTCAAACTGACATCCTCACAAATCCCTGCACCCAGGGCTTTCCAGCAAATCATGGACAATGGACAAGCTTTGGCAAGGGCACACTGACAGGTCTGTGGCTGCACAGCTCCATACATAGCTGGGTGCAATGCACAGTGTGCTATGACACATTCTACCCATAACAATCATTAAAATGTCTGCGACTTGTGCCTCAGGTCCCATTTCTCCTGCATCCAGCATGACAAATATACAAATGGAATGTTTGATGACAATTAAACATCTCCCAGACGTCTCCCTGTTGTTATTACTAGCTAATTAACATGTTTTGCTTTATTAGTAAGTGGGCATGATGTTTAGGCTCATCTATGTAGAGTCCCATGGCCACTAAGCCAATATCAAAATTAAACGAAGATGCACTAATTTCAGGCCGGATTAAGCTGACACTTGAGGGTTACAACAGCCAAGAAACTGGTGCCACTCATCTAACCTGCACCTTGTTTGGATCCTGATGCCTCCTTGTCTGGCCTGGCCTTTCTCTTCTTGGAAGAGCTCGATTCAGAAGGGGCTGGCCTCCTCTCAACCGCGGGAGTGCTGAGGGCTCTCTTCTTGAACAGCTCCCTCTCCCGAAGCAAAGCTGGATCCATCCTGAAAATAAAGCTGTTTTTAATCAATATGTTAAAATTGTATTGTAAGGAGTGTTAAACAATCGCACACCTCCGTGGAGGTTAATGTTGTCAAAAACAGTCTACAGTAGATCAGATTAACATGATCACTAGAAAGCTGTTGTTAAATCAAATAAATCACAGTGGAAACGCCAACATGTATCAGCTAAAGATAATGGCATGCTGCCTTGCCTCCTATAATGTCTCTTGTATTAATGTTACATGCTGTGTGAATTGCTACACATAAATTAGCTAGCTACCTAGCATTGAATCAACTTTTAAATGGCAAGAAGTGCTTTGACGGAACTAACTTTACCTGAGTAGATTCAGTCTCGTGACCAAAACTAAATTGACGACTGATGCCAACCTCAGGACATACAACTAGCAAGCTAAATGCTACATGATCTAACGTTAGGATACATTCTACTTTCAGTCTATGAGTTAGTTAGAAAAACACCTTTATTATACCAATCGTAAAATTACTGGATGACATCGCTCACATATCTTCGCTGATGTTAACCTTCTCTATCTCGGTAGCTACGCGTGGTTTGCTTAGCAACATATTCTATACAGCTACGTTAACGTCAAACGAAGTTGTCAACACATATATTGAGGACTGAGGGCTAGCGTACAACCTAGCTGGAAAGTTAACCTTAATCTTATCAAAAGCGTCAAAAACCAACCTTGTATATCCGTGTCCCCTCGTTGAGAGAAACAGTCAGGCTACGTTTGAAATATCAATGTGACGCTCATCGGATATTTCTTTAACCAACTGTACACAGTGTGTCAAATCACTCTTTTGTGTCTAGCTTGCGTTTAACTGGCTAGCTAGCTTTGGACTTGTTGGTTGGTTCCGGTGGTTCTGGTTCAACTTCTTCTTCTGTAGTTTTCTTTAAACATCAGAAATAATATTTTGCGCCACCTACTGGCTTGGAGATTTGTTCCCGTGGTACGGCCTACGTGTCACGTGTCGCGCTCAGAATGAAATATTTCATGATCATCTGTCCCATCAATCAGGGAGTGGCTGAATAGGTTAAAGTGCCAACTTCAAAAAATGTCAAATGGATAGGCAACATCGAAAACTGAAGGCTTTGATAGAGGCAAACACACATCCACATTTAATAGCCTATTATATATTTTAAAACTACAGACAGAGCCATGGAAACATGAATCATACGATTCCAGTAGGCCTATAAACGAGGCCAGATTCAGAAGTGGATATTTTCATTTCTTTGACTTTGGGAACCTATGACAACTCCCGAACTTTATAAAAAAAAGTAGGCCTAACGTCATGTTACCATGGCATGTGGATTCAGTATGCAAAATAATGTCCTGGTTACGTCGATATGCAACGTGATCTCCAAAACCTGTTCGTATCAATGTAGGCTTTCTTTTCTTTTTTTTCCTTTTATCACCCAACCACTTAGCTTACTGACTGTCTCTGACTTCTTGATATTGAAAAAGTTGTAGTGGTACAGTATGTACTGTGTTTTATTGCCCTCTGCTGTTGCAGAGTGAAATATTAGCCGACGTTACGCAAACAATCGCGTCACTTAATAGGTCCATGCACAAATTCAAATGGTGGGTTAAACGCTTTGAAATACTGAAATGTCGTGGGAAGGAGTGTAAGAATGCCATCCAACTGAAGCTATTGTTGTATTTTTATTTTTCAATTTTTGCACTACTGCACCCTCTAAAACCTTAAAACCCATTACGATTCGGGCTGTGGGGGAACGCTGTAGCATGACATACCCTGAACACATTATGCTATTAAGATACTCAGATGTAGCCTAACAGGAGGATTATGTAATAATTTATCATGTGACCACCCTGCACGGTTACATATTATTTACGGGTAGTTGAGTCACAGCTTGAAAATGTATCCTTCTGTGTGTTTGCAAACGGATTCGTGAAATATTTGGACGCTTTTGTCACTGTGGGGGAAAACCAAGTAGTTTAGCCTTGTAGTGTCTATTGCGAGATGTTTGAAGAAGGCAGCGCTTTCCGTCTCCAGTTGCGATTGAGTTGACGGGGTGGAGCTTAACTGCTTCTAAACTCACCTTGCCTCAGCGCAACATTCAGGTTAGGGCTGCCGATATTTTAGGCAGGGCGGTCGCTGATGACATTTAATTACACTAAATCTGGTTAGTTTGATAAAACAATGAAGAACATTCTGGAGCGAGTGAGACCACTGAAGAGTTTCAAGTGGAGAACCTGAAATATATTTATCACGGCAATCATATTTCCAACTCGTCAGTAACATTAAAGGGACATATTTTGATTGAAGCTGCGACAGATAGTCCTACGGTGAGTTCTGATTCTTCAGAAGCCTATGTTTACATACATTTGAATTAGCTTAATTTTCAAACGTTGCCATAGTCGGGTTGTTCTGCGCAAAGTTATACTGTCATTTTGTTATTGTATGCTTTAGGCACAATGTAAACTGCAATGTAGCCGAACTAATGTTCACGTTAGAGATTGTTACAGTAGCCGTTGGGTAGGCTACTTTTAACATTTCACGTGCGTCCGCACGTTTTGTTCATTAAATCATTATGATGTGATATGAAGTTGTGGTCAAAGCGTGCGCCAGTTGGAGGGAACGAAACATGCGTAACAGCAGTATCCACCTTTTAAATATATGAACGCAGTTCCACAGGAACACTAGGCAATAGGTTATTCGTTATCCTGTTTTTTTTTTTTTTTTGTACTTGTAATATGTGATTCGAGCACCGAGAGCTGTTCACAGGTACAAGAACGACTCGAATGTTTTGCCCCGCCAAGTCGAACTCAGCAGTGTTCACACAGTGTTCACTGTCAACTTCTCGTCAACTCTAGCACTTCAGTGACCAACGAGCCTGTGGCCTATTTTAGAATGGAGTTTTGACGTGAAGTTAATTTGATTTAAATTAAGTTACCCTACTTAATTACGTGTAAATTAGGCCTGTGTCATTCTGTATAACGTTAGGATGTGATCCTACCCTGCCACTGAAACCAGGCCTCCGAAGTTTTAAATGTTGTTGGTTAACTACAGAGTGGGGAAATTACAACTTTGTAGGTTACTTAAAGCAAGGTCTACAGTTCCTACACAATTTCTTGTCCTCATATAGGTAATTCCAAAAGTGACTCAGCCTGTATGCCATTTCTTTTCAATTGGGTATATTGGTGTCATGTTCATATTTAAACAAGGATTTTGTTACACTGTGAATCTTCATAAGATTGATGTATTTGTGTATCTCATAGCGTCAACAGGCTCCATATTGTGAAACAAAAACATAGCTGCTATGCTTGTAAAACCACACTTTAGGATAGGATGCTACAAGTAAAAGAGTGTCAGTGATTATTTTGTTGATTTACTGTTGACTTTTTGCTGTATTCAATATTATTTACAGCGAATCAGATAAGAAAATAACCTCAATTAACCTCAAGTCAAATGGATGCTAACAAACAGCGTGTGATGTTATCAATGGACCATGTATGCCTCTGTACTAGTGGCTCATGTTGACATTACTCTGGGGTTTTCTTGTTCCTTGTTTCTGTCCTAAGAGCATATGTTTGGAGTATTGGGTACCGGGTACTATTTCTTCCAGCAAACCACCATAGTAATATTATTATACTATAGCTCACTTTGACCTTGACTTTTGCCAAGGGTCACAACACTGAGAATGGTAGAGTGAGAGGGCACAGACTAAAGCTCTTTATGAATGTAGCTGATCCCCTAGACATTTCAAGATCTTTCTGCTTCAACAGACCTCACTTTCATGTGGATGGAACTGGAATGTTTCATCTCAGCCTCCTCTGGTCCCATTTTCTCATAGCCTTTAGTCTGTTGTCTTCTTATTAGTCCCTCTCCTCTTTTCTTCAAAGTGTAATGTTGCAACTATCACATAACTGTGTTTTGTAGCTTCCCTTTACAACCACCTGTATTGCATTAAAATGTTTTACATTTAGTGTTAACCTTGCAGCTTTATTAAATGTGTCAGTATAGGGCAACGTTTATTGTGCTTTTAATTCAGTTTCTGCACAGATTCAACGGTGATGAGAGGATTGACTAAGAGATACACAGACCCTCATAACTGTTCATTCGTAATTTTTAGTGCTCATATGTAATTGTCGGTGAAATACCAGCAGAGCTGTGCCAGTTAACACATTCATCATGTAAAATCTGGAAACCAACTGTTAACAAGCCATCTGTGCCCATGTTGGCTCTCAAACATTATTCTGAAATAGATTGTTGTAGCCTACACAAACAGAACATGCAATGTTGCAGATCCTGGCATGCAAATAAAGTTCACTGAATATACTGTACACTTGCAAAGATTCTCTTAATATTGGCTGTTTTGGCCACCTCTTTACAGAGCAGGCGAATATTGTTCAGATGACTGTCTGGGTGACAGGAGACTGTAGTACATTCCAAAACTCTAATCAGCCTTTTCTTGTGACATTTCTGGTTCAACCTCTTTAGAAACCACACCTGTGACAGGCTCAGCAGCTTACTGTCCTGGAACTGCACCCTCTATTTGGCATGGCTGGTGTGTGAGGTAACGACTAGTGTATGTGTTTGTGGATATTAAAGAGATATATCTTTTACGCTTTCTTTGGAAGCACACAAAGACCACACATATGTGGTTTTGAAAAGAGTTGCAGTTGCTCAGTTGCATTCTATGCAAATCCATTCAAAGTTGATGAATGGTAGAGCACTGACACAAATCAAATATATGCAGGTGGATTTCTGGCTATGCTACTCGTCTCAGATAAAGAGAAACTGCTTTTTATGCTGTGCCTGAAATATGTGACTTGAAACTTGAAAGCTTCTCAGTCATCTCACACCCTAAAGGATTATATGAAATTGGACACGCTCAGTGTTTCTGGATGGTCATTTACTCAGTCCCAGGAGGCTGTCAAAGTTATTTTTTCTAACAATTGATAAAGGGTGGCAACCTATAGCCATGGTTATGGCTTTGGTTCCCGTCGTTCCCATCAAGCCGTGTGGCCTGGCTCACCTCAGCCGTGTCCCGTGTTTGGGATTAAATCTATCTTCAATGCCTTCTCAGCATTCCTCCTGGGAGCCTCAGCGGGGCCCCAGAGACCGA
Organism: Clupea harengus; assembly: GCF_900700415.2. NCBI lineage: Eukaryota > Metazoa > Chordata > Actinopteri > Clupeiformes > Clupeidae > Clupea > Clupea harengus. The sequence continues at coordinate 4,310,264 of NC_045173.1, forward strand.
GCTAGCTGGGGCTGGGCAGGTCCTCAGGTGCTAGTTATTACCACTCAAAAAATGTAATCCTGAAATGATGACCAATTCCAGTTCTGCATAGCTCTCACTTACAAACTTGGAACCAATAATGTAACTTCACATATTTTATTTTCCTCTTCTCCTAAACTTGGAGAAGGAAGACCTTGAGCAGGAGGTAAGGATGAGAATCCTTGGATGAGAGCCACAGACTCCTCACATGACCAGTTTAAACTGAGTGTAGAAGCACAGAGGAGATGTCTTTGTCATCACCATTTTTCTTCCTATTTCTTATCCTCTTTTTTTCCTCTTTGTCGAATTTACCCCTCCCTCTCCTCTCTGTGGTTCAGTCAGACACTTCCTTGCCGCTCATGCAAAGACGAGTCCTTTTTATCTGTTCTGCCTGCGTTCAGGCAGGCGGGCAGAGGAAGTGGTGATCACTCAGATCTCTCCCACAAAGGCCCTTATGCTGGGGCCCTCTTTTGTGCCAGAGTCTGTCTTTGTGATAAAAAAAAATCGGTAAGCCGTCTTTCATGTTTTGTCCTTCTGGCCGAGTGACATCAGTCGCTAAAAATGTCCTCTGATGTAGATAGAGGTAGAGAATGGCGAGTAACAAGGATTGAATGTTTTTTTTTGTGACTGCTTGTGTCTCCCATTGCTGGGGATGGTCTGTTTACTATCTCCATCTCAACCCTCAACACCCCCGCCAGTCTGGGCTACAGAGGTGAGCCATAATACCCCTTATGATGTGTAGGCTGGTAGCCAAGCGTTACTGTCCACACAAACAGTGTGAATTCAGAGTAGTCAAAAATAGCCGAGCTGGTTCAAACCCACGCTGCCCCTCTGTTTTACCTGATTAGCAACTCTGCATTGCTCATATCAGCAGTAGGAGCAACATTATCACCCACTCTCTGAATGTTATCAGCTTGTGTGTTTGGACTGTGTGTCTGTCTGTGGCTGACTGAGCTCCTCCTCCACCATAAAGCACCCATATCAGAACCTGGCAAGATGCTCCCCTCAATAGTGCCGTTGTGGAGCGAACATAAAACACAACTTTGAACATTGCCCATTGTGCCCTGTCACCTACAATCCCTGATTTGGATGTATATCTGCTGACCCAAAATACTGTGCTGGAAGCCATTGGTAAACAGCCCAGGGTGGCATGCACACATCTCAGATGGCATAGCAGATGTAGTAAGGCGAGATGTCCGCGTACGTAAGCAGTGAACCTATCGTCATAGAAACTGTGTGCAGGTGTCCATATATGTTTGTGCCCAGTGTCCTCCTCGCGTGATGTCTGGGGAGTGTGCGATGTTGTCATGTGTTTCCATGTCCTCCTGGGTGTTGGGTCTCCCTCTCCCGTGTGTTTACACCTCCTTGGTTACCGCTGGAGACTCTCCTTTGGGGCTCTGCTCTGGTAGAGTCTCCTGTCAGGCTCCTAGCTGCGGTGCTCTGTTTGAACATGTAAATCAGCCTGGCACTGGGTGCTCACATGCCGCACGCCGCACGCCGCACATGGCCCAGGGGAGAGTCACGTGTTCAGCATGGCCTTCACAAACAGGTGCTGGGTCTCCTTCATGCAGTGAATCAGGCCAGGCTAATCACAGGTTATTAGACCAACTCTCTGATAATTGATGTTGGCCAAGGTTGATAGCAACCACCGCAGTCTGTCAGGCTATTGCTAATACTTTACTGGACAAAGTTTTAATCCCTTGATCCTCTTTTCAAGCTAAGATGTTGAACTAATAACAATTAACGTTAACAATGTGGATTCAACCATACCCCTAAATCTAAGTATCCAAAAGAAGACCTATTTTGAAGAAGTTCTTGAAGGCTAGCACCAAAGCTCTCCCTGTTTGCCACAACACTCCACCTGTAAGACCGCCCGTGGTGTGATTGAGGGCGAGGGGCAGTAAATCTGAGGAGGTTTGTGGCACCCACTGGAGACAGCTGTGGAGGAATGAGTGGCCGTGAGTGGCCGTGCTGTGTCTTTGTTAATGGCCCTGTGCTGCTTGAGGCTATAAATAGTGACTGGTAATCTGGCCCTCTGTGCTCCCACCTGTAAATATTTCAGCAGAGCCTGTCACGGCTGTGGCCCTAACCTCCCCCTGTCTCCTTGGACACCCGGACCTGTAAATTTCCCCTGCGTCATTATTGCTTCATCAAGTGTGTGTGTTCTGGTTTTGTGTTGTCGTATGGTGATAGTGGCAGTGTGTTTCTTGAATAATCAACCGCTTCGATACTTCATAGGCTTAGAACATTAACAAAACAGGCTCTATGAGAGAGACTTGCAATGAATGTCAGTAATTGTACTGGCAGCACTTTTATGGGGTAATGTCTGCATGGTTTGGAAATTGAAAGACTAACATATGCATTAGCCCTGAGGACCCTATGCCCATTCATGTCAACATTTGGAACAAAGTGCTCAACAGGAACATGCTCCCAATGGGCCGAGAGAGAGAGAGAGAGAGAGAGAGTCAGCTAGTAAAATCAGCTAGTGATTGATCAGGTGCCCAATGTGCTGAGGAGGTGTAGTCCAGGAGTCACATACGGTATGTGCTAGGCTATGTGTTGAGCTGGTGCAAGCAGCACAAGTTCCAACAGCAGTCCCATTCCAGGTAGGTGTGGTTGCTGTGTGAGCCCAGCCTCGCCCTGCTGTGTGAAACCTCCAGGGAGACTATCTCGCCAGCAACGGGTGGAACAGAGAATGGGTGTGGAATCTCTCTCTCTCACTCACACACACACACACCCACACACACACACACACACACACACACACACACACACACACACACACACACACACACACACACACACACATACACATACAAATTCAGTCTTGCCCTGTAAGCCCTGTGGCATTATCTCTCATCCCTCTCTCTGCTATTGTTGTACCTTTTGAAGTTTCCTGTGTGTGCTCCCATTTAGTGTGGGTCTTTTCTAGAGAGGCTGTCACATGAGCTCCAGGCTGCTGGGTAGTTGGATTTGAACAGGTGCTTTATTGAGGTGGTGATCTCTGATGTGCCCCCTTTATTTTTTTTACATAGCCAGGTCTCTGCCTCTTATGTTGTAAGCCAGCACATCATGTGGACTTGAATTTCACTGAAACCTGATAGGCTTATGATGACTTCATATGTGAGATGACTACAGAGCTGGAAGGCCGAGCCCTCTCTGAGTTGCCTGCACTCTGTTACCATGTCGCATATCAGACTCAAGTCTGTACCAAGGACACCGGCTGTAGTGAAACATTAAAAGGCAGAGCGCTGCTTACATTAGCCACATTCACCCTTGACTTAACATGCAATGTTTCTGTTAAGTGGACATTTTTTTCAAGCAGTCAGCACTTCAGTTCTCTCACTCTCTCTCTCTCTCTCTCTATCTCTCTCTCTCTCTCTCTCTCTCCCTCTGTCTTTCTCTCTGTCTTTCTCTCTTTCCCTCTCTGTAGCCTCTTATGTCATGTGGAGCACTCTGCAGTACACTGCCACATGCCTGAAATGAGTTTGCCCATTCAGTGTGGAATGTGCAACCCCCCCTGACCAGCCCTTTTTTTCACGTGTGCACACACACACATGTTCTATATGAATCCACAGCACAATGCAGAATGTGGTGTGAGTGTGCCTGCTCTCGGGCTGCTCTATGTGTTTGTGTGTGTGTGTATCTGAGAGAGAGCGGGAGAGCGAGTGGGGAAGCTTCTAATTAAGAGGCTGGCTGGTAGTTGCTGATGAGGAGCCTGTAGATGAGGGAGATTTCTCCACGGGGGCCCTTTTAACTCTCTGTTGGAACACGGGACGGATTGATCTTTCCCTTTGGTATTTTCTAAGGTCAGGTCAGGTCTTGATCAGCGGAGCATTCAGAGCCTTTCCTCTCTCTCATCTTCCTGTTTACATCTTGACTCTGTACAGTAATCCAGTGTACTCGTTTGCATTCACACATGCGCAGCCCACACCAGTTCACACCAGGGAGCTTCTTAATTTCAGTTCTGAAGGAAGTTTGTTTATTCACTGTTTATATGGCTTTTCTCATGTTTGAACTTATCCGTCACAAGATCTTCGGTGTGCAAGACAAAATGATCTCAATTAACATAATCACCTAATTCGGTAATTGCAGGTAAGTGGAGTACGCAGGCTGCTTGTGATACAGAATGGCTGATAAGGAGGTCCCCAGTGTGCGGTCCCCCCGTGCACACACAGAAACGTACCACCAAACACAAACACATGCACGGGCTAAGTTTGAGAATCTGTGTGATCTGCGGGCTGCCTCTTCAGAGTAGTGCAGTGCACTGGCCTACTTCAGCTGTGTGGCATGCGTGCCCTGCTGGTCTATTTTGAGGATGTAGAGCACCGTCCCCGTGCTGCCGCCGCCTCTCCCTGTCCTGAGGGGCTCTACCACGGGCCCCCAGCAGCTGCCGCAGTCGGAGATGAATGCACCTTTCATTTGGGTCAGCTTTCTCAAATACAGTGGGCTGCTTAACCAACCACATCCTTGGGGTCATGTTGACAACCTAACCCCTTTACCCAAATCAGGATTTGAACTTTCACTCAGTGGATCTTTCCAGCACTTTAAAGTAATCTGTAGGGGGATGGACTCCTATTCGTCATTATTGTTTGTTGATGGTGAATTAAGTTGTGAAACTGACCCCACCTTCAAAAGGTATGCATTGTCATGGCAATGAAGTGGAGGGTGGAGGTACCGTTGCCTTGGTCTCCAGGGGTCAGTGGGCAGGGAGAGGCCTGGCATACCACACAAGCGTGCTCTAATTGCATGAAGCAGATGATCCTATCCCGGGCACGGCTGCGCCTGTAAAGCACAGATGGACACCGATCCGTTGTTAGTGTATTGTAGACGCCGGGCTTGAGTTAATCAGAACTGAGAGTGGCTGTAATCCCTCACGCCTGTGTGTGGGTGACCCCATAACCACACACTCATTCTGCTCGGGAAATCTGTCTGATAGGCCTTAAAAAAGCCAGATTAGCTCAGAATTAAGCATACGCTAGGCACCGACAACCAAACTGAGGCTCACTGCACGCCACAGATCTGGGTCACATAAACGTTACTGAAACCGTTTCTACCTATGTAGAGCAAAACCGTATTACCCAAACACATTATAGTAACTCCTGAGAAATGAATGTTCCATAAAGAGTACAGTCTTCCTCCGTGTATCCCAGAAAACCCATATGTGCAATATCTAGGTGACAACAAATGCTTGTGCAGGTGTCAGTGAGCATGTTGTGGAGTGTTGTTGGAGTCCCCCCTCCCTACTACACACCCCCCCCCCCCTTCTCTCTGTCTATTGTGGGGTGTTGGTGCAGCTGGACCCCCTGTGTGGGGCTGGTCTGTCTCTTGGACCTCCAGCCTAAGCAGGTTAATAGCAGTCTGAGGGGCTTCGGGGTGATTGGCGGGGGGTGGGCGGCTGCTTATGACAGGGGCTGAAGAGACAAGCAGTGTGTTTGTCCAGCCTTTGCCCTGACTGGGAGGACTGCTGCCGCTGCTGCTGAGCCGGATTGTTCATTTCCCTGTTGCATGGAGTGGTGAGTTGGAACGGACCACACAGTGGGGGATGATGGGATAGGTTTTCATGAATGAATGAAGTTGTCGGTTGGGTTCATAATGGCTGTTTGTCCTCACAGTATGGGGCCCTGGCTTGGTGGTTCATTTGAGGGTCATTGTCTCATGCTGACCATGGGTAGCTGATGGTGTCTACTGACTGGGAGGAAGAGGTTTTCCTCTCCTCCATTTTCACACCCACAACTTTTCTCTGTGTCATGCTTTCTCTCTTTCCATCCATACCCTGTCTTCCTCTTCCTTGTTCCCACTCCATGTCTACAATTCAAATCGCTTGCTCATACTTTTTCATCCAGTCACTTCCTCCCCTCTCTTTCCCTCTCTCACTCGCTCACACACACACACACACACACACACACACACACACACACACAGACACACACACACACACACACACACACACACACACACACACATTCCTGCTGCCCCCCCTCCCTCCCCCTCCTCCTCCTCCCTTCTCAGACCACAGCATGTTCAGAGCAGCTCTACACCACAGTGCTGTAGCGTCCCACAGCAGTCTTTCCCAGAGCCTTCCTCTTTCACTGCCATGCAAGGGTAGTTTCTAAACATCCAGAACTTTGCTTTACAAACTCCGCTTCACAAACAAGAGGCAGCTATGGTCCCAGAGAGGTAGGTGGAATTCTAGTCATTTGTGGAGTGCGGAACACTAACTCTAGATTCTTGAGTAGTCCTCCTTGCACACTCTCTCTGAGGTCTAAGTAGAAGCAGATGGGATTTACTGGGATATTCAAACTATTTCTCCACTGCTTTGTCAATGTCTGGGATTTGTGGGGTGGGGTGGGTGGGTGGGTGATTAGGTGGGTGTATACCCTGTGGTATGAAAGTGTCCTCGTCTTTTTTAAACATGTCAGAGCTCTGATTGGCTATTAACACCAAATAAAAGGTTGCTGATTGGCCATTTTGCGTTGTCCAAAACGGCATAATTGTCGGTTGACCCCCTGTTGTGTGGGTTGCACTGACACAGAGGTCACCAAGGTCAGGGATTTAAAGGCACACACAGACAGACACAGACAGTCAAAGGGAATAACTCAAACCACACGTTGGAGTACACTAGAACAACAGGCATTTACTTTGGAAATGTACATAAGATTACTAAATACAGAATAGATTTTATATATTATATATTATTTATTATATGTAATATTTAGTGAGAAATGAAATATAGAAAACTGATTAAAATGCTTGCCATAGGTCTGTTGTTGGACTAGTAACTTGTACATTCATGTCAACGCCTCATTCCAATAATAACAGACACTATTCAGTATCCTCCAAGGAAAGGATGTCTGGCAGAACAGACCATCTATACTTCCTTAGTTATTTACACTCCGCGGCAGATATGAATATGACTCTGGCTGTCATGGCAACTCACTCTCAAGCATTTGTTTACTGTATGCATTATTTGGTCGCTGACGTCCTGAGCCTTCTAACAAGGAAATAACAAGGAAGTGGAGTTCACTGAGGCCAGACAGCATCATCTTTTCAGTGTCACCTCAGTTTTACATCCTTGATTTCCTATGCTGAGAGATATCATGAGATTGTTGACATGCAGTGCTTCTGTAGTCACAGTCTGCCCAAACAAATCAGTCCATAGCATTAGACTAATGACACTAAACACTACCTATTATCACCCAGCTGTCTTTGCGCCAGGCCAAGACTGTCACAGGGTCCTCTGGACGTTTTCTCAGGCGGGGTTGGCATGGCATCAGCACCCTGTGGGCTGGAGCGCTCCGCGAGCTGTCTTTGGCCCGGCTCGGCTATGGTCTGGCCTCGCTCGGCATTGTGGTCTTGAGGAGGACCAGCCCTTTCCTCCCTGGGGAGCTGGGCCGCATGCTCTGGCTCTGCTGGCTCATTAGTTTCACGATCAGCGTGTGAGGCCAGCGTGTGGAGAGCTGAGAGGGAGGCCAGCGTGTGGAGAGCTGAGAGGGAGGCCGGCGTGTGAGGCCAGCGTGTGGAGAGCTGAGAGGGAGGCCGGCGTGTGAGGCCAGCGTGTGGAGAGCTGAGAGGGAGGCCGGCGTGTGGAGAGCTGAGAGGGAGGCCAGCGTGGAGAGCTGAGAGGGAGGCCGGCGTGTGGAGAGCTGAGAGGGAGGCCGGCGTGTGGAGAGCTGAGAGGGAGGCCAGCGTGTGAGGCCAGCGTGTGGAGAGCTGAGAGGGAGGCCAGCGTGTGGAGAGCTGAGAGGGAGGCCGGCGTGTGGAGAGCTGAGAGGGAGGCCGGCGTGTGGAGAGCTGAGAGGGAGGCCAGCGTGTGGAGAGCTGAGAGGGAGGCCAGCGTGTGGAGAGCTGAGAGGGAGGCCGGCGTGTGGAGAGCTGAGAGGGAGGCCGGCGTGTGGAGAGCTGAGAGGGAGGCCAGCGTGTGGAGAGCTGAGAGGGAGGCCAGCGTGTGGAGAGCTGAGAGGGAGGCCAGCGTGTGGAGAGCTGAGAGGGAGGCCGGCGTGTGGAGAGCTGAGAGGGAGGCCAGCGTGTGGAGAGCTGAGAGGGAGGCCGGCGTGTGAGGCCAGCGTGTGGAGAGCTGAGAGGGAGGCCAGCGTGTGGAGAGCTGAGAGGGAGGCCGGCGTGTGGAGAGCTGAGAGGGAGGCCAGCGTGTGGAGAGCTGAGAGGGAGGCCGGCGTGTGAGGCCAGCGTGTGGAGAGCTGAGAGGGAGGCCAGCGTGTGGAGAGCTGAGAGGGAGGCCAGCGTGTGGAGAGCTGAGAGGGAGGCCAGCGTGTGGAGAGCTGAGAGGGAGGCCAGCGTGTGGAGAGCTGAGAGGGAGGCCGGCGTGTGAGGCCAGCGTGTGGAGAGCTGAGAGGGAGGCCAGCGTGTGGAGAGCTGAGAGGGAGGCCGGCGTGTGAGGCCAGCGTGTGAGGCCGGCGTGTGAGGCCAGCGTGTGGAGAGCTGAGAGGGAGGCCGGCGTGTGAGGCCAGCGTGTGGAGAGTGGTGAGAGTGAAGCCAGCTCCTCGGCGGGAGTCGAGTGTCAGAGGCTTGACTCTCTCTAGGACTCTCGTGTTTGTGTTTGTGGTTCAACAGGCCTGTTTTCAGAGGTGCCAGAAAACTTGGTTTGGTTTGGTTTAACATGATTGACATCCTTCATCTGTTGAATAAAGGCAGGGAGAGCCTGCTATTGACTTCTGCTTTTCTATAACAAGTTGTAGTTAATTTGAGATGGCAGTGAATGAGCATATGTTCATTTAGGCTTGAATGGACAGAGCCATTCATACTGGATCTATCCTTCTAATTCATCCGAATAAGACTGAAGTTCAATCTTTATTTGTATTCACCCTTCTTACAGTTGGGCTGTTATCGTGGCTGATTCGGTGTATTCAGTTCAATGTTTCCACTGTGGAGCAAAGTGCTATGTGTGTGTATATACTTTGCCTAGCATTCCATAGTTGTGTGGGTGTTTTTATGACTTACTCTCTGTCATGCTCCTCCACAGGCCCTCGGGGCTCGACAGCATCCGCGCGGTTGCCATGGCTCCCGTTGCTCAGTGAGGACCACCTCTGCCTCCCACACTATGGTCTAAACCCACGCAACACAGGCACCAGCATCATGATGGCCTCTGTGGTTGCCAATGGGAACCAAGGCAGCCAATCGCTGGTCCTGAAGGGGGTGGACCCGGAGACATGCATGATCGTCTTCAAGAACCACTGGGCACAGGTGAGAGCATCATCTATGATCTATACTGAGTCAGGCAGCGCAAGTCGAAACAGAAAGAACACTGAATGGAGAGAGATTAATCGAAATCCATCATTGATGTGCATTAGACTGCATGGAATACAACTGTTTGTGATCATTGTGCATCTTTGTTGAAATTGTGTTTTCCTATAGATTTATGGAGACTCTGGAAACCAGTGCCTATTACATCCAGCAGTCAAAACATCCAGGCCTGGTTTAGCGTGCCAGTTAATCACTAAGGTGTTGATTCATTTTAATCAGGTGTGCTTATGCGGGGCAAGAACAGAGTGTGCGGGGCAGGGACTGGGGCAGGGACTGGGGCAGGGACTGGGGCACGCATGACTGCTCTGACAGGGCTGGGACTGGCATCAGCACCAGTCTCATCTGATGAGAAACTAATGATCCCATGTGCCAACTTGTGTACATGTATGTGTGTGGGGGTGGGGTGGGGTGAAACCCTCCTGGATTCTGGCCATGCTTGCCCCATTCCCTCTGTGGATGTTGGCAAGCAGTTCCCTCCTCACATAGCAGCTGCCCTGAAAGCCTCTGGTCGGCCAGTGCCCCCGAACACAACAGGCTTTGTTTGTGTATAGGAGAGTGCAGACCGCCAAGCCTGAAATTAGACTCCTGACTGAGTGATGAAGAGTGGCGAGTAGCGTAGCGAATTGAAAACAAATCAGCCTGACAGCGCAACTATGTGCAGGGCAGAGAGGTGGAGGGAGACTACAAATAAGGTTAATGCCACATTACTGCTTGGAGAGGGGAAAAGTAAGGGGAAAGTGGGAGAATTTACTTGGCGTATTAGAGAATTAAGAATCTTTTTTTTCAACTCTGTTTCAATTACTTTAAACTTTTGTATGCGTAAACTGCAGCAATAACATGTATATGCTCAAGCTTGCATTCAATGCAATTGCTTAAACTTAATTAAACAAATATATTAACTGGAATGTTTACGGGAGTTGCAGTAACTAGCGTCCACACAGATGTAAGTGGGATGTCATGTGAATCCATTATATAAGCCCTTCACTCAATCAGATTCAATCACATGGGTCTTCAGCAGAGAACATCAATACTCCCACCTATGGAGTCCTGGGATCACATCGTGTTGTGTAACACCTCCCCACCTCCACTTGGTTGTGGTTATAAGTAGTCTCTGGGTCATCTGTTTCATTGCCCTGACTTCCCCGAGCACAGCCCGTCTGTGATGATTGAAGCAGCCTGTGGTAGGAGGAAATGACCTTCAGCTCACAGTGACAGGAGGGATGAAGCATCAGCCTCCTTATCTGTCCTGGCTCTCTGCTTCTTCCTGGTCTGTGCGTCCGCTGGCTGACATCACCTGAATGATTACCATGGTAGCAGACTATGGGTTAGACACTGGGCTTATTGTTGTTTGGTCCCCTGCTTCCTCTGTTCCCTTAGCAACAGATCTATGATCCTCTGTGCCATTCGAGTCTGGACAGTTGGACTGGGAGAGTAACAGTCATATTGTACATGAAAGTTTGGTTAAAAAAACACAAGATAAATACATCCTGTTAGCATAGACTTTAGTGACCAGGGAAATGAGCAGAGTGAAGAATGGAGGCTCTGTGTCAGTTTAGCATCTGCATTGGTACTGAAACACAACAAATGTATGTTGTCATTAACGTCTGCATTTAGCTGTCTTTGAAATGCATCATTCATCCTTCTTAAGGTTGCTCATTTCAGAGCCAGTGAGGTGACTGAGCTGTCACTCCACCCAAAGCTACAATAAACCCTTACAATCCCGTCAGTATAGTTATTCACAGTTTTGTCAACATGGTGCTGGATCTGTTTGGACGGGTTGTTATGTCTAGAAACGGCCCTTTATCTGTATTATCTCTCTCTATCTGTGTTCTACTCAGGGAGTCTTTAATAGTCATTGTATCATTTATGTCAAGGAGGAGATAATGGCATACATACATAATATGCATTAATAGTAAAACCAGCACTCCTGTCCTTCCTCTGGTCAGGTGGTGAAGATCTTGGAGAAGCATGACCCCCTGCGCAGTGGTGGGGGAGGTGTGTCGGCCCTGGGGGGGCTTGGCAGCGGGGGCCTGGGTGGCTTGCGCTTCGGGCCCATCCCCGGCGACGAGGCCAGCGCCGTGCAGAACTACGTGGAGCACATGCTCTTCCTGCTGATGGAGGAAGAGTGCGGGCAAGCGGGCGCCATGGGCCCCATCCTGGAGTTCGTGGTGATGGAGAACGTGATGGAGCGCCTGTTCCTGTGGAGCCTGCGGCGGGAGTTCACCGACGACATGAAGCTGGAGCAGCTGAAGATGTACGAGATGCTGGTGGGCCAGGCCCGGCAGCCGCTGCTGCACCACAAGCCCGTGCTGCGGCCGCTCATGATGCTGCTGTCCGCCTGCTCCTCGCCGGGGCCCGCGTCGGCCGCCTCCCCCGCCGTGGAGGCCGAGCTGGTGCTGCTGCTGCACCAGCTGTGCTGCGTGCTGGCCAAGGACCCGTCCGTGCTGGAGCTGTTCTTCCACACCAGCGAGGACCAGGGCGCCGCCAACTTCCTCATCTTCTCGCTGCTCATCCCCTTCATCCACCGGGAGGGGGCGGTGGGCCAGCAGGCCCGGGACGCGCTGCTGCTCATCATGGCCCTGTCGGCCGAGAACCACGTGGTGGCCCGGCACATCGCAGAGAACACCTACTTCTGCCCGGTAACGCTGACAATATCAATACCACTCACACAGTTGTGTAAATCTTTCCCTTCTCTAGCTCTCCACTGTCTCTATCTCTCTCTCTCCTCTGGGGTTAGCCATGATGAAAGAACCCATAGAACAAGTGCATTGACTCATTCATGCTCTGAGCACAATTTGTCCATTCTCTCTCATTTCAATGGAAATAGCAATGATCGTCCTTCACCGCATAGTGGATGTGGTCATTACTTATTGTGTCTGTGAGTTCTGTTGTTCAATTGACTAGTGTAAGGCCACATAAAACGCGCTGAAGATGTCATTCCATTCAGCGGAAACAGTCCTGTGTGCTCATCATCACTCATGAACTCGCTGACATCACCTGCATTGAGCCGAGTGCCAGTGGCCAGATTTAGGACACCCCCCGCACTCCAGATGATTAGGTCTTACGTCACAACACTTTGACGGAACACACACCGCGGGGTAGTCAGCTGATCCATATTAAGTGATTACCCCACGCACGCAGGAGTAAGCCGGCGTCTGTTTGAGATGGTTATTAGACCTGATGGGGGAGCAGCAGTTTCCCTTGTGTGCGCCGCGGCTCCATCAGATCCGTTACCTGAGACTACATCTGGTTAGAGAACTGTGAGAGACGCCTATTCAAAGTCATTACGAGCACGAGTCGAGTTAATCTTCTCATTTCATCGGTGTATACACAACAGTCACAACACAACAATACTGCTGTAAACATTTCACTCTAAATATAGACAAAGCGCCATTTCCTAACTGGGTCGATGTATCCTACTGTGGTTGAATGCTGCCTCTCCTGACCTGCTCCTGACCTGCTCCTGACCTCTCCTGACCTCTCCTGACCTGCTCCTGACCTGCTCCTCTGTGTCTCTGCTCTCAGGTGCTGGCCACTGGTCTGAGTGGCCTCTACTCCTCCCTGCCCACCAAGCTGGAGGACCGCAGTGAGGAGTGGCACTGCCTGCACAGAGAGGACTGGCAACAGATGCCTTTTCTTGTGCAGTTTCTAAATTCCCTCGAATTCTGCAATGCTGTCATCCAGGTCACTGTTGTTTCTTAAACAATTGCTTTAACTTCACTTTACCTCAGTGCTTTAGACATTTTAAAATCAATTCCCAGAATGCTTCACAGCCTCAGCCATTAAGACCACTCTTAAGTGCTCCTAAAACAGCTGTAGTGTATTTGTTTGACCCCCCTATTTGTTGGTTCTAGGTGGCGCATCCTTCCATAAGAGATCAACTGCTGGAGTATATCTATAATGGCTTCCTGGTACCTGTCCTGGCCCCAGCTCTGCACAAGGTCAGCATTTAGCTTTGAGCTGCCACCAGACCTCAGAACACTAGTCCTGTAAAATACTGAGAAAGTGAAACACTTACACAACAGCTGTCATGAACCCCGCTCTGTTTGCCATGTTCTAGTTGACCTTGGAGGAGGTGATGACCACTACAGCCTACCTGGACTTGTTCCTAAGGAGCGTGTCTGAACCAGCACTCCTGCAGACCTTCCTCAGCTTCATCCTGCTCCATCGCCACGACAACGTCCACATCCTGGACACCTTGGTCAGCCGCATCAATGTGCCTTTCCAAGTAAGTCCATGACACGGTCACCTTCATCTTACCTATCCATGAAGTATTTGCTCCATCAACCAACAGTAGACAAAGCACCACGTACTGTGGATTTCATGTTTTTGTTTGTGAACACACTGGCATCTTCCACTGGCAATAAAGGACAGACATTCGTTTGACTTTTCATTCGCTGGGTAAACTCAGTGAGATAAAGGCAGAGCCTCTGGGCTGGCTGGAATAATATTAGAAATGTCAGAATCAAAAGAGCCAAGGCTGTCTGTCTGACAGGGTAGCTACCTTAGTGTCTAATAAAGCACAACAACCTCTATGGAAAAGCCATTTTGTTTTATTAAAAGGCAAACATGTAAATAACTGCCATTCTGTTTAAACATCTTTTGGAGATCATTTGAAAGGTGACATGAACATCACAAAAGAACTGTTGTTTGTTTTGGAGTTGAATTGCTACCATTCTGCTTCAGTTATTGAGCACATTAACCTCTAGAGTAGCTCATCATCACCATAGTTCACCATAAATTTTTGGAAATCTTTAAAATGATTCACATCATACGCTTCTACAGTTAAGCCTCTAGAATGTTCCTCATACGTCAGACTGGAGTTCAGTGATGTCAGTGGCCTTCCCTGAGTTTGGAGAACAATGGCTTGATAATGCTTGGTCAATAACATCTCAGGGCTCCTAAGGAGCGACTGAAGGAGTCTATCAATGATCTCTAGATCTGTTTGTTGGCAGAACAGGATGCTCAACGAAAGAGCTCATTAAGGGAGGAAGTCCTCGTGAATTCAGCCCAAAACATCCTCTTGGCCAGATCCAGATATAGTTCTGAAACAAAACTGCACCTCCAGAAGAATGTATTCAACACACTTAACTGCTAGAATGAAGTCTATCTTTTATAATGGTTTAATCTGTGAAAGTGTTGCTAATGGAGAGCCAGGTCTTCTCCTCTTCTGTATCTTTTGGACTGCTGTTTATCTGTTGTTTGTGATGCGCCTGTTTCCTTCTAGTTGGGGACTGTATCCTTGGCCCTGTTCCGCACTCTGATTGGCTTGTATTGTGAGGATGTCATGTTACAGCTCATATTAAGGTGAGCCTGTTTGTCATTTTTACCAATTTTTGCACAAATTCGTAGTCTATAAAATGTTAATACCAGTTGAATAGGTCTGTATGTGTACGTCCTGCTATTATAACTTGCATAGGTATATTGTAGCTAATAACCCACTGTTGTCTGTGCACCCAGCCTGTGTGATTGAACAGTTTCAAAACAAGCTTAGCCGATCACCAGTAACAAGTCTGGAAAGAGCCTGCTAGCCTCATTCAGAATGCCTCCGCTGTACTGTGTGAATTTAGGCCATCTGCCTAATGCACTCACAGAAATCTTTGAAGCCCTTTGTAGAGATCCAAATAGAACTGTGTTTGAGGTTGTCAAGCCTCAGGGGTTCTTTCTAGGCTTTCGTGTGGAGATTTACTACTGTCTCGTTGTTTTTGTGACAATGACAAATAAAGTACTTTGAACTTTGAACTTTGAGATTTCAGTCTGTACTTATCTGTTTGCAACCTGCATCGTTTCACGTCCCACGGTGGGTTTGAACCTGCAGACTTGAGCACGGTCACTGGCCATGCCTGCTGTCCTCAGCAGTAGCCTCATGAGGGTCTCTGCTGTCTAATATGCAGGTACCTGGTCCCATGCAATCACATGATGCTGAGCCAGCGTGCAGTCCTGAGGGAAAGGGACTGCTACTCGGTCTCAGCGGCCAAGTTCCTGTCGCTCACGCCCTCCTGCTGCTCCCCAGACGTCATCCCTCCGCCCCTGCGACAGTTGGAGGGAGTCTTGTGGTCCAAGGCTGGAGATGGTGCTCACTGTGGAGATATGGGTAAGAACGAGGGGAAGGATGCTAGAGAAAGGGCAAATGAAAGAAAGAAAGAAAGAAAGAAAGAAAGAACCTGATTTCACTTGAAAATAGACTGTTTTTGTGGCTATGGCTGTGTTTGGGTGCCACTGGATTTGAAAGAGTAAATCTGTTTTTAGGTCAAGGGATATATGATCTGCTATTAAGTGGTTCAAAATAGTTGATTTGGATTGCTTGTAGAATCTTATTGAAGGGATTGGTGTTGGGTAGACAAAACAGGTACGTAGGACTTGATCCAAATCTGTGTGGGTTTTAACCACAGTGGCGTTTCCTGTGATAATCTGAGTCAAGAAGGTGCCTAGCACCAAATTAAATCTCTTGCTGTTGCAAGACTTTTCATCAGACTTAGTGGGTAATATATGCAAATGCAGTCTGTAAACAACACGGTGTGCTTTGATTATTACAGCCTGATCTTCAAATGATTTTGCCATTTCTCTGTCTCCCTTATCACTGTTCATATTCTAAATGTTATACAAGTTATTTATTATATTATTATATTACTTTCACTTTTTTTTTTGAGTGGAAATTCACTTTTCATTGTGTAGCTGATATAAGTTTATTGGGGCCAGTTTAACAATACAGTTTTACAGTTATTACATGATTGCATTTTATTTTTCTCCCAGAGACCGATGAGGACTGCTCTCAGGTAGATAGCTCGGGTCATTCCTGTGTGATTGGCTCTGAGATCTACATGGATGTGAGCTACTTGCATTACCTGTATGATGCCCGCGGTGGGATCAGCAAGTGCATCCGCGCCTGTCAGGTGTGGTCGGCACCTTATGATGGCGAAAAACCCCCACCTGAGGAGTACCAGCCTAGCACCCTTGAGGACGCGGTCAGGCCACGCGCACCGACCCTTTCTCGGAAGCCCCCTCCTCCTCCTCCCCCACAGAGGCCCCGTCAAGACCCCCAGAGAGATTCCCCCGCTGCCCCCAACTTACTGGAGCTGGAGTGGGATGACAGTTATGACGCAGGCGCTGCTCAGCCCCCACTAGAGCCAGAGGTCACTAAACCCATCCCAGTCGAGCCCCCAAAACACATCCAGGAGCTTAGGAAGAACGCTATCATGCTTATCAAGGGCTCCTACATAGAGGAGTCCGATTTTCAAAATGATGTCATGGTGTACAACCTTGTGGCACAAAAGGATGCTAGCGATCCCGTTGAACTGCCTAAAGCTGTGAACACAACACCCGCGGACAAGCAAACTCATTCAGGAGTTCCATTAGCAGACTCAAGTAACCACCAGCTAGCACAGAGCTGTCAGGACAGTGATGGGCCAATCAGTAACGGCCTGAGCCTCTCCCCTCTCCACAGTGCTGAGGAGGATCAGGGCAAACACAGTTTACAGGCCGACTCCAACTTGGACGGTGAAGAGCTTTTGGCCCAGTATGAGGAACTAATCCGGACCCTGGGGATGGAGGCGGGAAGCCCCATTAGAGCAGACAAGGAGTTTCAGCGGCCCATTTCTCCCATGGAGGAGGAGGAGGAGGAAGTGGACTTTAACTCCTTTTCCCCTGAAACTCCAGAGGCCGACAAGATCCCCTCACCATTTGCAAGCAAGCCCCGCAGTGGGAGCAGGACCCACGGGGTGCCCTTCACTGGTAAACAATGAAGTGTCCATTTCTAGTATAGTTTTCCTCGCATGTGAGTATGAGCTCACATTGAAGCATAGTAAGAAAATAAAATAAAATAATAGAAAATGAAAACAAAGTTACAACAGTTAAGGCAGTTACATCTTCAGTATAGGAAGCAGTCATAATATGCCCATGTGTTTAGAATGTGCAGTATTTTTGTTGATTTGCTGGTGTGCCTGACCCAGTTGATATCCATCTCAGGACCATTTGTGAGTGTGCTGCTGTCGCGGCTGGAGAACATGCTGGATAACTCGCTGCACGTCAACCTGCTCCTCACGGGCATCCTGGCCCAGCTGGCCACCTACCCCCAGCCCATCCTCCGCTCCTTCCTCCTCAACACCACCGTGGTGCTCCAGCCCAGCGTCCGCTCCCTCTACCAGGTGAACTCATAAACTACATGTCTGTGATCAGTGAGAAAGCCCACCACTAACATAGCGTGACACCATGGTTTTGAATCAGGCCCTGGGGTAACACAGCGGAGATTACACCTGCTGAGTCTGATGGCCTGTCTGTCTGACTGAGGATGTCTCACTCTCTAAAGTGATTCCGTCTTTTGTATGTGTGTGTCTGTGCTGATCAGTGGCTCTGTAAAAGTTCACTCGTGTCTTCAGTTTTCCCATTTTGTGCTCGATTCCTTCCGTGCTCCATAATCTTCCTATCAGGGTCTTTTCACTAACCCGTGACATCTGCTGTGTAGTTTGTACTGGCCCAGAGTCTCCTTCAGAGAACAGAGACTGCTCTGCTCTGCTCAGTCAGTAGTGCTTTGTCAACACTGAGGTGAGAGGAGAAGGAGAGAAAAAAAACAACTGTCTGCTCGGTTTTGCTCTGAGATCTTCTAAATTCCTCAGAGACGACTCAAACCAGCCAGCCAATGAACCTGCATGTCTCCGGAGTTCTGTGACAGGCACCATCCCAGAAATCCTTCCAAATGGCTCCCCCATGCGCCCTTCACAATAGAGCAAGTCTCAAGAGAGACGTTCCAGAGAAGCGCTTTTAGTATTCCTCCATGCATAATTAAAAATGGCATGTAAACAAGTAAATCAAATAGGAGGGAGCTGCCTTCCCTGATGGAAAGCCTGCAATAAAATGAGAGTGAGAGCTTCAAAAGATGAGTTGAAATATCCTTTGACAAATACATGCTGTGCAGTGTTTGGGGGATGAGAATAATACAAATAAACTGCTTTTTTTTCTGGTGTTTGGCCCAGGACATGTCCAGGAGACCACTGAAGTGTTACCTGTTTTGCCTGCAATTTAATATGTGCTGGGTTGTGTGTGATTCCAGGTGCTGGCCTCTGTGAAGAATCAGATTGATCAGCTTGCAATGACCCGGAAGGACTTAGCAGAACTGCTGACAGCTGCCCAGCACTCCCTACTGGCCAGAGAGAGTTCACTCTGGGGTCAAGGCAAGTTTATTATTAGTCAGCTTCTTGTCTCTACATGTTGTGAACTACGTTATCAGTGTTACTCATCATGGAACCTGGTGTTCATTGTCATATCTAAGTTGTTTAAAGTTTGGGGACTGTTTTGTCTGTGCTGTTTGCTCTTGCTAGGTCTAACACACATTTTGCCCATACATATGTGAATTCAGATGGAAGTAGATTATTTCCTTTGTCTGCATCTGAACAAACTGTAATCATCCTGAGGTTCAGTCAATG
The DNA here is from genome assembly GCF_900700415.2 of Clupea harengus. Classification (NCBI taxonomy): domain Eukaryota; kingdom Metazoa; phylum Chordata; class Actinopteri; order Clupeiformes; family Clupeidae; genus Clupea; species Clupea harengus. Next base: position 4,328,962 of record NC_045173.1, read on the forward strand.
AATGTATGAGTTTCATGAATACGTAATGAGGTCAATATATAGTAGGGGTGGGAATCTCTTGGCACCTCACGATTCGATTCGATTCCGATTCAGAGGTCAACGATTCGATTCTAAACCGATTCTCGATTCTAAACCGATTATCGATTCTAAACCGATAAAACGATTATCGATGCATCTCGATTTTTAAAACATTTGAGTTTGCTACTCAGAGTCTCAAATCACTTCCTACTTTGTGTTTGATAATTAAAGAAAATCAACAGATCTATTTTTTTATTAGAGAAAAAGTGTGTCCTTGTCACAATTATGACTTTCTATGAACAATGCAATAATCGATGCAGCTTGCATTTCAACACAAAATGAATGTGTAAAAAAAAAAAAAAAAAAAAAAAAAAATGTATTTAAAAAAAAAAATCGATTATGAACTTTTCTGAATCGAGACAGAATCGTTCTAGAGAGAATCGAGAGAAATCGAAAAATCGATTTTTTCCCCCACCCCTAATATATAGTATATCTAGTTTATATTAAAGAAGCTGTATATAATACAGTTATTCTGTATATATTTAAATTATTCTGAATGTGAAAACAAAATATGGTTGCATTTATGTGGCCTATATATGAAAACCAGAAGTAGTTTGTATTGAACAGTTTGTCTCAATATGAAGTTCCTTGGTGGTTTGAATGTTTTCTTTATGCCCTCCCTGTTGGTGCTCTCAAAAGGCTGACTTATGCTCTCATGCTCTCAAATTCTGACTTATACTCTCATGCTTCCACTATTCATCTCATAATATCACTGCTATAAGTCACAACTGTCTGCTCTGCATGTAATATTCATGAAGACTGTCTAAGACCACACATTAGGTTGAGCACTCGTCAGATGTACTCTGCATCACCTCTCGTCTGAAATGTTGTCTATATGCTGTTCATTTCACACCTGGCTGCTCTCTAGGAAAAGAACAGCATGATCACTGATATCATCAAACCTTACTGTTCCTAATCGTACTGTTTGTGCTTGTGTAAATCAACGCATATGTGAAGTATAATAAAAGTGTGAAATTCCTGAAAGAAATGAGCTCCCTGTCTAAGCCACTCATTTGTCTGGTTTTGACCCACAGACGTGCAACCAGATCCTCACGCTTTGGAGAACGGGGACGGAGGAAGAGCAAAGCACCCAGTGGCCCAGCCCAAGACCATCCTGCCAGCCAACCGCACAGAGGTGTACGGCACTGTCCTTTACACCGAGTTCCTCAAAGAGCTGGCGGCCATTGCTCAGGAGCACTCCATCCTCTCCCATCTCCCCATGGAGGAGTAGCTGTGGCCTCTGAAGAGCACGATGGGAACGCGTGTTAGACAGAAACCCCCAGAACATCGGAACATTCTCAGACGTCTTAAGAACCATTTGCTGATGAGCTTCTCATTCTTCTCTGCACTACCAGATTTGAAGATACCTCTTGGATGGAGAATTAACTTCTTTTAATCTCTTTTTAAAAAAAATTAAAAAGTGACTGTATTGAAAGTCAATGTGTAGTTTTGCTCATAAACCACACAAAAAAACCTTTTGAACCATTCCCTTTCATCTGGAAATATCTGATCAGTACCCTTAGTGGCTTACCAGCTCGTGAACAATCCTATGCAAAGTGTCTTATGCACAAGCCACCCCGTCATTCATGTGTGTACACAGAAGGTGACCTACATTTGGTGGCCACCTCCACCCTTTAGGGGAAACTGAACACCAGTTAACAGTACTGTAACAGGAGACTCGCAGGAGAAGACCAAAGACAGGGGGGACAGTTCGTGGGCAATGCAGTAAGGGGTTAGTGATGGCCCTGACCATTTTCCCTTGTTTGCACGTTGAAATATGATTAGTAACTCAAATGATGGGTATCATGGAGGGTGGTTTCAATTGGTTGTTGTACACTGCTTATTGTGGCCTTACAGTATAAGACTGTTTGTGCCTCATTTGCTCAGATGAGCGAGTGGACAACACTGCTGCCTACATTTGATGCAATTCTTTTTAAACACAGTGGTTCTTCCCTGGCTTCTAATGTCACATTGCTGGTTTTTGGAGCCTTACAGGCCAAGGTTAACTGCAGAGGACGTTTATTCCTGGAGTCCAAAGTCTTTGCACTCAATCTTACACTGAAAGGGTGATTTAATCATTTTTACTTACTGGATTTGAATGGTTTCAATTTTCTTGAATCAGGTTCACGTGTGTTTTTGTCTGTTAATGATATTGGTTTGCTTGCTTGACAATCTGAATTTATTGTCTTGTGAGCCTGGTGAGTTAGGATAAAAGCTCAATATATTTTTGGTTAGGTTCTGTGACGGTACACGGCGTGTAGGAGGACCATTGTATGCGTCACATACTGTCATTCTGGTGTTTCCTGGCCTCACACAAACAATGGCCTTTGGGAGGTCGCCACACCTGTTTGAAAAGTGTGAACACCATGATTTCAGTCAAATGTCAGCTTACTTCACTGTGTCTACTGACACACAATACTTTTTCTTTTTTTTAAGAGAAATTGGCTAGCCACAGTGCATTACTGATGCTGAACTCAGAAGTGGACATTAATTCTACAGAAGTTGTCAGCCTGATAAAAATAGACAGTACCTCAATGAGTGTCATTGCTCATCAGTCTCCATTTCACTACCCCATAGCAAGTTAACATATCATATGACACAATCTACACGTGTCACAAACCAATATCCAAGCCTTACTCCATAGTAGACTTAATCACACATGTATGTAAATTGTGGAAGTCATTTTAATACAAACAGGAGACATGTTTAAATTGATATTTTAACAGGTTATTTAGTATACTGTGTACTGTATTGTTTATTTTTCTGATGGGGGTGGGTATTTAAACCATTTTGTAGAAAGAAAGAGATTCTATTGCCATATTTTTTCACTGAAGTTGTCTGGAAGTTCTGCATTTTCTCTGCCTGTCATTTCTATTTAAGTTGACGTATCTGTGTGTGTAAATGTATGTTTGTAGGTATATGTTTGCATGCCTTTGGGTCTGGGGACAAGTTTCCACCACACAAGCACAATTCATATTGACTGAGGGGATTCCTGTTGAAACAATCCTGCATGGAGTATGTTGTATTATCACAGGACAGTAACTGAAGCGCCCCTAAGGCTCAAAACACTTGCCTTGATTTTGGAGGATCTTTTTTTACAATTCTGCATATTACATACGTAATAATTGTAAAATGAAAGATTTTTTTTGTTATAATTAGTTTGTTACAATGTTTCACCGAGTCAAAGAGGAAGGCTGCAGGCTGGACACCATGCTTGCTGTAGGAACCAAATGCTGTGGTATAATGACCATGTAACAGTGTCCTCCGCAGAGGACATGAACCCAAAGATATTTATAAATGAGCATAGAGTCAAGGCTATCAAGGAGTACTTGATACAATGATCTTGTGCATTCCTCATCACAGTACAGTAGGTCTCCTAAAGGTTTCATCCTTAACAACTGGTAATGTTATAATTTCTTGCCATCTTCATTTTGTGGTGTACAGATGAGGCTCTGTAAACACCCTTGTTTGATTATACATATTTCCCTCTCTTGTAGCTTCTTATGTCCCCATTCTCTGTGGATTCCTGTTTTGATTCGGTTTGTCATGCATGAACGTATGTATGATGTCTTCATTAAAGAACTCTTATCTTATTTGTTCTGTATTTGATTATTCTACTGATAACCTGTCCTTTGTCAAGGAAATAACAGGAAGAGGAGGTAAGCATACTTGTGAATAGATAATGGCTCCCCAATAAAACAAGTTGTTTTTCACTGACGTGTATTTTTAGTGATGGAGGTGAAACACTGAAAGAAATAAAGTACAGTGTCGTGTGTAGACATTGGTCATCAATAGTGGCCTGAGAGGGATTTGGTTGTGCAGGAAGTGGAGAGCTGCCCTTATTTGGCCGTGTGTTCCACTCAGTACAGTACATTAGTCCCTTTCATTCAGACGGAGGCTTTTGTTGAAAACTGGGTCTCTCTTCAGGGCTTTGGTTATGGCTCTGGAGCAGCCTCGTCCCCAGCCATCCAAACAGTTTCTTTCCTCCGGTCAGATAGGCCATTATCTGTTATTCACACGGACCTTCTAGGTTATTACATGCAGTCGCTCTTTAAGGGAAATGACCTGTGATCTAATGCCAGAAAAATGTAATTGTTCAAGGGGAAAAGGCCTTTTATATCAAAACAGAGCCTTTCTTTTAGTATTTGACATAATAATAAGGCTCTTTTGAAGCTTGTCAGACAAATCAAGCAGTTTTCTACATTGCTGTATGCCCTAGAAGATGCCAAAAGATGACATCAGACTGTTCATCACTCTTGCTTGAAGGGGGAACCAATTGTGTATACTAGGCTGAACTACAAGTACATTTGAAAACAAACTTAATTTCAGGTTACATTATTATGCATACCACCACGATGGTATGGTCAGATTTTGGTCAAGTAGAATTCCTGTAGGTGTCAAAGTCTCACTAGCTCTCCACTGGGGTACCTCAAGTGTTGGTGCCTGGCCCCTTCCCTTCTCAATGTACACCTTGGCTCTAGATTCCATCTGCTCACAATGCTTCTCCTGACAAATGTTAGGCAGATGACGCTGGACTATTTATCCATCTATGTATCTATTGCCTTGACTATTGTAATGCTTTTTTAATAAAACACCTGCCGATGGTCCACAATGCGTGACAGCATGTCTGCTCTTCGATCAGCCAAAAACACGTCACGTCACTGATCCCCACCCTCCACCGCCTCCCTGTGGCTGCTTGAATTAAATTCAAGTCACTAATGCCCACCTACAGAGCAGCACCAGACTGGCTCCTATCTACCTGAAGGTCTATGCTCCTTCTCGCCCCAATAAACAACACCTGTCACTGCAGCCTTCTTCAGCAGGACGTCACAGTCCAGGTTCTCTTTGCTCTTGGTCCTGCAGTGGTGCAAGGAGGTCAGACCCAACTCCATCTGATCCAAAGAAAGCCTCTGTGTTCACAAATCACGTAAAGACTAATCTCTTGTGAGATGACCTTATATATCCCACACACCCCATGGCCCCCCAAGGACGGTTATTATTTGGTTGTGGTGTTCTCTGCAGAAGTCATTGAAGTTGCTTTGGATAATGTGTAGGTCACTTTTGACAAAAGTGTGGGCCTAATGATTAAATGTAAATGCAAACATTGGATGAAAGCATTTGCCAAATTAATAAAGTTGAACTTAATACAAAACTGGGAAAAATGTACACATTTTGATATATACTCTTTGCTGGTCCACAAATGAACATCCCCACTCTGGTGGTTTTAAGTACCTAGGTAAAAAGATATGAATGAGTGCAAAACTAAATCACGGTATGAAAATAATCACAAGTTTATGTTATACATATAACTTATAAAGTAATTTCCACTATATAAAGATACCAGTAATTCCACAAGAGGGCAGTCACCACCTACATGTTTTTCCTCCCATTCAAACACTAGAGAATGAGTCATGCAATAACAGCCTTTTTAATTTGCCATACTGAAATGCTCGTATGCGTTTTGGTACCGTCATAAAACTTATACTACTCTATGTTAATTCACTGAGGCATGACTACAAACTTCATAAAAATATCCACTAATCTATGTTAATCCAATGAAGCATGACTATAAACTTGTACGGTGTGCTAATGAACTAGTTAACATAAAACTGCTTTCCTTTGTGGGTTATGGAATCTCAAGGTTTCAACCAGGAAATCTATTGTGTCCCTGCTATGAGTCATGCATACTGACATGTATTAGTGAAATATACCACTGTAAGCCATCTATATTGACATGTATTAGTGAAATATACCACTGTTAGCCATCTATATTGACATATATTAGTGAAATATACCACTGTTAGCCATCTATATTGACATATATTAGTGAAATATACCACTGTAAGCCATCTATATTGACATGTACCTCTGTAAGCCATCTATATTGACATATATTAGTGAAATATACCACTGTTAGCCATCTATATTGACATATATTAGTGAAATATACCACTGTAAGCCATCTATATTGACATATATTTGTGAAATATACCACTGTAAGCCATCTATATTGACATATATTAGTGAAATATACCTCTGTAAGCCATCTATATTGATAATAATATACCTCTGTTAGCCATCTATATTGATAATATCCAATGTGTTGGTGTTTCTACGGGAAACATATTCCAATCTGCTGCAGTGGTGAGACACTCATGAACTGGGTGGCTGGCTGGCTCAATGGAGTCTGAACTGTTGGTGTACTTCAGGGCTATCTCTGCCCAACCTAATTATCCCACATAGTTCCCAGTGCTTCACATGAGAATGTATTCAGGATGAGGGTGCGTGCAGGAATATCAAAGCTACCCATACCCACTCTCATTTTCTTTCAATTGTTAAACGGGCTGTAAAAGATGATAATTGTTCCTTCTGCCTGCATTTGAACACAATGCCAATTAAACCCACTCTGGGTGGATTCGGGATGTTATTGTTCAGCATACAAGAAAGATGGTTTGCATTCAATTTGGTTTTCATCTCCAGGGATAGTCCTGCACAACTCATATCCAATCAAGGGAGAGAGAACTACTGAATCAGAAAAATAAATAGAATTTATTTACATGATTGCTGATGCATGCAGCTGCCTACTGAATAAGCAGCAGCTTACAAAACACAACAGACAGTTGAGACTAATGAAGATGAAATCAAACCACCAATGAGCTGTGCAGGCTGGAGGGATTCTCTAGACTTCCCCCCAGATGAGTGCTCTGCTGTGACGGCCACTAGACTTCCCCCCAGATGAGTGCTCTGCTGTGACGGCCACTAGGCCTGGCCCTCAGGGTGAGACTATCTGCTGGAGAATGGAGCGGATCTGCACCGGGTTGGCTCGTCCTTTAGTCTCCTTCTGAACCTCGCCCATCAGTTTGTTCAGGGCCTTGTGGTTTCCCCGCTGAATGGCTAGGACCTGTAGTAAAGAATAGTCGTAGTCAAGTCCTAGACATTTTACAGCAACATTTTGTATTTCTGAAATGTCACTTCCATATTTTTTTTTTTTTTAAATCTTTTTTTAGCATCTGAAGGACAGCATTATATGGGGCGTTTTAGTACATTTAGTTTCAACTGCAAGTACATCCTTCAAATGAACTCTCTGTACATGAGAAGCAAATTGCTGGTTAACTCTAGGAGACAGTACTGCTACGGCTGATAGTCTCAGCGTGTCCCTGCTGTGTGTGTGTGATGTGTTGAGGCCCAGGTGGGAGTCACCTGCTCAGGGTGTGTGGGTGTGGGTGTGGGTGTGGGTGTGTGTGTGTGTGGTGGGAGTCACCTGCTCTCTGTGGGTGTGTGTGTGTGTGTGTGTGTGTGTGTGAGGTGTTGAGGCCCAGGTGGGAGTCACCTGCTCTGGGAGTGTGTGTGTGTGTGTGTGTGTTTGTGTGTGTGTGTGTGTGTGTGTGTGAGGTGGGAGTCACCTGCTCTCTCTCTGTGTGTGTGTGTGTGTGTGTGTGTGTGTGTGTGTGCGTGCGGTGTTGAGTCCCGGTGGGAGTCACCTCCTCTGGGTGTGGGTGTGTGTGTGTGTGTGTGTGTGTGTGTGTGTGTGTGTGTGTGTGTGTGTGCGTGCGCTGTGTTGAGGCCCCGGTGGGAGTCACCTGCTCTGGGTGTGTGTCCACAACCCTCTGGCAGATGGAGCGGAGCTGGGCGGGGTCAGACAGTAGGCCCAGGTCCTGCTCACGGACCACCTGCTCTGCACTCTTCCCTGGATTCTTCCACAGCTCCTGGAAGACCTGACAGACCAAACACAACACAACACATCTCATCTCATCTCATCTCGCTCACTCACACAGGACTAGAAGTCGTCAGCATACAGAGATGTTGAGGGGTCTGGTGGATTGCGCCCTGATGTGTGGTTACTCATGCTCATTCCCTCCACACTCAGGGACAGAGACCCAGTGTCACTTACATGTTTAGCAGCGGAGGAGGAGATGGAACCGGCCTCCAGCAGATCCAAGAGCTCAGCCAGGGCATGCGGAGAGACCGGGCTGAATGGAGAAAAGAACAAGCCACCTCCTATTTATAGCGGAATAGTCATTTGGCTCAGTCAGTAATGATTAGCCCCATTAGTGATCATTGAGCCACAGCAATCACAGTCACACACACACACGCACGCACGCACACATCTTGTAAACACACACTCAATTCACTTTGCTTCATACCCCAGAGTGAAAAATAAACTCAAGTAGTATTTATAGGTTGAATGTGACTTAAAAAGCAATAAACCCCCGTTGGCAAACAATAAATCAGAGAATTTATTCTTAAACTTTTCTTCCAGGTGACCTTCACAGCAAAAGCCTGTTGTGCAGCTCTTGCTGAGGGACTGTGCCGGCTTGCCAACAGCACACTTAAAGAGGTCACTTGTGCTGAGAGCACATGGCAATGACACACAGATGTGCTTAGTTTGAAATTCACTGTAGTTTGAAATCCACTGTATATGGGACAGTGATCACATTTAAAATTCTCATTGTGTGTCAGTCTCATCCTTTTAATAGCTGTTAGTACACTCCTGCTGTTACTGGTAAAAATTGAGAAAATCAGAGATTTAGAAAAGATGGACCATAAGTGTGAGAAGCCTATACGATTTATAAAAGATGCGAGTAGTCTATATGATTTATAAAAGATGCGAGTAGCCTATATGATTTATAAAAGATGTGAGTAGCCTATATGATTTATAAAAGATGGACCATAAGTGTGAGAAGCCTATATGATTTATAAAAGATGTAAGTAGCCTATATGATTTATAAAAGATGCGAGTAGTCTATATGATTTATAAAAGATGCGAGTAGCCTATATGATTTATAAAAGATGTAAGTAGCCTATATGATTTATAAAAGATGTGAGTAGCCTATATGATTTATAAAAGATGTGAGTAGCCTATATGATTTATAAAAGATGTGAGTAGCCTATATGATTTTACTGCTGTATTGTTTTACATGATGACACTCTGATAGACATTGGTCACTGTAAAAAAAAACATGACTTTAAAAGTTACACTAAACTAGAGTAGATGCATGAAGATGCCATGTTCTTCACATGCACAGCACAGGCCTATGTCCACTAGAGGATCTAAACCGCCACAGAATCATTCCTGGTCAGATCTCTCACCTCTGGCTGACCTGGAGACTCTGCTGGTTCAGAGACCCCACCAGCTCCTTCATCACCCAGCCAATCACCTTCTTGGGCTCAGCTTTGGTGGAGCTCACCACGCTCTCAAAATAGTCCAGCAGCCCATCTTCATGCTGTGGAGCAGTAAGACTTAGGTGAAATAGAGCCACCATACCACATGGCAACCACCACATGGTGTGAAGCCCTATAACAAACACTACTCTCTCCTCAGCTGCTGTTGGAATGGAGTCTGTATGCAAGTCTGACAAAGGCTAGACAACAGGTCTATTGGAGAGTCTGACTTTGCATGAAGCCTTAGATGGACACTGCTCAAGCAAACCCTTCAACTCTTTACGCCACCTACTGGATGTTCACAAGAACTGCTCAGGCTTACACCATCTTCGAGTTCTTTGTATGTGAGATCCTACAGGTGCCATAATTATATGGCTAGTTAACAGAATAGCTTAAATAGAATTTGACAATACATGTCTGATGTCAGTCACAGTCAGGTGGCATTGCTTACACCATCATACACACTCAATAAAAAGAAGGCCACTTAAGGTATTACAGATTACAAGGAATTCAATGCTGAGATAAGAGACACCACGTTCTGCCCGCAGTACATTTGCCATGTCCTCACCACCAGTGTGAAGCTGTGCTCGGGCAGGATGCCGTAGGTCTGCACCAGCCTCTCCCTGCGCACGCTGGGCAGCTCGGGCAGGCAGGACTGCAGCTGGTCCACCAGCACCACCTGAGACCGGGCCAGCCCTGCCGGCACGCTGGCACTGTCATACACCCTCAGAGGGGGCAGATTAGGCTCGGGCATAAACCTGTGGACCCCGACAGGAACGCAGTCGTTACAGTAAGACATCACGACTTCATTTATCTATTCAATCAAAATAACACAACTTTGTCCTCTACATGTGTGTATATATGTATATGAGTATGTTTAACTAACTCGGTGCTACCAAGCACTTGTTTTCTGAGTAATGCATGGCAAGGTCATACGCCAGTTACCACTTTACAATCTTCAGTGGACCTAGTGTCTTCCGTGGACTCACCTGTAGTCCTGAAAGTCCTCCTTGTCTCTCATTGGAACAGTTGTGCTGAGGGACCAGAACATGATTTTTAGTAAGACAGCACACACTTCTTGTGTTCTAACACACCTCTGGTGTAGTATGAGTTGCAATTATGTAATCAGTTCATCACCGACTGAAAATCCTTTGATCACAGAAAAAGGGAAGAGGGGCACAGGGTGGTTCCTTGTTTCTGTGCGTTGGACCCAGCTGGGCGAGAGGCAGCTCATTTCATGGGTCCGATGGCACCATTCCTCAAGGTTTATGTGCACATCTGCCTGGGCACAGGCTGTGCCAGGGTGGGTGTGTGGGCGTGCACATTTCTTATGAGCCAACTAGCCGCTTGCAGAACAATCGACCTGTTCCAAATTACCCAATTCATCATTCCATTGAAAAGCAAGGCAGCAAGGCAGAAAAGGCCATTACTGTTACTGCTGCCCCTCAACTCTCTCCTGCAACAGGCCATACATCTTACGCAGCATACTCAGCTACAGCAAATCACCAAACAAATCAAATGCTAATTTATGAATGAGATAATTACATAACCCTACATGAGCCAACACATGTTGTCCACACCAAACAGAGTAAGTATGGTATCTGCACTAATGTGCAGGAGGGGTGGCGTGTGATTGTGGCCATAACATGATATATATATGATGTGCCATATGGGAGACATATGATACCTCAAGGATGTGCACCGTATATGGAGCATGCAGTGTTGCCCCGGGGCTCTCTTACCCAGTCTTCTGGTCAAAAGATCGGGTCTCATTCTGCACAACTCCACCCTGTTCAAGCAACTCCATCTGACGCTGGATCTCATAATCTAATGAGCACAGTAGACACACACTTACAATCATAATCTCTCTCATAATCTAATGAACACAGTAGACACACACTTACACTTACAGAAAACTCATAATCTAATGAGCACAGTAGACACACACTTACAATCATAATCTCTCTCATAATCTAATGAACACAGTAGACACACACTTACACTTACAGAAAATGCACAGGTCAAAACACAGATGCCTTGCCAACTGATTAGAGTCTGTTCAATCAGACTGATCCTTAAATGTATGTCCAGGTGTTGCAAGATTACATGGAAATTCTGCTTAAATCACCCAAGAATTATACCGTCCAAAGTAGTCTATTATAAACCAGGGATGCTGATTTGCTGATCTGAAGTCAGTCAAGCACACATACACTCACATCAACCACTAAATACATTCCCCTTGTTCAGACACAGATACAGCGCGTCATGTGTGCAGAAAACACCAGAACACATTTCTTTCCAAGTTCACTGAATTATTCAAATTGGATGCCAAAAGTACTAAATTATTCAGAGGAAGAGAAAGTGCAAAAGTGCTTAACGCACACATTTCACTTCCTTAAACGCATTAGAGCAGCCCCCCCCCCCCCAAACTTCATAAACTTGTTATCTCAGCCAGCTAACTGCTCTGCCAAATGTACCCCCCTGAAGGTCTGCACACTGGGAGCTCATCAAAAGCAGGGAAGCGCATGTTGAGTGTGTGTCGTGTTCCTGGAGCTGTTGTGGGGTAAAGGCCCTGTCTTCAGGGCAAGCGGGTGAGATGACAGCTTGTGCCTCTGACTGCCTCTACTCAGCAGGAGATCAGTCTCTCTGAGGCTCCTCTTCACGGGGGCCGCGGCACTCTGGCAACGGCGGTCCTCTTTGAGTGCAGCATCAGTCAGAGCAAAAGTCAAGTTTACCTTCAGGCATTAAGAGTGTTTGCGCATTCATGCCTGCATCTCTGTGTGTGTGTGTGTGTGTGTGTGTGTGTGTCTCTGTGTGTGTGTGTGTGTGTGTGAGAGAGAGGGGGAGAGAGAGAGAGGGAGAGAGAGAGAGACAGTGGGACACTGTGATTGTGTTCAGATGAGAGTGTAGGAGTTCTCTGTGTGTGTGTGTGTGTGTGTGTGTGTGTGTGTGTGTGTGAGACCTCCGCAGGCTCTTCCTATCTCCAGTGTGTGGCTCAGACAGAACATTAACAGAGGCAGTAACAGACAGGGGAGGGTTTGGCTCATTGTGTGTCAGTCTTATCAGTGTCTCCCAGTGTGACTGGCAGCACACGCATAATTACAGCAGCCAGCAGCCCTCAGCTGTCTGCACACCCACTCAGAAGGATGGGGAACAGCAGTCTAATCACAACATGTACAAGAGAACCTCTACACACTCCTTTAGATCCTGAGAGTGTGTGTGTGTGTGTGTGTGTGTGTGTGTGTGTGTGTGTCTGTGTGTGTACTGACTCAAGATAGGTATTTTAAAATTCGAGAACTATGTTTAAACAGCAAAGCGGGTGATTATGTGTGTAGAAGTGTCTGTGAAAGAATGATTGTGTGTGAGTGTATGCGAGGGGGGGAAAAAGAGTATATTAAAACTCCAGCACTTCACTGCACTTCCTCCTTGAACTAAGTGTGGAGCTTCAATAATTCTTTCCCATATACCACCTATTTCCTCCACTAGAGGGCGCTCTCACCTATGGCCCTGGCCAGGAAACGGGCGCTGTTGATGTTCTTCACCTCCGCCCTGGTGCCCAGTGGCTCCCCGGGCACGTGCACAGACACGTTAGCATCCACCCTCAGCTGGCCCTCTGTGGGATGAGACGGGCAGAAGGGGATCAGACATCACCTCTAACTATAGCTCGGAAATGGCAAACGACTACCAGAGCTGTCCAATGACAGCAGCTGTAGATTCTTTGGTGAAAATGGCCCAGACAGCCCATGGTATATTTGCACAATTTTATCAGTTAACCGGACAGTCTCTCAGACAAAAGCTCATTTATATGTCAAATAGGAGGAAATGTTTGCAAATATTAGCCAACAAGCACGGCTAACTGTGTTTGTTCAGTTCATCCTCAACATAAACAGACATAAACATTTTCACTCAAACACAGCCACTGCAGAATCACAGCCATCCCTGCTAAACTGAACTGTGTGGAGAGCTTGCAGGTGACACCATTGGCTGAATTCCAGGAGGGAGACAGAACAGTGAGAATAACTTATCTCCTGCTGCTCCTTTAGGCTCTAGCTCCTGCCCAGCGCAAACACACACCTGCTCCTGGAGGAAGGAGCATCTGGCCAGGTGAACTCAGGTGTGCTGTATCTGAGGCCAGCACAAAAACCACGAGGCAAGGCTGACCACCTCCTGTGCACAGGTCCTGACTGCAGGTCTTTTAGTTTTATTATTATTTTATATTTCATTGTTGAGTGTTGAAGGCCACCACTGACTGGGGTGTTTTAGTTTTGGTGTTGTAGAGAGGCAGGTGCAGGAGTAATCAGCAGCTGATCCAGAATCAGCTCTTAATGTCCTTAAAGGAGCCGATTGCGAGAGGCATGCACTCTGAGTTGCCAAACACTGGAGAGCTGTTCAGAGCTCAACTGTGCATACATTTGAATGTGAATAATTAATTTGCATCAGTTTAGAATCGCATGCAGATGGAGATGGAGCATTTCCAAAGGAGGAGGTCAAGCTTGCATGGGTGGAGAAAGAGAAGTATACTGTAGGGAGACTTAGTCTGGAGAAAACCTTTTTGTAGTGGAAATGAGTGGAACACACACACACACACACACACACACACACACACACACACACACACACACACACGTGTGCTGATGAGGATCTGTGTCGTTTGGAAGCATATTCTATTTAAAGAACAGGAACATGAGGAAAATGTACAGAGTGAGAGAGCAAATGAATGGCATTGTGGATGAGGGGAAACACAGAAACAGAGTTGAAGAGTGTCTAGAAGAACAGAGACGGGGGGGGGGGGGCAGAGACAGAGAGAGAGAGATGGAGAGATAGAGAGACGGAGAGAAAAAGAGGTTGAAGGTGGAAAAAGAGAAAAGACTCCTGCCTGCCATGTTGCCCTTGCTTGTCCCCAGTGTTTGCAGGATGAGCTGGAGTTCTCGGACAGCTGCCGCCGCTTCCTCCCCACAACTCATCTCAGGCTCCATGACCAGCTCCATCAGAGCAACACCTACACACACACAGACACACACACACAGACACACACACACAGACACACACACACACACAGACACACAGACACACACACGCACACACACAAAAACAGGGGCTCAAACACTAATTTACACGCCGAGTACTCAAACACCTCCTTACCTCAAGAAGAAGGCCCGCATACACATGCATGAAGAGCAGATCCTATTCTCTTGCTAACCCCAGTAGGGCACTGCCATCCCCCCAGACACTCAAACACAGATCCTATTCTCTTGCACATCCCCAGTAGGGCACTGCCATCCCCCCAGACACACAAACACAGATCCTATTCTCTTGCACATCCCCAGTAGGGCACTGCCATCCCCCCAGACACTCAAACACAGATCCTATTCTCTTGCACACCCCAGTAGGGAACTAACATCCCCCCAGACACTCAAACACAGATCCTATTCTCTTGCACATCCCCAGTAGGGCACTAACATCCCCCCAGACACTCAAACACAGATCCTATTCTCTTGCACATCCCCAGTAGGGCACTAACATCCCCCCAGACACTCAAACACAGATCCTATTCTCTTGCACATCCCCAGTAGGGCACTAACATCCCCCCAGACACTCAAACACAGATCCTATTCTCTTGCTAACCCCAGTAGGGCACTAACATCCCCCCAGACACTCAAACACAGATCCTATTCTCTTGCACATCCCCAGTAGGGCACTAACATCCCCCCAGACACTCAAACACAGATCCTATTCTCTTGCACATCCCCAGTAGGGCACTGCCATCCCCCCAGACACTCAAACACAGATCCTATTCTCTTGCACATCCCCAGTAGGGCACTGCCATCCCCCCAGACACTCAAACACAGATCCTATTCTCTTGCACATCCCCAGTAGGGCACTGCCATCCCCCCAGACACTCAAACACAGATCCTATTCTCTTGCACACCCCCAGTAGGGCACTGCCATCCCCCCAGACACTCAAACACAGATCCTATTCTCTTGCACATCCCCAGTAGGGCACTAACATCCCCCCAGACACTCAAACACAGATCCTATTCTCTTGCACATCCCCAGTAGGGCACTGCCATCCCCCCAGACACTCAAACACAGATCCTATTCTCTTGCACATCCCCAGTAGGGCACTGCCATCCCCCCAGACACTCAAACACAGATCCTATTCTCTTGCACATCCCCAGTAGGGCACTAACATCCCCCCAGACACTCAAACACAGATCCTATTCTCTTGCACACCCCAGTAGGGCACTAACATCCCCCCCAGACACTCAAACACAGATCCTATTCTCTTGCACATCCCCAGTAGGGCACTAACATCCCCCCAGACACTCAAACACAGATCCTATTCTCTTGCACATCCCCAGTAGGGCACTGCCATCCCCCCAGACACTCAAACACAGATCCTATTCTCTTGCACATCCCCAGTAGGGCACTGCCATCCCACCCCCGTGCTACCCCACCTGCCCTGTTGAGGTCGATGAGGGTCTGGTTGCGCTGCTCATCATGGAGGCTCTTGCCGCTGTCCTGCTCCAGCTGGATCTGCTTGATGTGGACGCTCTTGGTGATCATCTGGTTCCTCTTGGGGCCGCCCAGGTAGCTGTAGGTCAGCGTGCCGTCCACTGCAATGGGCAGCCTCTGCTGCGTGATCTGGTAGCCCGCCTGAGGAAACAGAGGCAGCACACCATCAATAGCAGTGGGAGAGATCTGTGGAGCCTTGACATGATAGACATGACAAATGATGACTAAAGGATATTTCAGAGGTGAACTGCAACATAACACAGAAGCATATATGGGGCCAGACATTTGAAAAGGTTTCCAATAACCTGGCTGTGTGTGAGAGATCAATGGGCACACGCCTGGTAGAGTAGGCCTACTGGACTGTGGGTCCATTACAAGCTTCTCGTCACTAACAAAGATAAACTAGAAGAATTCCTTTTAGACAGATCTGACGAATCTGTCTCGCCTGTTTGTGGAAAACAATAGTAAATACTGTGACCTAAACATTAACATCAGTTTGTATGAGGCCGTGTGAAAAGGTTAACAAAAACCATCAAATGAAAAATGACAGACCATGAAAGAATCAATTAGATGTGAGAGTAGAGGGGTGAGCATAGCAGGGATGTTCTGTAATTAATAAACCACTGGCTGATTGCGAATGGTTCATCGAGCGCTGCGTGTTCAACAAGGCAGCTGCCCACTGATAAATATTTCATCTCATTCCTCCAGTGATCTGAGGGGCCTCATCAGGTGCGGCTACAGCTTTACCCAGTTGTCATGGCAACAGAGCAGCACAAGACTAAACATTAATCATGTTTATTGGCATACCAAAGAAGGAATAAATAAATAGCCAAATAAGTAAATATGCAAAAATATATTTGTATTTTCCGTTGTTACTGTGGATACAAAATTACAGGCAAAGGCAAACTTCACTGGCTTAACGCCCGTGGTTGCACCGGAGCTGCATATTACAGTATCTTGCATGGAATTGATAATTAGGTCTTTTGAGTTGATAGATTGATTTGTTTATGTTGAAAGAGCAAGTGTGTCACAGTGTAGGCACTGGATGGCTGTATTACACATAATGGATTCAACCATTATGAAGTTCAGATATTTGTTACATTTAGCTTCAGTGATTGCCCAGGGAGGATGAACTTTCAAAAATGAATAATAGTGAGGTCTATCTGCATCAATCATGTGTAAATTTACTTTTTTCTTATGTTGTGAGAGGATACTAAAGGTCAAGCAGATGGCTAGTAGTAAGTGTTTAAGAGTTGATACTCAAGAAAGAGAGAGAGAGTGAGACAGAGAGACAGAGAGAGAGAGAGAGAGAGAGTTGATAAATGGGGCCAACATTTTCTGCAAATTACATGTAGTTACCTGTCCATTAGCTATGTTTGACCTCATTTATTGACTTTGACAAGAACACAAATAGTCCCAACCATTCAACTCCTGCAAACGGAGGATATATATAATAATTTTTAAAAATGTGTATATATATAGTATATATAAAACTCTGATCCAGAATCCAATCACTTAAAGTCACTGGCCTGAGGAACTGTTTCTTCTAGGCTTCCTAAGCCTAAATCCCTCCTGACAGACTCATCTAAACGTTTCACTTCTTCTCATGTAATTACACTTCCAGGCCACGTCTATTTGCCAGAAAATCTTTTTCTTCACGAAAATGTGTAATTACAGGCCTCCAGAACAGTGTTGGATAAGCACCGAGTTGTTGAAGCACGTTATTAGGCCGAGTTGTTACCACTTTACACGTAGCAGGCCATTCTAATTCCAGCCTAAAATGTCAGTCAGGCGGCTGCATAAATCATCCAGTGCACAACAGTGTGTTTAGCTAAATGAAATCTGGACTGATGGAACATATCAGTGAAGCAGACACCCATACTAGAGTCCCTGTGATTTAATAAATCTATGCAGTATGCCTCTTTTGCAAAAAACAGACAGAAATGGATGTTGTATCCGATGCTCAAACGTGTCCATGTAGCCACCACCACTTGCCACACAAAAATAAGCTTTCAAACACAAAGCAGGCTTATGTACAAACGTGGATAAGTGTATAACATATGCTACATCTCAATAGGCTGCTTGAATGGAGTTGTGGGTGTATATTCTGAGTGCAGCTAGGCTGCTCCTACCCAAAGCCAGCTCCCAGCATGAAGAGGTGATGCAATCCATGGCAAGAACACTAAATCAACAGCAGGGAAGCACACAGAATAGCAGGTAATCCATCTGCTCCCAGCTGGGATTTCACAAGGATGCATCTGAGTCAGAAGAAATCTACCTTTGCTGAGAGGGATTAAGCCACTGGTATTTTGATAAGCAGGCGACCACTTTGTCTAGCTGGCTTGGAAAAGGGTACTGCCTCCAAACTGCAGCACAGGAACTGAACTTCTTCCAGATCAGTTGTTTCAAAACACATTCCCTGGGTTTTTAGAAAATCAAAAGCTTTCCGCCTTCCACCAAAGAAAAAGCCACAAGCAACAAGCCTGTATAAAGTAAATTGTATGATGTTAATTTCAAATAACATTTCAATAACTAAGTACTGCAAATTTGATGTGATATGTGAATTCTTCTGGACATATTCTCCAAACAACCTTTTTGTATTAACTGAAATGAACAACTGTATTGTTCACCGCTACAGTTCCTAATCACAATCATCCACATCTAAAAAGTGATGCTCCTGGATCAATCAGCACACCAACGATTCCCAATGCCCTAAACCTATGTGGTGACTCATGTCTTGTAGCACAGACAGCCTTTCGTTCCTCTGTTATGAGCTTTTCAAGATAGAACAAGTTTGTGTGTACTGGTAACAAACACAGATCATAGGTATGCATTCCTGTTGTCATTACAGAAAAAGAGTGATTCATTTTTCAAGCGCAGTGAGTTTTTGGCTAAATGACAACCACTTGAGTCTTTTCAGACAAATGACAAGACTTAGAAGAGAGAGCCCGTATGAGGCAGGGTGGACTCACAGGCATGTCGGCGTAAAAGTAGTGTTTCCTGTCGAACAGTGACTTCCTGTTGATGGAGCAGTTGAGGGCCAGGCCTGTCATCACTGCAGCCTCCACACATCTCTTATTCAGCACCTGAGGAAGGGGCCAGCAATGATTTCATTGGTTTATTTTTATACATTGCAGATTGATGCCTGTGGGCTCTGTGAATTTGTCAAAGTGTAAGTCAACACAAAACAAAGCAACTTAACTTAACCAGTCTTTTCTACTTTGATACTCACTGGTAATGTGCCCGGAAGGGATGCATCGAAGAATGAGACGAGTGAATTAGGTGGTGCTAAGAACTTGACTTGTGAACCAGAGAAGAGCTTTGTCAAGGAGTTGATCTGAGCATGGATCTCCAGGCCAATGACTCCCACCATCCCTTGAGGAACACTGAAGTTGAAAGAAGCACAACAGGTAGCTTCTGCTGAATCTGATTTATTAATGGTTTACCTATGACCACTAACTATTTATACAGCAATCTGAGCTTATTATCGGGTATTGTTATCAATATTATGTTAATACAGCTATTCAACATTCATCGCTATGATAATGACACAAGCGACAACTATGTGTATGTCAATCTGGTATTTTATAGTCAGCTTTTAGTATCTGTGTATGGTGTACTTACTGTGACAATAAAAGAGCCTGTAGCATGCTACTGTTAGTGTGTACTGGTAACAAACACAGATCATAGTTATGTTTGACCTGTTACATGTCTACTTTCAAAATTAATGTTGCTCTACATTTCTCAATAATCAAAAAAAATTATTGACATTATTAAACTGCTAACTGTTAATCCTTGACCTTGTCTAACACCATACACTTTTGCGATAAAATGTAAATGCCACCTATGTGAGTGATTTGGGGGCAGTCCAGCAGACAAGTAAAAAGAGAGTACCCCAATATTTCAGAACTCAGTATAAAATTCCCCCACAAGTGCAATCACATCTCCCCTCAAAATCTGAAACGACAAATCTAACACAAACTATCGCTCGCTATTCTGTTCAGTGAATATAGGGGAGACCAGGTAGTTTGTAACACATTTCTCAATTCGTGTCAAACATAATGCGATGAAACTCAGTCAACATGATAGCATCAGTATGCTACGTTCAAAATTGCAGCTAGCTCGTTTCCTGAGGCAAATGTGTAACTTTTAAGTTTTGCGCAAGATTTTGATTGCACTATAGATGCGTTTCGACAGGAACACAAGTAAATGGGTGGTTGTGATCAATGATTTCTGAACTACATGCTAGTATAATTATTAACTGCATACAGTGTGTTATATTCCAATTACCTGAACAAATATTAAGAGAGGTTGGCTGGGGACAATTGTAACACGCAATATAATCGGTTGCAACCAGGCTTAACCCTGACGCAACTGCCTCAATGTCCCTTGAGTTATTTCTATAATTCTCCCATTTAGCGGGTCATTATGTCATTTTCTCAAAAAAAATACAAGACACGTTAGCATTCTGACTACATTAACTTTGACATAGCAACTTGAGGGTGAGCAGCAATGTCATTGTGCCTTGCCTTACCTCTTCTTTTTAGTTTGGAGCTTACTTTGAGGACGATAAATACACGTGCTAATTCTTCTTTTTAAAACAAGATAAACTGTATTTGAAGTAAGAACAGAAACATGTTTTTGTTTGTTGCAATTGTATATCATGCTACTCAACCCTGCTGAGGCGGCCGCCATGATTACGGATTTCTAGAAATTCATGGGAGTTGTAGTTTCTGTATGTGTTCATACCACGACACAAAAGTCTCGACAACATACTAGTCCCACAATGCATCATTGGCATGGCCCCAGTTTTAGAGATACATTTCCGGTGAGTTTGACGTCATCGCGTATAAGTTCCTGTTTTGGGAAGTAGTGGGGGACTTGTGGCGGGAATTTCACACGTGTCTGTAGCGGTGAAGTTATTCTGCCCTTCAAATTGATCGAAAGCGTCATATTTGCCTGACACAATATGGGAGATCACAGGCAAGAGAAGTTTGAATTGAGAAACGATGCGCCTATTTCTCCTTTGAACGGCGAAACTCTTAGAGCCCAGGAGCACAAATCTGTGGCAAATGGACCTAACCGTGCCGACTCACCTGTGAATGGTGTCCAGGAATACAAGAGATGTACTTTCAGCGCCGAACCCACTCTCGAGGACATACGACGGATGCAGGCAGAATTCGCAGACGAGCGCAACTGGAACCAGTTTCACCAGCCCCGAAACCTCCTCTTGGCGATGGTTGGCGAAGTAGGAGAGGTGTCCGAACTCTTCCAATGGCGTGGGGAAGTTGCCGAGGGACTGCCGGACTGGACAGAGTCGGAAAGAGAACACCTGGCTCAAGAACTGAGCGATGTCTTGATCTACTTGGTAGAGCTTGCTGACAAATGCCACGTTGACTTGCCTCAAGCGGTCCTTCGTAAAATGGCTCTGAATCGACTGAAATATCCAGCTAGCAAAGTCCATGGGTCGGCCAAGAAGTACACTGAATATAAAGAGTAATGCTTTTTGTTTGTCTTCCAACTTTC
Organism: Clupea harengus; assembly: GCF_900700415.2. Taxonomy (NCBI): domain Eukaryota; kingdom Metazoa; phylum Chordata; class Actinopteri; order Clupeiformes; family Clupeidae; genus Clupea; species Clupea harengus. The sequence continues at coordinate 4,350,244 of NC_045173.1, forward strand.
CCCACTGAGTTGCAAAGAAAACTCGGACTGTTTCCAAAGATTGTACAAAGATGGTATGCAACAAGATTGTGCAGAGGTGTTTTTTTAACATTTTATTTTTGCGTGCTTTTACCTTTTACTTAGTGTAAAGTCGATAACACTGTTTTACTTTAACCTAGGTCACCAGGAATCAGTGAGATCTGTAGATATTTATCTATTGTTAATTGTGTAAATTCCACAGTGACACGTTATTGGCATTGTAAAGGAAAGGAGGCCCAAGTTCCACACTTTCTGGAGCCTGTAACTGTGTGTGGCTTCAGTTTAATTCACTGCCCTATGCTTTTTACAGTTTATAGTGTCTTCTGGGTTTGCATGATGAAAGCAGTACAAAACAAACAGTTATCTTTTGTTTAGTGGTTTCTTTGTTTTCCATAGAAAACTGCAACTCTTAACTGAGGTGGCAGTCTGTTATATGCATGTCAGCTTGTCCTGTGTATTGTACCCTGCATTGCCTTGCTCTTAATAGTACACTTGAAAGGTTAAAAAGAAACATGTGTCCTGTATTCATTCGCTGGGTTATTTTCCAGATATTGTACATTACATAGTTCAATACCATTGTCATTCTGACCTCTTAAAAGTGATGTTTGGAACTTGCACATGTTGGTTGACCACATTGGTGTATTTAAACTGGTATTCCAGTAATTTACCTAAATTGTAAACATCCAACACATCCAAAAAGGGCAATTGTCATTATCTGATTATGCCAGCAGAACCCAGATTGTGTTTCCTTTTTGAGTGGAACAGGAAACTGCACTCTCTGCCTTTAGCATGTTAGGGAAATGTAGTTCTCTTCTGCTGTTCCTTATCTGGTCAAGAGTTGGAGGCGAGCAGGGAGGCGCAGGCATGAGCCAGGTACCTTCACTGCTACGCAGACTGGCAAACCAGTCATTTGCCTACAACCTATTATTTTAGAAGTATATCCTGTTGGCATCAATCCACTGATGAGTTCAACAGCTCATCTATTTCAAGTTGTTCTCCTCTGCAAGAATATTTCTCTTTTTAAATTCAGTTTTAGTTATTTGTCCTGGTATGTAGCATGGAAGTGCTCAAGAAGGAGAATCAATTGCACTAATTGGGGTCTTTGCTGCAGCTCCTCTCAGGGTGGAAAACAAAATGGCTCTTGGAAAAAGAGGCATATTGTGAGTTGCAACTTTTTGATGAATCAATGGCACCCCATGTAATACACATGAATGACTCCCAAAAAGACTTAATAGCTTAAATTCTGGAAGACAGAGGTCCGAAACTTCAGACTTTATTTCTCAATGAATTTGTACTAGGAGAACAACTGTTCAGGTCATCAAGGTGCAGCAATGTTTGGCTGAACAGGAGACAATCATCCAGAGATGCTGTTTGTTTACTAGTTTGGCTTGTGTTTGGCAAATTGTAAGTGCATGTATGAACACCCTCTTAGAGTAATTACTTTCCTGCTTTCCCCTCAACCTCAATTTTGTGGAGTGCTGTTCACGGTCCTCTCCAGAAGCCTGTTCCCTCATCTGTCACTAATTAACTCAAACTAATGCACCCAATTCATTAGGCATGTGACATGGATTGTCTCATAATTCATGGATGAAGGTTTGTCAGATGAAACTAACATTTTAGGGAGGAGTACCTCAGTCAAGCGTATTCCTGTTTGGTATGAAGAACCAGCGGCTCGGAAGACAATACTAAGGTAAAACCACGAGCTTTCCACCGGTTAAACAATGAGCTTTCCGCCGGTTAAACCAGATTGCCACACATGGCCTTTCTTCGGTCCTTCATATGAAGAGCAGATAGTGCTGTCTCCATGGGGATGGCAGGCTGAAGCAGCTGCCTCTTCCCCTTTCCTGCTCCCCGTCAGTAATGACCAGATGGGGCCGTCCCCTTCTCTGATGTGTTTGATGCTCTTGGAGACAGGCCGCCAGGCAGCACCCACACTATCGTTAACACAGCTTTCATGTCAGCAGGGAAACGTCAAAGCTGGAGAAGCTTCCTGTGTTTACATAAATCCTGAGTTGCTCTCCAACTTTAAGGTGCAGTAGGTAGTTTTTGCTGTTAAAACATTCAAATGTTTCTGGGCTTGTAATGATGCAACTGATACCAGACAGTGTTCCCATTACTGTACATATCACATTTTGTTTTATCTCTCTCTTATCTGTTTTTGTGTTTGTGTTTGACATCTTAGAAGAAACAGGAACAATTGTAAATTAATAAATATATATATATATATATAGCATTACAGTTGGTCTAGAACCATCTGAAATATCTTTCACAACTAAAAACTGAACTTCAACATGGGGAAAATACTGTGAGTACAATGGCAACCCTTGGGCATCAACTGCACGTGGATCACACTGTTTCAGGGCAATACCCGTGCTGATCAGCATACAATGGAGATATTCTCTACCTCGATGTGTTGTTATAATTCACTGTTTCTTGTCTAATGGTCTTGTGGCACTTTCAACTGGCACTGTCCATGTTCTCGGCCTCTAGGAGAAGTAAATTGAGGAACGTAGACAAACCAATATACCATGCCATGCCATGTGGTGCTGTGTAGTGGTGTGGGGTGTGTGTGTGTTTTAGACGCAGATCAAGGGGAACTCAGAAAAGTTGTTATTCCCCATGGAAAGCACGGAAGAAAGCTAGGTTCAAAACGACACTGCATACAGTGTCGTGAAGGCGAGATGTTAGCAAGAAAACTGACAGCAAACAGGAAAAGTCAACATTCATCAGTCAACTTTGAGCATCTTGCCCTCTTCAAGCATGCCAGTCAGTTGACAATTTTTAATGCCATTTTTGTATTTGTCTGTGATTATGCATAAATACAGGAACCACAAGCTTTAGTTTGGTAAGCTGTATGGCACCAAACACTGCATTGCACGGTATGTCCTTTTGTTTGTTTCTTTTTGTCTTGCCTTAAAAAAAATCAGTTCTCCCTCATAAAAGCTGTAGTATCTCCCATGGTATTGTTCCTAGGTGTCTTTATATTTTGCTTGTGCCACCCTAGTTTTTTTTTCTTTTTTGAACCTTTCATTTTCCTTTCCAAATGACTAATAGTACACTTGCAGGGCCCTTCATTGATCAGTGAAGGTGGCAGAGCAGTTTTCCTCCGAGGCCTTCTCCGGAAATGTTCCATCAACAGCCTGCTCTTATTTCCAGAAAGCGCCGTGCCTACAGCGCAGAGGGAGTGGCTGCATGCAAACAGTCTAAATCAAGCTGACAGGCTGATCAAAGTCCCTCATTGTATGGATGAAATTGGACCTTCACAGCTGATGCTTATGCCAGGGCTATTCCCCCAGGCTTACGCTGCCTCACTTTTTTTCTCATCTTGAGAAAAGGGGAGACGGAGCCACATTGCTACCATGGGCTGTTGACTGCAACGTTAATAGGAAGAGGAGAGAGTCGAGTGGCACTGTTTCACAAATCTGTGAAAATGACATCTCTGTCTGGAGTCTGGAGAATATTTATTCCTCCCTCTTTGCTTCCTGTTCTCCATCAAATATCTCATCTCCAGACAGCGTCTCTCTGCTTCTCTTTTCTGTGAAGAGGAATCCACCCTGCTGTCTTTGTGTATTCATTCCACCAAGCCACATTGGCTGTGAACAATTTACATTCCTTCAATCCCATGGAGACCCAAAACCTAAACTAGCCTTCTGCTCAGGTCATACAGTCACACACTTCCTCGGCTGAGACCAACACATGAATGCACTGCTGACTGCGAGGACCATCATGTACTCAAGGAAGTTGTTGCTATGTAAGGCTGTTGCTATGGAGGCTCTGGCCTTCACATCTGTAATCACACCTCGCTTAAGTGTCAAATTAGTGCAAGACCACTAGGGGGAGCCCTGTCTCTCTCCGTACGTGCATTGACAAGAACCTTGACCAATAGTGGCCAACAAAGACAAGCTGTAGCATCTTACATTAGAATGGATTTAATTTGATGATAAGTTTATAAGTACACAGATTAGTAAAAACATGTTTAATATGTTTGGGTTGCAATACATCATAATTATTAACCTTTGACAATGGTACAGCGCTTGTGTATTAGTGGGAAAGCTTTTTACTTGTATGTTAGAATGGGTGAGGACCGATGCTTCCTTGGTTTTGAGAAGCCTTACAACACACATTACTTTACAGCATTACAACCTGTTGAAGAGAAGCATGTACCCACATCTGACTCCGAGACGGCAATTTGACTCTCCTCTTTTGGAGACCGGAACATCTCCCTGCCATTCATGAGATAAAGGGACTTACATGGCAGCGTTGCTCTCGAAAGAGCAATGATTAGATTTTTGTCTTCCTGGAAAGTCAGTGACCTAACTCCACATAACTCCCTTATGCAATGAAATGCATTACAACACAACAGAGCTCCTGTATAATGTGTTTACTCTCTCCCACATCCAGTTGGTCCTAAACCAGAGGAGCTCAGTTAAGAATCCAGCACACACTGTCTGTGATGCACAGCATCATGTCCTCAGAGGCCTCGCGTGTTGGAAGCTGCTATCTTCTGCACCTTATCACTTCATTAGAGCAGTAATTAATTGGATTTTGGAGTGGTCTACACACAGGTGTCAGGAATGAACCATTTGCTGTTGAAAAGTTTTAGCTGCAGGCCAGACTACCAAGGGATTAGAGTTGAGTGTATGCCACTGCTTCTGTGTGCCATGTTGCTTTCGTTAGCCTAGCTGCTCAGAGACAAATGGAGTCAGAGCATCTTGGTGTCTCTCCACAGTTCAGCTGCTGTGGTTTCCAATCACACTGCATTGATAACTCCTCAGTTTATGTGGTGGAGAGGATGTGGATGACCTTGTGGATGTGCCATTTCTGGCCCGTCAGTGAAACGTATGTCCTTGACCAGAAGTGAATATAGGCTATAGTAAGGGGCACCATCCCTGCTGAATAAGAGAATATAGTCCTCTTGATGATTAATGCTCATTCAATTTAGTTAGTGTCGCAGATTTATCTCCACAGTTTAAAGTCAGAGAAACATTCTATAGTGGATAAAAGGGTGGAATCTTTTGTGTGTTAGTACATTTCCCTGCAGATCTGAATATTAAACTGAAGATAAAACTGATGTTTCATCATACCTACTACAACACCAGAGGAGCTGGATGCTTTATTTTGATCAATTAGTTGTGATTTTTGATTACTGTAATTACACAATTACAGTACAATGTCAAAGTAGACCATTTTCATAATTTTACAATTTTTGTTAATTGTCCTGCGATCGCTGATGACCTCCCACTGTTCACATCGCAGGCTGCAGCAGAAGGATTGTGTTAAGCCCTGCATCTGAATCTCATGTGACTGATTCTTTTTGATACCTCGCTGCAGCAGTTGTGTTTATTTGCATTTACCTCTTCACATGTGTCATCGGGTCCCTCCCCACCATTACACTAGGCACAACCTCTGTGCAGATTAAGACCCAACTGTCAAAAACAGATGGCCACCTAAACCCTCTGTGCCTGCTGTTATAAGGGCGAGGCAAGGCTTGAGCACCATCCATTAACGGTCTCCTCTGCTGTTGAGTACAAGCATCCTCACTTCCCGAGGAGCTAAGGCTTCTAGAATATTCTTGGCCCCGGTGAAACAGACCCAGAATGAGAAATATGAAGTAAATGATTTCAGAAATGGTATCCTTTTATCAGTGGTCAGCCCATATTTCATATAGAAAAGTGGAAGGCTTGTTTGCGTCCCTGCCTTCTTCAGGTGGCAGGCTTCCTGTCCCATCATCCTCCCTGTTTTATATCCGCCTTTTCCTGCATCATTGGCCAGCAGCTCCTTCTCTCATCTAATTTGACAGGTGATCGCTCATCCTCCTTTAAGGCTGAAATCCTCCCGTATCTTCGGCTAGACAGTAATAGTCCCTCTCTGGATCTCTGTGGTAGTTGAAGGGATGAGGCAGCACCCTATTTCTTCCTGGCAATGATTGCTGCCCTGGCCATTCCCATTAGTCATTGGAGGGTGGTGCTGCTCTGGCCATTCCCATGAGTTATTTGGAGGGTGGTGCGCTCACAATAATAAATAGTCATAGTAAATAGTAACTTCGACTTTTGAAGGCATAAACTCATGTTCTCATACATGGTGTGTAGTCCTGCTGACAAGGAACAATGGGCTTTCAGGAAGACTCTTAGACTAGTACCGTTTGACCATAGTACTCATCCTCAAAATTGTGATAATGTACCAAAAGTAATGAAAGGAAACAACATAATCACCTCTTTCCTGTTATTCTATTCATTATTAGTCTCTTATCTGATCTATTATTAATGAATGTTCATGTATATCATCATTCTTGGCCTGTGCCGGTAAGGTTCAGGTCAGTTACATCCCTTAAGAAACAGGTGTTTGACAGCCTAATATGGGGCGCTCTGAGGCATGGCCCCTCACATCCTCTTGATGGAGAAGAGATCTCATGATGGCTTCAGGGGTCTGGGCCGTCTGCCTCCATGCATGTGAGCTCGTAGATTATGCATGGCCTCTCTGGTCTGGGCCTCGTCCCAGCATGCATATTTCAGAGAGCACAGGGGGTGGCACAGCTCCCCTAATGGAGTCACACAGAACCTAGGCTTCATTAATAACACCAGCTGCTGTGGTGTGATAGCTACCTGTAGTTTAGATTGGATTCTAGTGAATGTGTGTGTGTGTGTGTGTGTGTGTGTGTCCGTGTCCGTGTGTGTTTGAGACTGAACAACATCTAGTGCAATGTTTGATTCACATGATTACAGATCGGACAAACACTGAGTCACCAGATAGAGAGGAGTGAACTAACACAAGGCAATAACCCTCGTCAATAAAACTACCACCATGTTTTCCCGCCAGTTCACTCAAAGGCTAGGAAACAGAACCCTATTTTTAAACCCCAGTGAGTCCATGATTATCCTCCCCCTCAAGATTTTCACCATTAATCCTAATAGACATGAAATGTCTCCTTCCGGAGCGGGATCAAGGTGTTGATAAATGGCAGCTTACACCCCCAGAAAACATTTCATCTCGTCTCCCTGGATTCCTCCCCATTTTGCACGCATTCTGGAGACGGCTCCCCCTCATTTCATGCTTGCATTGCATGGCTGTCTCCGTGAGGCATTCGGAGCCGATACGGCGCTCAATGCTGCAAGCTTCTTCCTGTTCATTTGCCATCCGGGCAGCGCCATCCACCTCATTAGTCATTTCATCTGTGCAATATGAATTTGTGATGAATGTTTTTCATTTTCCTCACAGGAAGCCAGGGAGGAGATGCTTTCCTCTCAAGTGCTGGACCTCATTTCTACTGATTAGAGAAGAGTGATTTTCTGTAACAGAGTGTTATTGGAAATCAAGTTTTATTTTTTTTCACATGACTTCTTTGATGTGTGTTGGTGTGCTCGCCGTGGTTTTGATGGAGTTCGCTGCCTCACATTAACAAAAGCTTTTGGGAGATCAGGAATTTTTTTTTACTTTTTTACTTATTTTTTGGCTCTCTTACCATCTTCCAACTCCCTCCATAGGAGGGCTCATGTCTATTCTGGCCATTCTAGGGGGCAGAGTGTTTATTCCCAAACAGGATATGTCTTACTCTCCCAACCAGCAGCTCTGAGACCATGACCCCAAAAGCGGAGCCCTGGCCTTAACCAAGAGGAGCAAAACAACAAACACTGTGCCAGGGTGAATTGTATGGGCTCTAGGTTTGGCAACACAGGAGTGTTGTGCTGCGGGGCTGGGGCTGGCTTGCCTGGGGCCCCTGCAGATGGTCCGGAGCGCAGATAAATCCTGCTCTAATAGGCCTCCATTCAGGGCGGATAATGCACTTGGCTACTGCTAGCTCGCCCCACTGTCTCAATTGGAAAGCGGGAGCTCTTGAGGAGAAGGGGGGGAGGGGGGAACGCAGTGGAGCTGGATCCTGCACACAGAGACGGAGAGGAGAGCAGCCTGTGCAGATGGGCCTGCCAGGTAAAGAGATAACTAATTACTGTGGGGGCCTCCGTAGATGGCTCTGCCCTCTTGTTCGGCGGCTTTTTTCTCCCCTATTAGGGAGTCATGGAGAAAGGCCAAAGCCTGTTCTTTGGCAGCCCTTGTCACGTAAGGGGGCATGAGAGGACGAAGGCCCCCTATTCACAACTCCGAGTTCCCACAGCTCTCTGCACTCAACCAGGGGGCGTCCATCTTCAATGAGAGGGGTGGGGGTGGGAGTGTGCTCCAAGAGGACTCCCACCAAGCATTGTTTTCAAACTACTCCATCATATGTTCACACACACACACACACACACACACACACACACACACACACACACACACACACACACACTTACTTCTATACCCTTTTCACTCCTACTGGTGCCATAGATACAGTCATTCAAAAGATTCTGATTAGACTGAACAAAAACATAATACCCCTCCATTCTCCATCTCTCCATGAAAGCAGATGAATTATAGCACTACAGCCTTGCAAATTTCAAGTACACTCATCCTGTATAACAGTAATAACATAATTTGGCTCCACGGGTCCACATATGTTTATGTCCATATACTCTCTATTTGTTTTAGTTTTTTTCGGTGAAGGTATTTTCGTAGAGAGAATCACACACAATCACACACAGGCATGATGCAGCGTAGGAGCTCCGTGTTGAGTCACCAGCACGCAGGTAATTGGACTACTGCCGCTATTACTGAAACATGTCAACATTGCCATTCACTTTTCAAAACAGCATATTGCGTTTTCCCTGATAAAACACCTTGATCCATAGGAGCTTCAATGAGCGCTAACCAAATGTCTCGCACACGTCTCGCATGCCTGTGTGTCAAGTGCTGAATAAATAGTTGCAATTATCCAGTCAGTTATCATTAAAGAATAAAACACCGCACATGAATATTAAGCAGATAACTGGGGTCTATTGGTTACACTCTCCCAGGTTCATGGGGTCTGATTGGATATGAAAGGCAATGCATGCGCCTCACATCCGCTTTAACTTACAGAATATACAGAACAACCGCCAAAACAGCGAGCCAGTTAAGCTTTTGAGGCAGGAAGGAGAGAACATCCTGCTGAGGTTACAGTATGCATACATATGCATCAGGAAGGAGAGAACATCCTATTGAGGTTACAGTATGCATACATATGCATCAGGAAGGAGAGAACATCCTACTGAGGTGACAGTATGCATACATATGCATCATTTACATTACATTTCATTTACATTTAGTCATTTAGCAGACGCTTTTGTCCAAAGCGACGTACAAGGGAGAGAATATTCAAGCTACGAGCAATAGAACCTGGTGTAACAATAAATAAATACTACTTTACATTAGAAATATAACAAAATGAAATAAAAAGAAAGAAAGAGTGCAGAAGTGTAACTGCTGTAATTGCAAGTTACGCACTAGTCGAAGTGCCAGTTAGGACGGGAAGTGCTCTCTGAAGAGTAGGGTCTTCAAAAGCTTCTTAAAGGTAGAGAGGGACGCCCCTGCTCTGGTAGTTCTGGGCAGCTCATTCCACCAACGTGGAACTACAAATGAGAATAGTCTGGACTGCCGTGCTTGCACAGACGGCAGTGCCAAACGACGCTCACTAGAAGAGCGCAGCATCCTGGGTGTAACATTTGCCCTTACAAGAGCATTTAGGTAGGTGGGAGCAGAACCATCGAGCACTCTGTAGGCAAGCATAAGTGACTTGAACTTAATGCGAGCAGCTACAGGCAGCCAGTGGAGGTCAATGAGTAGCGGGGTGACGTGTGCCCTCTTCGGTTGGTTGAACACCAGACGCGCCGCCGCGTTCTGGATCATTTGTAGTGGTTTCACCACGCAAGCCGGCAGGCCCGTTAGGAGGGCGTTGCAGTAATCAAGGCGTGAATTCACCAAGGTTTGCACCAGCAGCTGGGTGGCATACTGGGTTAGGTACGGCCTGATTTTGCGGATGTTGAATAGCGCAAAGCGGCAGGACCTAGAGACAGAGGCAATGTGGTCCGTGAAAGTCAGTTGGTCATCAATAATGACCCCGAGGTTTCTTGCTGTTTTGGATGGAACAAGAGACAAGGAGTCAATATTGATGCTGATGTTGTGGTGGATGGCCTGTTTGGCTGGAAAGACCATCAGTTCCGTTTTGGCCAGGTTCAGCTGAAGGTGGTGGTTTTTCATCCATGTGGATATATCAGCAAGACAGTCCGAGATCCGCGCCGAGACAGTGGTGTCCTCAGGAGGGAAAGACAGAAACAGTTGAGTATCATCGGCATAGCAATGATAGGAAAAACCATGCGAGCGGATGATAGGGCCCAGCGAAGTGGTGTAAATGGCAAAGAGAAGTGGTCCCATCACCGAGCCTTGGGGCACCCCTGTGGTAAGGTGGTGAGGTACAGACAGCTGACCTTGCCATGACACATTGAACGAGCGCCCAGTGAGGTACGATTCAAACCAGGAGTGCGCCTTGCCAGAAATGCCCATACTTGACAGTATGGACAGAAGGATGCGGTGGTTGACTGTATCAAAGGCAGCTGATAAATCAAGCAGGACGAGAGCTGAGGATTGAGCTGCTGCTCTAGCTGTTTTCAAGGCCTCTGTCACAGACAACAGGGCTGTTTCGGTGGAGTGACCACTTTTGAATCCAGACTGGTTTGGATCGAGGAGATTGTTCCTTGCTAGGAACTCTGTGACCTGTTTGGAAGCTGCCCTCTCAATGGTTTTTGATAGTAGCGTGAGAAGTGAGACCGGTCGATAGTTTCCCACCTGAGTGGGATCGAGAGACGGCTTCTTGAGCAGCGGTGTTACCCGAGCCACTTTAAATGAAGAGGGGAATGTTCCAGAATTAAATGAAGCATTAATCACCTGTGTTATTGCCGGTAAGACGGCAGGCGATATGGCTTGAAGGATATTGGATGGGATGGGGTCCAGCGGGCATGTAGTTGGACGGCTACCTGTTAGGATTTTGGAGACCTCACTCTCGCTGAGAGGGGTGAAAGAAGGAAATGATGAGCCATTGACGGTTGCGCCCTTAGGGGGGGGAGACAGTTGGTCGAACTGTTTCCCGATGGCTGCCACTTTCTCTGAGAAAAAGGAAGCAAAGTTATCAGCAGTGAGGTTAGTAGCTGGGGGAGGAGGAGGAGGGTAGAGCAGAGTTTTGAAGGTGGAGAATAGTTTCCGAGCGTCAGTTGCACCGTTGATCTTGTCGTTGAAAAAAGTCTTCTTAGCAGCAGTGATGCTGGATGAGAAGGAGGCCAGCAGTGTCTGGTAGCTTGCAAGATCGTCCAGTGCTGCAGATTTGTGCCACTTTCTCTCAGCCGCTCTGAGATTGGAGCGCTGCGTTCGGAGGGTATCACTCAGCCACGAATGAGACTGGGTAGAACGAGCAGGTCTGGTGGAAAGTGGACACAAAGTATCCAAGCATGAGCTCAGAGTGGAGCAGAGTGATTCTGTGGCATCATCGACACCTAGTGAGGAGAAAGTGGATAAAGGTGGAAGAGCAGAAGAAACCAGAGAGGAAAAGTGGGTGGGAGAGAGGTTGCGGAGGTTGCGCCGGAACGAGACCATCGGAGGGGGGACAGAGGGTTGCTCAATGAGCCGCATCAGGAAGGAGAGAACATCCTACTGAGGTGACAGTGTGCATACATATGCATCAGGAAGGAGAGAACATCCTACTGAGGTGACAGTATGCATACATATGCATCAGGAAGGAGAGAACATCCTACTGAGGTGACAGTATGCATACATATGCATCAGGAAGGAGAGAACATCCTACTGAGGTGACAGTATGCATACATATGCATCAGGAAGGAGAGAACATCCTATTGAGGTTACAGTATGCATACATATGCATCAGGAAGGAGAGAACATCCTACTGAGGTTACAGTATGCATACATATGCATCAGGAAGGAGAGAACATCCTACTGAGGTTACAGTATGCATACATATGCATCAGGAAGGAGAGAACATCCTACTGAGGTTACAGTATGCATACATATGCATCAGGAAGGAGAGAACATCCTACTGAGGTGACAGTATGCATACATATGCATCAGGAAGGGCCAGGAGCCGTGTTTGCTTGGGGAAACAGCTGGACCAGGGGAGGCAGCACACACATGCAGGCTTTCCCTGGCTGAAGGTCAATCTGAGGGAAATTCAGTGAAGTAAACAAACAACTGGCACTGGTGCACCTGCCCCCACCAACACACACACACACACACATACACCAAGTCATGTGTTTTTTTTTACCAGCAGCAGGCATATCAGGAACACATTGCGCACTTGTGTTCCAAGTGGAGTGCACCCGTATGAGCAGAGTGAACAGCGCTGTAATGATGACTGGGCCACTGCACTACCTGCCCTCATCTTAATCACAGATGGACAGACAGCTCCCATCTGGGGGTGTGCAGATCAAAACAGAGCTCCCATCTGTGTGGAGCCAAGTCTGCTTTAGTAGAGGTGTGCAGATCTTTGGAAATGTGATCAATGTCTCGACTGGGATGGAAAAAAGTGGTTTTCAGTATTCATAAGCATTGACGAAATTGCTACACTTATATATTTGGCTGGATTTTCAGGGGAATGTGAGTTATCACCAACCTGTTGAGTCTTGGCCCATGGGTTCTATTTGATTGGTTCAGCTCTGTTCAAGAGGTACTGTATATCTGTGGTATCTGTATATATATATATATACTGTCTATGGTGCAGAGGTGCAGGTGATGGTATGGGCTCCAGAGAGTGGAGTTTGTGTTCATACGCGTGTGTGTTTTTCCTCTCTCTGCTTCAGTGCTGGACATGATTAGTGTAGGAGTGTCTCCCCTGGGTCTGCAAAGCCCAAAGGCTGGCAGGAGCTCCAGCACATTCAGGCTTGATAAACACAGTTCAGCTTGGCTACACAGCAGCAGCAGCAGCAGCAGAAGCAGAAGCAGAAGCGGCAGCCGTCCTCCAGCGCCTGAGTGCAGGGATGCTGACCCTGGGGTCGCTCCATGCGAGAGATTGGATTCCTGCTGGCTGGCTCTCACTCGCTCCTCCACGCCTCCCTCTCCGGGCCTGCTCAGGACCTCATGTTTTTCTAAAGGGTACCCTCAACATCACTCCCCCTCACTGCCAAATAGAAACAGGTGAAAGACATGACTTCTGCGAGAGGCCCATTTAGCAGGTCATTGCAAGTGTCACAAAAAGCGGATTATCTGCACACTGTCTGTCTTCCCTCTACCTGTTTTGCTCTGATGTTTCTCTCTCTCACTCCATTTCGCTCTCTCCTCCTTCTCCATCCCCTTCTTCACATTGTCAGAATTTCAGAATGCACTTCTATTTCAGCATTTCACCGGTTTCATTTTGAAAAGAGAAAATAGCACAGCCTCATTGTAAAGCCTCCAAAATGGTTTTTTCATTATTATTCTTACACCTCTCACCATGCAGGGCTAATTCACAGGGATATAAGATTTGGTGTTTTACTCTTCTCAGTGTTTTATCTGCAGTTCATTTCTAACTTTTATGATGAACTCTGCACTTTGCAACATTGCTTGTTATTGGGCAATGAAGCCCAAATCGGTTTAAGTAGCTTCCACTCAGTTGATATATTTTAAAGTATGTTTTCTCCGCTGTACGGTGTAAGAGACTCAGGAGGTAATTCCCCCCTTGAGTCTGGTTTTGGCTCAGCGTTGGTACATTGATGTTATTTCTTTTTAGGCCCTTATTGCTTTTAGTAATTTGTCTTTAAAATGCTCTTCTTCAGAGACTCCGTATCGATTTCCCCTTCCCTCTCTAAGCCCAATACTGGCGCTTCTTCAAACACTTAATTGGTTGTAGCACCAAGTGATCTTTTCTGTGTCAGACTTTTCACTTCCTGTCACACATGTGCAATTCAGTCCTTCCCTATACAGATTCCACAGTAATACTTTAAGGGAATCTTTGAGAATTTTTAACCTGGGCCCTATTTTTTACTAGAGACAAAAATGATCAAATTCAGTTCTGTATTGAGTTAGAACACTATAATATACAAATATAATACAATATAACCCATGAGGCATGCTTCTGAAGGAAAATGCTTTTTTCCACCACTGCAAATAATGTAATGTAATGTAATTATAAGTGTCTGACTTCATGGAAAGGATCCCTAGAGAGATAGAACAGAGAGCGTTTCATAATAGTTACTGAGGTAAACAGATACAGGTCTATCCTTTCCATGTTGTCAGACACTTATAATAATATTATGAGTCTGTCAGTGGCAAAATGTTTGCCCCATAGGATTACATTGTATAGCTGTGTTGCAATTTATAGCATTCTATCTCAATACTGGGCCAATTTAATTGTCCTAAGTAAAAGTTTGGAAAAGATCTTTAAAAAGGGTCCAGGTTGAAGAATCCCAAAGTTTCCCTTTAAGCAGAAACATGAAAGTGATGCTGAACCAGGCACGCTGATTTTCCAGGCGATTAATATCTGTTGTTGTTTGAAGACAGTTCATTTCAGCTAGAGCAGATCTGTGCTTAATGAGTAGTGGATATTACAGTTAATATATTAATTTCAGTCCTTTCATAGACCATGGGATCCTGTTGGTTTTGCATTTTCAATAGCATTAAAAACCCCAAATTAATTTTCCCTTTTGTGCAGCAAACAATAGCAGACAATGCAACAATGGCGGCTCCATCAACAACAATAGTGTAAGTTCTATAGAGTTCTGTTTCATTTTGCTTTCATTTTCCTCCAGCGTAAAAAAGCCTCCTCTTCTTGGCGGAATCCTTTCTGACACAGAGCTCTTTGTTTTTCTCCTCAAAGCTCACTCTCTCTCCTCCAATTCATTCTCTCTCCTCTGTTCCTTTCAGAGCATTCAGAATAGCAATTAGTGCCCAGTGCTTTCCTGGCACAAATACCGTCTGTGTGTGTGTGTGTGTGTGTGTGTGTGTGTGTGTGTGTGTGTGTGTGTGTGTGTGTGATGGAGAAAGAGAGTACGTGTGTATGTTGAGACTGGGGGCCACCATAGCATCACAGAGACGCTGGCTCGAGGGCAGCTCACATTGTCAACCACAAGCATATGGCAGGCCTGTCCTCACGCCATATTGCTCTGAGACTATCCCCCGTCCTCATTTCCCCCCTCACACAAAGACAATTACATTCCTCACACTTGCTGGTCCCCTGAAGTGGCTCCATCCAGGCCTCTGTGGAAGGGGACCGTGGCGGGCGGCTCCAGCAGGAGGGTGGGACTCTGGGGTGGAGCTGGAGCGTGACAGGATGGAGATCAGAGGAGCTCTGTGGAGTGCTGTGAAGCTCCGGCGTGACACAATACAACACGCATCGTCTCGAATCTCTTAGAGCGTGGAAGGTGTAGTGGACTAGAGGAAAACAAATTCTCTGATTCAATTCAAATCATGACTCAAGAGAAATACTCCAGGTACACACTCATAAGCTAACAAACACACGTATCCAAACACATCAACTGCAGACACGCACCCAGCCACAGTTGCTCAGTCTGTAAGACTGGTTCCATGGCAACCATGATGACCCTTTTTTTCTCACTGGAATCTCTTTTATGGAAGAGAAACCAAAACAGTAACCATTTTATTTTTTACAGAAAAGGGCAAAAAAAAAAATCAAGGATAATGTTTTGACATTTTTCTTTTAATTAACTCTCCTGTGTCTCCTGGATAATGTTATGCAACTCCGCTCCACAACCCCCCCAAACACACACACACACACACACACACACACCCCACCAGCAGCACCACTGTCGGTCAGTCACTCTGTGTAGTACAAAGCCGTGGCTGGGTGTAGCCAGCACCCTCCTACAGTGCAAGTGTCCAGCTCCACACACACAGAAACACAACCTCCGAGCGGCTTGCCCAGCCTGGGGCCTGCTGAGCTGTGTGAATGTGGGTTAGCTGAGCGCTGCGCACCAGCAGTAAGCAGCTCCGGAGGCCAACAAACCCACTTTGGGATTCAGGCTCAGCAGAGCCACACGCTCCTGCCAACCCAGCCCAGACAGAGAGTCCCCACTTGAAGGTCTCTGCTCTTTCTATGACTGCACGAGAATCTCAATGAGGCACGTTTCAAAACAACAACAACAACAACTACTACTACTACTACTACCACAATAAAACTGGTTGTTTAGAAGACAGAAGCAGTTGTAGGTCAATCTAGACAGTCTCGAGGGCGTGTGATAGTACTGGCTAGTACCACTAAGGGGAGCTCCAGAGGCTGTTCTGTGACCGGTCAATGTGTTCTGTGACCGGTCAATGCCTCCGTCACCTTGCGCTAACTGCTGGGGGCCTGGCACACAGAACAACTAAGCTGGTCTGTTAACACATTTTCAGAACACTAAATGCTGTGACAAGACTTAAGAAAGCCAATGTTAATTTTTTTAATTGATGTATTCTTTAGTTGAGGTCTATTTTATGTATGACCTTGATGTAGTAGGCTAGACTAAATCAGCTAGCCTACCACATAACCTACCTAGGCTTCCATTGCAGCATGTTTGGTTATCTGGTAGTTACTGGCAAGTGTAGGTTAGCCTGTCAGCTAGCCCAAGTGCTCAAGTGGGTCTGTTTGCCTTGACAACGTTAATGCAACATAGAAACAACCATCAGTGTTGGTGTAGACACAAATGATCGCCTAGTCATCTTTTATTCATATAAATGTGGGTGGAAGTAAAATATTGTAGTGATTGCGCTGGAGTCAGGCTTTTCTTTGGCTCTAGAAAAAAGGTAGAACATTTTTAATTACATCCTGATAATGCTTGCCTGAACAACAGGGACAGAGCTACTCTGATTTTCTATGGCAAGTACCAATGCCCCCGTCTGGTAAAGGACTGGTTATTGTCCCAGAATGCATTGACCGGTCACAGAAAACATTAACTGGTCACTGAACAGACTATGCCAGAAGCATTGACCGGTCGCGGAGGCTATGCCTGAAGCATTGATCGATCACGGAGGCTATTCTGGAAGCATTGACCGGTCACAGAAACTATGCCAGAAGCATTGACCGGTCGCGGAGGCTATGCCTGAAGCATTGACCGGTCGCAGAACAGAGTCTGTACCTTGGTGCCGGCGACATTGACCGATCACGGAAACTATGCCAACTATGAACAGACTCTGGAGCTCCCCCTAGTGGTACTTACCAGTACTAGCACACGACTAACAACCCCCCCCCCCCCTCTGCTAAAACGCTCCACTGTCCTCCATACTATGAGTTTGTTTTTGGCAGGGATGGGATCATTATCACTAATAACATCCACATATATTATCACAAACAGTGATGGTATCATTATCACTAATAACATCCACATATACGTATTATCACAAACAGTGTTTGTTAGCGTGGGTCATTGGTCTGTTTCACCTGTTTTCAGTGCCACATATAGCCACATCACACATGCTATTAGGCCTGGCTGCCATTGATCTCTATATGGCTATGTGCTGTATGATGGCCCACTTTCTCATGAGGGAGATAGCAATGAGTCATACACTGGGGGCATGTGTCAGTTACTCACAGAGCATATGGGGCAGGGATATGACAGTACCTCGCTCTCTTGTTCAGTGTTCAAATGCCTGGTTGAAAGTTTGCACCTGTCAGCTCTGCAGAGAGCGCCGACAGCAAAGGGTGCGTATCTGTTTGTTGTTCTCCACCAGACAAGGCTCACTAAAGGCACTTTGCTGCATTGTGTGTGTGTGTGTGTGTGTGTGTGTGTGTGTGTGTGTGTGTGTATGTGTGTGGGTGTGGTCTGCTTTGCCTTTCTGAATACTCTTAAGCACCTCTCTGACTACCTTGCCTCCCCAAAAACAAATCCCAAAATATTCACAAGGGCCCCACTTTGTTTTCCTGAAGATCCTCCTCTAATCTTGAAGCAGTGTGTTCTTGCAGTGCCCTCACAGCCTTATGGAGGATTTGTCAGAGCTGTTTGGCTCAACAGTTTGTTGATGAACGGCGCTTGATTGAAATACATTTTGATGCTAATGATGTACTGTAACGATGCGTCTGTGAAGTGTAAAGGGTCTCATCAGGGACAAGGAGCACTCCAACAGCAACACTGCATGCCTAATCAAAACTCTGTGTGTGTGTGTGTGTGTGTGTGTGTGTGTGTGTGTGTGTGTGTGTGTGTGTGTGTGTGTGTGTCACAGCAGGCAGACACACCAACATTTGCAATCACATCGTTACCATATAGCATTTGTTTATGATTCAGAAGGCAAACAGTTTTTCTTTGTTTTGCGAATTAAGTTCTCATTACACCAAACAAAAAAATATATTTCTTTCCTTGTCATCCTTGCTAAACATGCTGCCATTCTTCTGGGCCACACAAGAGAGAAAAAACACCCTAGTTTTGTTTTAGTTTCCTGCACAGTTGGATGGTCTGCTCCAAAAATGATTAAGGAGCATGGCGTCACTGTGGATGTTTTGCCTGAGGGTTGAGTGCAGAATCACATCAGCAGAACCTGGAGTGGGGAATGTTTGACGAGCCTGTCCCTGTCAGTGAGTAAATGTATTGAAAGAGCGAGCCCAGGACACATCCCCCCTGTTCCCAGATCAGTATGCTCATTAGCTCGGTTCTCTCACTCCAGCATGACACGATAGAGGTGAATGGTGTGGTATGAATATGCTCTAAACTGCTGGGGAGAGAGTGGAGAGACGTCCAGTGCACACACATACAAACACACACAGACAGACAGACACACACACACACACACACACACACACACACACACACAGACACACGCTGACGCCCTGCTCACTCCCACATACACCAGCAAGTTAACTCTGCCCCTAAAAGAGCTGAGCTAGCTTTTTTTCCCCACTGTAGAGCAGATGTAAAACATCCATTTTGAATTACACAGATATTAAAAAGCCTATTGTTTTGCTCCCGGCTCTGACAGCCAAAGACAGAATTGCTGCCACACATCTAGTCTATTTTGTACATGTTTGAGTATGACTAAAATCATGAATACCAGAAGAGAAGAAAATGTAATTAATCATGATATGGAAGTTCCAGTTTTATACTGTTTGATTCAGGAACATGTCATGAACATTAGAGCTGAGACTAATGGGAAGCGGTACGGTGCTAGGCAGTAGGCTACTTCTAATGCTACTGAAGAATTTGACTCGGTGCTTGCTCTGTGCAGCTCCTTGATACCTAGCACTGCTGAAGCTGCCAACATCAACAAACAGTATGTGGGCCTCTTGAATGTGTGTGTGTGTGTGTGCGTGTGTGCGTGTGCGTGTGTGTGTGTGTGTGTGTGTGTTTGTGTCTGTGTGTGTGTGTGTGTGTGTGTGTGTGTCCATGTCTTTGTGTCAGTCACTGCTGACTCCTGCTCCCTCCAGGTGTAGCAGACATTTTCCCAGTGTGTGTGTGTGTGTGTGTGTGTGTGTATGTGTGTGTGTGTGTGTGTGTTGGAAGGGCAGATGCTACACTCCCATAATTCTGTGTGATTTAGGGCAGTGATGGAGCGCTCAGGGGATAATAAGCGGGGTAATTTGCAGGAAGGTGTGACTGGACTGGCTAATCAGTCTCTCTGTGATTGCAGCACAACTCTCCCCACTCTACCTCCTCTTCCATCTATCCAGTCCACCTCGGAATGAGCTCCACGGAAAGGCAGAGCATTCTGCTCTTCTCTCTGTCTGTCCATCCATTCTGCTCTTTTCTCTGTCTGTCCATCCATTCTGCTCTTTTCTCTGTCTGTCCATCCATTCTGCTCTTCTCTCTGTCTTTCCATCCATTCTGGGTTTCAGTTTAATGTGGGAACAATCAAGAAGGGTTACTGTGACAGTATACCCAAATGGCAAGATAACGTAGATATAAGGCAGTCATCTGGATTCAGGTGAAGAAAAAATGTGTTTGAAGCCCTTGTCTGATTATTAGAATCCCTGTGAAAACTCACTTCGTGCAGTTGTTGTTTAGAAATGTCTTTGCCTTGTGGTTTCTTCTTCCTTCAACACACACTACATTACAGGTGCACAGTACAGGGGAAGTCTCGCCATCACCTGACAGCCCTGCTTCCCACCATGTCTGCTGTTTGTGTAATCATCCCCAGCACCCCAACCCACCTCCCACTCCTATATTTCTTTTGTCCATCCTGAACAACAGCGCCCACACATTTCTCTCTCTCTCTCTCATTCCTTCTCTTGTGATGTTGGCTCACTCAAGGATGAGAGTGCACTTAAGTTGTCAGCGTTGTTAAGTATTTTTCTTTTAGCGTGTTGGTTTAGGAAGGAGCCACCGGACGAAACGACCGTTGTAAACAAGACAAGTTTTTACTGGCAAGTAGTAATACAATACAGCAGTCAATGTAGTGCAGTCAAGAGTATCAGCATCACATCGAGTGCTGGAGAAGGAGCGATCTGCCAGCTTCAGAAATTGTTCAGTCTTTTAAGGCCCAGCCCAGTGATGTATCCATGTTATCACTCTGGGTCCACGAGGTACCCACAAGGTACCCATGAGCTGACCACGAGCTGGTGGCATGATCATCTCGTCCAATCCAGGTTCAGTAATAACACATGATTTCTTGTAAATGCTTGCCCTGTCCGTTATCAGAACTTCTTGCTGTCAACAATGTTTCTCTTGAAACTTAGTTTCAACTGCCTTTAGCACAGTGCATTCGGTCACCGCTTGACTTCGCTGACTGTCTGCTCTTCTTTAAGCAGGCTCTGGTCTCTGTAAAGGCCTAGAGACAAATTGTATTATTATGGCGCTATACAAATAAAATTGAACTGAACTGAATTTATCTTACAGCGTACATTCTAACGATGCAGAGGCAAACTGTTAAAGAAAGACAGGTAGCTAGCCCACCCCACCCAACAACAGCTCATGATTTTAAAGCAACTCCTTCCCGATAGGGCCTCTCTCCACCATGCCAAGATGGCCATTTCACTCAGCCAAAGAGACACACCACATACTAAAACCATTAGCATCTACTCAGGAGTGTTTGTTCAGACACAGTTTCAGGTGTTTATGAAAGCCTCCATAAGCAGAATTGGCAGAATGTCAGTAGCACTCAGTTTGCCTTTTATTTGGGAGCCTCTAACAGACTCACACAAACCAGCTGCACTCAGAGGGATTTCACATCGGAATGTTTTACCAGTGCAGCACCTGTCATAATGCTGTGGAGGGTGTCATACGCATGTCAGGAAAACACACACACGCACACACACACGCACACACACACGCACACACGCACACACGCACACAAACACACACGCACACGCACACCCACACGCACACACACGTACACTCACCCACACACACACACACACATACACTCACACAAACACACATACACACTCACGCACACGCACGCACACACACGCACACACACGTACACTCACCCACACACACACACACACACGGCCATATGTGCGTGCCCAGCTCAGAATTTCCATTTCCCATCTCCTGCTTCCAGAGAGGAGGCGCTGATCCCTCTGGGGGTCCTCAGAGGCCAAGCAACGAGTTTTTCTTCCCGTCACAGACGCCGCCGCTCTCCCCGCTTCACAGGCGCTTTCCTGTGGCACCGTGAAGGAGGAGGGTCTTCCTCCCCTGCCACAGGAATGCATTAGAGGGCACCTCCATCACACGCCAGCGCCTTATCAAAGGAGCGCCCGGACACGGAGGAATCAATTTAGAGCCCTGCTGCTGGAATTATCTTGTCGAGCAAGCAAGAGAGAGAGAGAGAGAGAGAGAGAGAGAGAAAGGAGAGAGAGAGCGAGAGAGAGAGAGAGAGAGAGAGAGGAGAGAGAGAGAGAGAGGAGAGAGAGAGAGAGAGAGCGAGAGAGAGAGAGAGAGGAGAGCGAGAGAGAGAGCGAGAGAGAGAGAGAGAGCGAGAGAGAGAAAGGAGAGAGACAGAGTGAAAGTGGTAGAATTGTTGTTGGAGGTGGTGGTGAGGGGTGTGTGGGGGGGGGGGGGGGGGGGGGTTGTCAGATGATGGCTGAGGCTGTGATATTGGGAGGTCTGAGGTACTTTATGGGTTGGCAGCCGATTACAGCCCAGTGATGGAAGGTCACCCTCACAACCCTTCAGCACTGCATCTACAGCTGCTAGTCCCCAGTAAAACAGAACAAACACAGAGACAGATTGTGTGTGTGTGTGTGTGTGTGTGAGAGAGAGAGAAAGAGAAAGAGAGAGAAAGAAAGTGAGAGAGAGACCCAATTTCACATTTAGAATGTTTCTACATAATCTTTCCATCAAATGGCAAGTTCCAATTTATTATTTTTCAATCCAAATGAATTTGTGCACACATCCCTGTCCAGAATAAATGCACCTGGTCATTTATGCACCTGGGTAGAAGAAATGCACAGTGAAAAAAACACATGCATTCACCAACCAACTCATTTCCACACTCTCACAAATGCTCAGGCTCCTAAAAACACAAAGACACACACAAACAAACACACCTACACACTCACACAAACAGCAGCAGGAGTGTGTCCCTCTCTCTCTGGCTGTCTGAGTGTGTCTGTTCTTGTGAATGCAAAGCTCTGAGTTCACGCAGCATCCCCTGCCATTAGCCTTTGAGCGAGTAGTTAGAGTACTCAGAGCAGCTCCTCCCCAGCACTGCAGCTCCTCCACCCCAGCACAGTAAATATAGAATATATACTGTATATATATACGCACACATCACAAAGCACACATATGTTGAAAAGCACAAAAAAATACTTTGCCCAACTCAAATCACACATCTTATATGTGCCCACACGTGTACACCTCCCAATCAGGGATAGAGAGAGATACAACCATTCACAAACGCACACCCATGCAGACATATGCACACCAGCAGCCATACATGTACGTCCCCACACGCCCAATGTCAAACACGTGATCCACACACGCCCAATGTTAAACATGTACGTCCACACACGGCCAATGTTAAACATGTATGCCCAATGTTAAACAAACCAAATGTGTTTAAAATGCACTCTGCTCACTTGATTTACCAATCTGCCGCCCAACAGCAATTTATCAGCACAATCAGCAGCCATTTAAAGAGAGCAGACAGGGGGATGACTAATGCCCAGCCAGCAAGAGAGAGACTGAGAGAGAGAGAGGTGTGTGTGTGTGTGTGTGTGTGTGTGTGTGTATGAGACAGAAAGGATGTTCTCACCCTCCTTTTACCGTCTCCATGTCCATCCATCCATTCAGGCTCCACTGGGAGGATGGGAGTGAGAGATAGAGGGAGAGATAGATGGAAATAGAGATGGATGATTGCATGTATGGTAGGAGGAGGAGGGTGTTATTATCTCTCCATGTTCCTGTGATTCTTTATGGGGGGATGTGGGGTGGGTGAGTCAGGTACCACCCAATGAGACAGTCTAATCTGTCAATCACACCCATGCAATTAAGCAGGCTATCTCCGTCCTCTTATCCAGAACATATCCATTCACAGCCATATTCCAGAATGAAATGTGTCACTGTCAGACACAGAGCAGGGACTACCCAACCACATCTGACAGATCATGTTTAGAAGACCATTTCACAAACGTTTCTGCAATGTTCCTGGCCATTTCAGCAAACGTTTCTGCAATGTTCCTGGCCATTTCAGCAAACGTTTCTGGCAGCACATGTGTCATTGTCATGGACACTCCTCAGAGCAGGGTCTTACATCCCAAGCATGCTGGGTCTCATTGGTATGGAGAGAGTGTTGCCCATAAACTACAGAATCTTCATTTGTTCCTCTCTGTGGGGGAAAGTCTTCTCTCATTAAATGTTTTATTCATTTTCATCCAATTATGAAAACTTGGTGAACACTGCCCATTTGAAAGGACACAATAATCATCTTTGCCGCCTAAGTATAGTTTAATATCTTCCTCTGGCTACCCTGATGAATTTTTTACATTCATGGGTCATCTTAATTAAGAGCCAAGAAAAGAGAATTTACAGTAAATTATTTCAGGTGAAGAAATTACCTTAGTAGCTTTTGTTTGTCAGTGTATTTCAACACTACCTGCATGAATGTCTTCATTATATGAAAGCAGATAAATAGCTAATGACTTTGTCATCCAGATTTAAATAATACTGTAAAGTTACTCTGCGTACCCAGTAAACCCCTTACTTTATGTGCTGTGAAATTAAATCCCTTCTTGTAATCACATATCTCTGGTAGACTTTGTTTATCAGACATGGTCCATCACTTTAAATTTATAAATTCATAAATATCTTTCATTAAAGTCACATTTTCACACCCAGGTATTTCAGTAAGAATATAGTAAACATGAGTTTTGACTCAGGTAGTCAGCAAAGTCCTACTATGCAGTCAGAGATTTTACAGCAGTACTTCATGCTGATGTGTTTCCTCTCGTTACGATCATGGAGGCACTTTATAGAGGCACTCCTGTGGCACTTTAACATCGATCTTTGCCATCAATTTTCTGCTGCACTCCATATACACGGTTATTGTCTTAACGGTTCAGTGCAAAAAATCCATACAAATGGCACTGACTAGTATCAACTAAGGAGCACTTTAGGAACTTGCACGACGCAGGGCTACAGACCAATACGGCATGAGTCAGCAATCTTTGGCTGTACATACACTGGCTTGCTGAGTATGTTTCTTAAGACCTTCAGTCCCCTTTCATTGGGTACAGGCTTTTGAAGTGGCAGTGGCTGTGCATTGTATGTCCTCACTCCCCAGACAAATGTGTCTGTGAGCACCACAAGGAAAATGCAATGTCACTGGGAGTTGGATTATGCTGTCAAATGTCAAAATGAAAGTTAAATGCCAGCTACTTCCCCGTGGATGCCATCCCTCACTGTACCGATGCAAAGTAAATGCGGTACGTGCTTTGATCCCATGAAATGTTCTTTGGACAGTATTATTTGTCATCATTAGGAATTTAGGCTCCCCTGTTATTACCAATACATGTGACTACATTGAGTTGAGGCTGCGCTGTGTAATTGCAATCGTTTAGGGATTTCTGAGAAATTGCTGCATGTTTTGCAAGTGTGTAATTGGATTTTATGTCCTGAATGTGACACTTGTTAAAAAATGTCTCCTGTTTTTTTGCAGTCTCAAAGGATAACGAGTAGACAGAGAAGTAGTAATGTGAAAAAGAGAATTTTCCACCTTGTTGCTCTCGTCAGCCCTTTGAAGTACACCAGGTGTCATACATAATGTATCCTCCAATATTATCTTTGGATACGTTTTCTCTGAATGGAATAAGATGAAACTTTCCCAAGGGCAGTTTTTCCCTCTTTTTTTTTTAGGGAGCCAGGTTGTTCTCGCCCAATTATCCATCGCCCGCTTTTTAGTGTAAACCTCTTCTCAAAAGATCAAAGCCCATTTCTGTCAAATTCTTTCCCCCCTCTGCCCAAGGCTGTAGGGATGGACTTGTCCTCAAATGTTGCTTCAGAAACTTTTGTACTATTGCTACCTGAACTTGGAATCACAGACGGAATTGAGCGGAGAGGAGCCTTGCATAGTAATGGCACGCACTGCTCCTGAAGAAGAAATAAGACCTCTCGGTCACACTCTACACTACTGTGGGCTTTGATACACTCTAACAACACGGGTAAGTGCAGTGTAGCATTGTAGTTCTGTAGTAAATGGCATTGTAATATTATTGATAATTATACATGATGAGCAACTGCATGCTCACATGCTGAGGTTAGGAAATGGAAAAAGGACAGGGTATATGTAGAGTACCAATGATACTGATAATGATGCTGATAATATTGATATTACACACTGGTAATTATTATGGTACACTGTCTCTAATGTCCCCTATACCTGTGTACACTTCAGGATGATAACTGATATAGGTCAGGCTATTCTTTTAAATCCAATGGGTCTGTATTATACCTGTCTAAACTTCAGGATGATAACTGATGTAGGTCAGGCTATTCTTTTAAATCCAATGGGTTTGTATTATCCCACCCTCACAGTGGATCTCTTTGTTCCCAGCATGCATCAGTTTACTGAGCTTATCCAAACAGTGCCATTAGCGGGCTGCTGCTCCTGTCTATGATGTGAAAACTGTTGATGCTAATGGCTAATTCAGCAGCCTTTGATGGCTCCCTCCATTAGCCCCTCTCATTACGCTCTTCACAGGCACGGCACTCCTCTGTGCCCACGGACAGACCAATGGCCATCAGGCCACACCGTGGAGATGGGGGTGAATGAGAGGGCATGATCACGTCCACACCAACAGGCTCCAACATACATACCTGACACGGTCCTTTACGTGAAGCATTTAAACTGCACAGTTTTATTTACTGTGACATCGGAGATGAATGCTAACATAACCAAAGAATGACAAAAAAAAACAATGACACATTTTAATTTAGCTGAATTTAGCGTTTTCAGCCCATATACATTGTTTTCTAAGAGTTTGAATGTGAAGTATTTGTAATCCAATAAAATGTTGTTGGTGACATGCTTAATATACATTAACTTCCAAGGCTTATTGACGTGAGATTGACTGATCAAACTTTTTGACGTGAGATGAATTTATTTGGAGGCTAGCCTGACAGGACAGACTTGATGTTTACAGGGATGTTTATGATGAAAACTAGCAAGTCAACAACTTTCCTAACCCAGCCAAACATCAAGCAAGACATAACAAGACAGCTTATAAGTTGCTACTGACCAGTCCAACAGAAAGAAGGTTAAGTTGGCATCAGACCTGCATCCTTTTGTAACCTTTTGTATCCTTTTTGCTCTCGCCAACAAGTAAAAGCCAGTTTGAGACTGACTGTTTTTCAGTCTCTTGCTCAGTTACTCTCTCTTTTCCTCTTCCTATCCTCCGACAACGTCTTCCTCGGCCCCTTCAGCGCCTCTGCCAAGATGTCCATACAGAGAATACTGCGCTAGCTTCTTCTTATAGCTAGCACATGGGTCTAGTTGTTGTTTGCGTGAGGTGGTGCCATAAAGCATTATGTAGTTCACGCGAGAGGTCCCATGCCCTGTACCCCAAAGTTACAAAGTGCAATACCAGGCGCACCAGGTGTGCTGTGGCAGTGGCACAGACACCATTCTCCGTCTTACAAGTCAGAGTACCACCAAAATGATTTTTGTAGCTGTTACTGCTGCTACATTTTTGCTTTGAACATTATTCACTAGGTGGGGCCACTCCACAAATGAATTGTAGAGGTCTTCCTAGAGGTCAACTTGCTATGAATGTTTCGTAATTTTTCGTAATATTTTGACCTATTGGCCAAAAAGTGCTTTGAGCTTACTCCACTTGAGAGGGCGCTAGCACAAAGGGACACACCCACCTAGGGACACAAACCTTATATTCTGTATCAGCCATGCGGGGCGACAACCATACCAAATGGATTAGTGAAGTGTAAGAGAAATTAAAGTAGAAAGAAAAGAAACACTATATGACTGCCAGCGCTGGCACTGCGGCAGTCATAAGAAGAAATAACAAAAGGGGGAGGGAAGTGAATCAAATTCATTAAGAAATGTTGAGATTCAAACTATGAGGGGGGAGAAGAAAATAGGTCAAAATTAGTCCTGCTTCAGAAAAAGCCTGAAAGCTAAAACACACAATTAGGTGTAAATGGACACAGGGATTGAATAGAGAAAGATCTCCATCTCCATTCACGTTTGCCTCGTCACGGCCATTTTGACAGGCACCTGCCAATGGCTGCTGCTGTGAGTGCACCGCTTGGGAGCTGTTGTCCAGATGCTGCGGTGCTGAAGGCAAACAGGCGTAGAATCTGTCTCCGTCAGCAGTCTCGTCTAAAGGATGCAGATGTGACCTCCCGCCTCATCCTGTATCCAGTCATTTGCACACTAATGGCGTGCCGGCCTGCCTGCGTGGCGTGGCGTGATCATCAGGCTCATCGGGAGAGCTGAGCTGTGATGATGTAGTGTACACACACAGAGCCGCTGAGTGAATGGGAGCCATAGGGGCCTTTTAGGAGACAGCGAGGGATAACGTTTGGATTAATCGGCAAGCTGTTTGCTTTGAAACATTTATGCCTCCTCTGGGAATTGTTTTTCAAATCACCTGTTTGTGTGTGTGTGTGTGTGTGTCTTGTGTGTGTGTCTCCATACCTGTGCAAGTACAAATGCATACCTCTTTGACTGTTGTGCATGAATGAGTGTGTGTGTGTGTGTGTGTGTGAGTGTGTGTGTGTGTGTGCGCATGTGTGTGTGTGTGTGTGTGTGTGTGTGCGCACTTGTGTGTGTGCACGCGCGGGCGTGTGTTTGTGTGTGCTGGCTTGCACATGCATGACCATGTGACTCATGACTTTACCCACACAGGAGAACCATCAGGTCAAACTCTGCCATTTGAACACACAGCCCTGCACATCTACGCGCACGCACGCACACACACACACACACACACACACACACACACACACACACACACACACACACACACACACACACACACACACACACACACACACACACACACACAAAGTCAAAGGACAAGCAGCGGGGTTGTGTGCCTCGCCACCTGTCATGTGTCGTGAGCTGCGTCCACTGCTGGGCTGTCGGCCCTCCTCTCCCTCAACATCTGCAGGCCGCGGTCAGAGCTCTCAGCCAGCGCCATTACCAGGCTCACATCAAAGGCACCCCTCCCCCCTCCTCCCCGTCCTCCCCTCCCCTCCACCCCTCCATCTATTGGCACTCCTCAAAAGTTCCAGCTCCGCACGGGCACATGGCCTCCTCCTCTCACGCTCCTCGCCTGGGCTTTGATGTATGAAGGGTAATGGAAGGGCTGCCCGCCTCATTTTCAGCCGAGGTGATACCCCGCTCTCGGCCCGACCCCAGTCTGACCACTGAGCCGTGCTAATTATTCACCGCACTCAGACTAATTGGAGAGTAATCGCTGCGAGAATCGCTTAGGGGTTTATGAGTAGGTGAGCAGGGGGGATGGGGGTAAATCTTCTCATTGTTATCTTTTTGGGGTGTGTGCCATTAAATCTCTATCTGGTGTGTCCTACCCTACACACACAATTAAGTGTTTTTCTGTCAGATCAAAAAATCATAAGCATGTTGAAAGTGATGATATCCTGTACAGACTGCAAGGCAAATATTTCATGACATCAGTGCCAACGCAGTCTTCATGCTAAGGAAAGACTTAACACTGCAGCGTAGCTCATGTGCTAAGGAAATACTTAACACTGCAGTGTGATGGTGAAACCCAATCATCAACCATTTGCACCTCCATTCTGTGTGACCTCGGTGCAAACATGGCTGTTTGCTGTGCACACAAACTCCAGCCATAATGAGGAGTGGATGTGTGAGCTCTACTCCAGAGAAGGGCTGCCCACTCGAGACCCAGGCAAAGGAGATGTGGGGAGACGGGTCATTTATTTCAACAGCTGATCATTTTTCCCCCGTAGATAGTTTCAATTAATTTCACAAATTGACTCCAAGGGACACAAAGAGCTGAAAAGCGATTGCGTCTGGTTATGCTTCAGGGACGGTTCTCCATTTCTTTGTGCTGTTTCTATCCTGTTAAAAATTAATTATATATATATTATTATATGTGAGTTCTGAAGTTGCATTGGGAAAGCAACTGTGATCAACAATTAAAAAGCAATTTCCCCCTCTTTGTGTGTTTGTGTGAGAAAGTGAGAGAGACAGAGAGAGTGTGTGTGTGTGTATGAGAGAGAGGGAGAGAGAGAGGGTGTATGTGTGAGAGTGTTTCATGGGGTTGTAGAACATAGACATTATAGGCGTTTGAAGGTGCTTCCATTCATACCATGTCCTTGAGGTCCAGCATCACATCATTTTTATGACAGCCAATGAAATGGTTTGGCATGTTTGTTTCTTGTAGGAGTGTTGTCAAGGATAACAGTGAACAAAATGGAATATGTGTATCTCCCACTTCTCCTGACTCCACTAGGCTTAAGAGGGAAGACAAGAGGAACAGTGTTGATGCCTGTTTAATCTGTGATGTTTTCACAGGATTATTACTTCAACAAAGGAACATTGTGATTGCCAAAGTGTGAGCACAAGCTTGCCAGTAGTTTCTGGTGAGAAATCTGTAACTGTCTTGTCATCAGTGAAAAACAGAAGCAATCACAGACAGCATCATCCTGCTAGCACCATTCTATGTCAACCTAGCACAATGCTAAAGAAAACAATAATCCTGTCTCATCATCACTGAATACAGACAGACAGGGCATTTATTGTGTCCTCGTTCTCAGCATTTTCGTCACTATTCCATTCCACTAATTCCATACAAACTTCTACACTCACTGAGAAGCAGTACTGTAAGTTCGGTCTCTTGAGGGAGGGACTGCATGCATGGATGGACTATTTGCCGCTTTATAATTAGACTTCTAAATGTAGATATCCCTGTAGGATTGAACAATTTGCATTATGGAAACTAATAATGCATGGACTTACTAGAGTCAGTATTAAGCCGCAGAGGTGATGTGCGTGGTGTGTTCATTTACGTAAGAATGCATTTAGGAGCGTTCAAAACTTGTTGCATCAAGCATGTCAATTATCAGCTTCATTAATTGGTACCATCCGCTTGTTTAACCTTATGATACTCAATTAAATTCAGCATGTGGAAACATTATTAAGATATTTACATAATGTTTTAAAAGGAAAGATTATATTATAGTCATTTGATTCACAAACTTAAATAGACTTTGTCTATTATGTATATTAGGTGTATTTTCATGTACTACAAACTTACTTTAATATCAGCAAGTACATTTCTAGCACACTATTGTTTGTTGTGCTAAATGTAAATGCCATAAATATATATCACAAATGTACTAATTACAAGTATACTACCCCAAAAATATACAAGTAAATATACAAAGTATTTTATTAGTGCATTACATTGCATTTGTATGCTTTAAATACAAGGTCCAGTTAAGTAGATTTTCATGTACTATTATGAAGTTCAATTTTAGTTGATTTCCCAAAAATATATATTACAAATGTACTAATTACAGGTACATTTCTACCTCAGTAGTATTTCCGTGTACATAAGTAATACATACATTTATATTTAGTATATTCAGATAAAGAATAGTACCCCAGAAATATACAGGAATGTTTTATTAGTTACTTAATTTTGTGCTTTGAATGCTTTAAATACAGCCTAAATTCAATTTTAGTGGATTTTCAAAACAGCAAGAGCTCACTTTGTCGGCCCCATGATGCAACGCGGTGATTCCCAACTTTAAATGATTTGACGGACCACAGCATTGGTTTTCTGGAAACTCCAGCTCCAGCAGCACATAAATTCACATAAATGTGAGTATCTGGAGCCTAATTGTCGTGTTATATGTTTTCACCGAATTGTTGTAGAGATGTCTTTGATACATGTTTGTTATAGTTGTGCATGTCAATTATTGGCTCCCTTAATTGGTACGCATCCGCTTGTTTAACCTTATGATACTCAATTCAATTCAGCATATGGAAACAGCATTAAGAGTATTACATAATGTTTTAAAAGGAAAGATTATAGTTTATAGAAGAATAATTTGATTCGCAAACTCAAGTAGACTTTGTCTATTAGATTTGCATTAACATTGTATTTGGTTAATGACCTTTACCATTTTGTGGAAGAATCATTTAAAGATAATAAGTGAATTTCAGAGCTGCAGTTTCAGAATTCTAAATAGTAGGATGGTTATTTAATTTGCATACTCACCAGCAGTGTCTGCTTATATGGAAGTGCTTCAATAAATCAAAGTCCAGTGGACGTTTTTCTCAGCTGAATGAGTCTTGCCCTGTTCCATAGCCCCTTACCACTCCCCTGGCGTACCTGTATTTACTGCGTCTGCCTGCATCTCAACTTTCCATTATACAAACCATTCACAGAGCTAATGCACATTTCATAATGGCTATAGGTAATGCGTGGTGCTGCTCCAGATGTGCCTGTTCATGCCAGCTGCTCTGATGTTGCTCCCTCTCTCAGATGTGAGCAGTCACTGAATGAACTGATGTGTCATTTGGATCTTCCCCAGCATGGCTGCAGGCTCTGATAGGACACTGCCTCTGTTGTGATGGAGGAGAAGACTGTCCTCTGCACACCACTGAGCATGCACATCTTTATCAGCGGATCACACCAGGGGACTTCTGGCTTGTGCAACAACATTCCCTGCAATTCACCATCTCTGGATAGTCCTTCAGTGTGCTCGATTTCAGTCACAAATGCACACCCCAAAACACTCCACCCCCACACACTCACACACACATATAGCTGAAGAGGCATTCACAGAGAAAATAGACTACAAACTGAAAGACAAATACTGATAAATCCTTTCTTTTAACATAACGGTAATAGTAATACAGTAACAGTAATGATACATGGATCTCTTAAAATGTACATGTAAATTCAAGGCCTCCCAGACAGATGAATAGGGTCCACTCCTCGATACACTGACCCAGCAATGTTTCTCTCACATTGGAATCTATTGTATGCGCACATTCATGGATTAGGGGACTAATGGCATCACATTTTATATGGAAATATTATCAGGTCATCGTTATCTGACCATTATCTTCTGACAGTACATTTTGAAAATACATTTGGTGGCGCTGACAGCCTCCTAATAGCTCCTTAGAATATCTGTGATTGACAGTGTACCATCAGGGAATGACCTTGCTGGTGAAGGGGAAGAAACGGCTTGTAGATCTTCTGATTATATGCTAAGCTTAAAATGAAAATCGCGTTTGTTTGTTTTTTTGCAATGAAACAATGAAATGACCTTGCACAGCATGGTGTGTGCACTCATTATTTTTATTATTATCCTC
>NC_045173.1:4385341-4420341 GCF_900700415.2 Clupea harengus
ACAAATACTGTCAAACCTGGGCCCTGACAGTAAATCAAACCAAAACAAATGTACTAATTTTTCAAAAAAGGTCCAGGCCACAGAGAGACAACACTATTTTCACAATTGGAAACAACCCTATTAAAGAAACAACAAATTATACATATTTAGGACTAAAAATTTCAAATACAGGTAATTTTAACTTGGCTGTGAATGAATTGAGAGACAAAGCAAAAAGGGCTTTCTATGCCATCAAAAAATCTATACAAATTGAACTACCAGTAACAACATGGCTCAAAATTTTCCAATCTATCATTGAACCAATTGCACTATATGGCAGCGAGGTGTGGGGTACACAAATTCAACATGATTGGACAAAATGGGACAAACACGCAATTGAAATACTACATACACAGTTCTGCAAGAGTATCCTCCAAGTGCAGAGAAAAGCTCCCAACTCTGCATGTAGAGCTGAATTATGCCAATACCCTCTAATATTAAAGATCCAAAAACGAGCCCTACATTTCTGGAATCATATTAAAACAAGTGACCCACTCTCCTTTTCCTACAAAGCCCTATGCTGCCAGGAGTTGAACCCGCAAAGGAGTCCCCTCTGCTTACTTGTCCTGAGGCTGGGTGAACCATCACCCACCCAGGTCATTACACAACGACGACCTCAGCCTCAAAACTCAAGATCTCAGGTAATCAGACCCAACCAAATCATTATGAAAGAAAAATAAAAATATAGAGATCACTGGGCAAAATTAACAAAATCCCAGAACAAATTAGAAACATATGTATCACTAAACAGACAGTACACCGTGGCAAATTACCTGACCACAGTGTCTGATAAAAAAATGAGGAAAACTTTAACTAAATACAGACTGAGTGAGCACAACCTGGCAGTAGAAGTTGGCCGACACAGACAGACCTGGCTACCCAGAGAGGAGAGGCTGTGCTCCTTCTGTAACCAGGGAACAGTAGAGACGGAGCTACACTTCCTGATTTACTGCAACCATAACCAAAGTCTTAGAGACTATTATTTTGACAAAATAACACAAATTTTCCCAGAATTCCAACATCTAAATGATCTGGACAGACTCTCAGTTCTACTGGGAGAGAGGGAGGACTGCTGTAGACTGGCAGCAAAATTTGTATCAGCCTGTCATGAGCTCCACAATAACATGAACCCCCTGTCCCAGATAACTAATATTTAATGATTAATAATTAACAATGAACCTGTTATATGTTTCTATACCACATTGTTACCACCTATAACTTATTGTTTGTTTTTATTTATTTATGTTTATTGTGCTTGTACATTTTATGTAAACATGCTTTGGCAACGTTGTATTGTATGCAGTCATGCCAATAAAGCCTTTTTGAATTGAATTGAATTGAATTGAGAGAGAGAGAAAGAGAGAGAGAGAGACCAGGCGGGAAGAGGGGGAACCTGCCATAGTCTCCATGTAGAGGGGAAACACCTGCCATAGTCCCCATGTAGAGGGGGAAACCTGCCAGACCATTCTGGGATTACTAGGTGAGCATATGCTTATTGTGACAACACATCCAAGGTTAAAACTGTGCTGGACATTTGAATTTGCATCTTTTATATCAGTCATTAAAACAGGCAACAGTTACTGCTCTCATACCCCTGCATTGGCCTGTAAGGTCAATAAGACTAACTGGAGATACCAACAACAACAAAAACTATATATATACTGTATATTTTTTTCTAACAACACTTTTAAGTGGCCACAAAGAACTTAATCACAGACAACTATTGGTTCACTAGTTCACTAGATTTAGAACACAAATAGTAAACATGTTGGGTTTGGTAGCTGGCCATGGTCCTGGGATGCCTACAGTAGAGATTGCACACCCCCTGTGGATGAGGGGTAATGTGAGCTTAGAGCTACTGGCGAAGAGGAGGAAGATGGGGATGAGGATGAGGTGGGATGCTCTGCTACGCCAGAGTGTGAGACGTAGTGGACCAGTAAAGAAGGTTTAAATCTCTTAGACAGCTGTCACATGTCTGCATTCTATCATCACTATGGGCTCCTTCTAAACTTTGTTTTGAAATTATAATTGTTTACAAATATATAATGATGTCCTATTGGAAACTGTGGGGTGCACAGCCCCCACCCATATTACCCTGACAACCAGGTCCTCCTAGCTCTAAACAAGAGGGAGAAAACCAGTCTATTCTGGAGGCAGAGGTCAAAGTTCACCAGACCATGTTTATGTGCATACGCTTTTGGTTTGGTGTGTAACAGAGTCTTTACCAGAAAAGTGTAAAGCAGCATTCAAGCGTATCTCTATATGTTTGTAGCAGTAGTTTACCTGCAAAGGTTTAACCCAGATGTACACTTGAGAGCAGCTGTTGTTAGCCCTTTAATGGGGTTTCATCCTGTCTACAAAGAGCAGTGTAATGATGGGATTTGCCAAGCTGCCCCCTGGAACAAATTCCATGTTGGCGTCCTGGTAAACAGCTCTTGATTCACCTTCATTGCTTTGAATGCATGGTGATTAGCCACATTTCAAAAGCAGTGGCGTAGTAATTGCTATATTAATTTGGAGAGTTTGTTTTGAACTGATAAGATTCCCTTTCATTAGGGTCAGAAGCTTCAGTCAACAAAGTGGTAGCGCAAAGGGAACTGTTTTAAAGCCTATTTTACACTGTATCAAAAGACCTCAGCGTCTACATCCCTTTCGACCAAAGAACTGTATAACATTGTGTGTGTGTGTGTGTGTGTGTGTGTGTGTGTGTGTGTGCGTGTGTGTGTGTGTGTGTGTGTGTGTGTGTGCGTGCGTGCGTGCGTGCGTGTGCGCGTGCCTGTGTGTGTGTGCTGCGTGTGTTGATATGGAAATATCAAACTCTGACGTATGTATGTGTGTGTGTCTGTATACGTTTTTTGTTTGTTTGTGGATTTTGTTATGAATTGTTTCAGTGAACTGTTGTACTTCCATGACGAAGAGACATCTTAACAGAGTTTCTCTCATAGTTTGAACTGCCCCCACACCCTGCAGAAAGACTAAACATCCCACCCATGTCAGAGCTGTTTTGCAGGAAAGCATGTGGGGGATACCTCTCCATCCACAGTGAGTGTTGTCAGTGATCCAGTTCTGATCTTTATGTGGGGGAACCTCTCCATCCACAGTGAGTGATGCAGTGATCCAGTTCTGATCTGAAACACCAGCGTTGTGATAGTAGTAGTCAGAGCCTAAATGTCCATGCATGCCATACAAACCTACACTGATACTACATTATGTCACAACTACAAACTATATATATATATAATATCTACATGTATATCCCAAGAAACCACCAGATGGAGTTGAGGGAATGATTAAAAAAAGTCTGCTTCGGAGTAAGAGATATGAACTAAGTCTTAACGCCTCCACACTCTTTAAGAGACCGGTCCTCTACCTCTGCACCTCTTCCTCCCTCCATTATGGCCGTAAGACTATTGGACGGAAGCATCCGCGTACTGAGAGCGATAGAGAGGCCAGGGCTTATCCTTGTGACATCAGTGCTTTTATTCACAACAGCCTTCTTCTGGGCTTCTTCAGAATCCGCTCTAAAGGTCATGTGTTATTGACACTCACTGCGCTGCGGTGCGCTGCGGTGCGCTGCGGTGCGCTGCGGTAGGAGGGGGATGCGCTGCGGTGCGCTGCGGTAGGAGGGGGATGCGCTGCGGTGCGCTGCGGTAGGAGGGGGATGCGCTGCGGTGCGCTGCGGTGCGCTGCGGTAGGAGGGGGATGCGCTGCGGTGCGCTGCGGTGCGCTGCGGTAGGAGGGGGATGCGCTGCGGTGCGCTGCGGTGCGCTGCAGTAGGAGGGGGATGCGCTGATGCAAACCTTGTGTAACGCATGAACTCAAGTGCTCCTCTTTTTCCCCTTTGGGTATTTGTGAACAACTTTCTCTGCTACCGTAAAACTGCCGTCATGCATGACTGAGTCATATGCAGTGTTTTCTCATTGCTACTGTCAAGAGACATATTTATTAGGGCCAGACTGCAAGAATAATATATAATTGTTGTACAATACAGATTAATTCAGTTTTATTTATATTATATTTATTATACAAGTTGTTTTGCTTTGTAAAATGATCTGCCATGACTGTGGTGGTCGGTGCATGTTTGTATTTTTCCCACAGGAGGAACCGTCAATCAAAGGTGTACTTAAATCAGTAATACTAATGGAGTGGCCTCTGGTAATGGACGTGTGGTTTCTCACTTGGCAGGACCAACACAATCTCAGTCATCATTGATACTGTGTAATGTGGTATCTTTCTTTGGCTAAATGTGTTGAGTGCTTATCTGAATAAAACAGTGTGCAGATTATGCTCACTAGGGAATGAGACTAAACTTCTGATCAGATCTTGAATGGAGACTGCTCGAGTCATTTAGGAATCCTCAGGAGACAGATGCAAGCTTATCTTGAGAATTACGTTAAGGTCTATTTGGTAACTGCTGTGTACAGACTACAACAATATCCAGTTGAAATTGGAGCTCTTGAATATGATTTAAACCACAATGTCAACACAACTGCTCATCTCCAATCGGATTGATCTCATTTAAATAATTGTTTTGGCCTGCTTAACCTGATTATTACAGCTGCGATTGTAATTGCATTTCTTTACATCATTTATGTCACTTAACTTTGTACAATTTAGATACATCAAACCATGTCCATTAAAAACAAGGGGAAATTTGTGGGTCATTTCAACCTGCAAACAATAATACATTCACAGTTTTGGAACATAAAGCTCTCAAAGCAGTGTTTGAAATGGCACAAATGTTTGAAGAACATCCTGAAGTGCAGCGTGTCTGTGATTAGGTATGCCGACACCGATTGAAAAGGACGTTTGTGTGGCAGAACAACGGAATTTTACTGTCAGACGCTCACCTCGGATGGCATACAGTCAGACGCTCACCTCGGATGGCATACAGTCAGACACTCAACCCGCATGGCATACAGTTGTGTGATCCTAGTGTTTAGAGTTTTAATGTCAAATTAAACAGCACGGAGTTGGAGACAGAAGACATGAGAGGGCTGTGTGTGTGCTGACACACTGATTCAATCACATCCCTGCAGAAGCTACCTACTCTCTTTGGTACACTGTGATGAATCATTTGCTTGAAATATTATCACTGTTTGCTTTGCTTTGAGTCTTTGAAAATCACAGCTCAAACTTAACAAAACTATTTTCTCCTTTTATCTGAGCATTACCCTTCACAGAACATCCTCAAGAGCTGCAGCTGGAGATTGAAAATGGGAAAACTCTTAATTTGGCTCATGGATAGGCATTAGACAAAATCATGACACAGTGAGCACATATATAGCATAGTTAATGTATATTACCCTCAATTTATTAAACGGGCACACTGCGCCATCTCACCATCCATGTCTTTATCTCGCTTGCTCCTTTGGTCTCTTTTGTCACTGAAAACAATAGCAGTGAGCGAAAGACAGAAGAATGACGTGTGAGGCTTCAGACGAGTCATTCTGCTTTGATTACCAAGTCATTTGTATTCCCACACACTGACAGGAAGTGCTTTCTGCTTCCAGATAAGGCCACTAATGAGATTTCTGAGGGGAAAAATTGAGGCCAGACTGGAAATCTCAACAATACTTTGGCTACAAGAGGAGGACAATAATGGTATTATTACTTTTTGCAACCATATAATTTGTTTTATCTCAGCCTGCATAAATGTGTGAATTGTAATGCATGATTTATGAATGCTTCATCAAGGTTTGTGGGTGATTTGAATCATGTTTTAACATTTTTTTTAACTCCATCCTTGTTGTTCTAGATAGCTGCTGAGCATGGAAAGCGCCCGGTCCTTACCTGAGGGGAAATCTTTACATCTCAGTAAATGTTGGTTTGTTTATTTAATGTAGATGAAGTCATTTGAATGTTAAACACTCTCTCACACAGACACACACACACACACACACACACACACACACACACACACACACACACACACACACACACACACACACACACAGTACATCATTTGTTTATATGACTCTTTCTTGTCTTCAATAATCCATGGGTGAAATCTTAAGGCTTTTTGTGGACAAAATGCTGTATAGTTTCTTTCTGACTGAATGCATCCTGGTTTTAAAGACTGCAGGGTTGGTGCCTCCTTGAGCTCTAGGCAGCCCCCCCACACCCGTGTGTAGCCAGCGGGGCCCAGTAGTTGCTTGGCCGTATGCTGCTATGTCAACGCCCCCAAGTGCTGCTACCTTCTGCTGGTTATTTCTGATTTAGAAGGTTCATCGTCAGGTCAACTCGATTTGACTCTCAACAAACTGGATGCTGTCACCCGTGAAATTACCTTCAGTACCACTGCTCTCCACTCCACTTAAGCCCTGAACGACTGCAGGCGCACACATTACCTCAGACACAATTGGCAACATTAATGAGTTTAGAATCACAAAAAATCCTACTAATTTGGAGGGAAATTATGTTCACAACATCTTCCACTGTGGAACTTAGTAGAACTTACTTTTTTTTATAGAGTTGCCTGTTTTGATGTATTATTTGCCCCAGCCCCATGTTTGTTAGGGAGTCACATGCTACAAGTTTAGATGGGTGTGTAACACAGCTTTGTATTAAATTAAGCCAAAAATGTAGACCTTTGGGAGAAGATACACACTGCGAGAAGTGTCTCAACACAAATATTGTTGCCCTCAAAAAGTGGGTTGAAAGCCATCTGCTTGATTAGTCCCCAGTGACAATGTTTGCTAATTTGTTGCAGCTCTTTGAAGCTTGTGTGCATCGTTTGGCATAAAAGTGTTTCTCCTGCTCTGAAGCAAGTGAAAAGAATCAGAGGAAGCCTGTACAAAATTACCGATCACTATATTGGACAGATTCATTCTTTGGGTCCACGCCATCACTTCAAAAGATTGGTTCAAATTATCCAGATTGAACATTTGCCATAAAAGGAGTTGTATCCAGTTAATAGTGAGCCAATGCTTAAAACCGATAGTTGCCAACACATGGAATATCCTTCAAATTGTAAAAAAGACCTTAAACTGATTGGTGACATCTGTGTAGACAGAATGATAAAGATGGTCATTTAGTACTCTTCTTGTTTTACTCCTCCTCCTCCTCAATCTTCCCCTGAATAAATATGCAGCCTCTAAAGAACTCCTTCAGCAGAAAAGGGGGCAACAAAATTGGATTTTGGTCAAATAGCCACTGGGAGTCCTTATTATCTCTTTTTGATAGCGCTGCAGTTGAAATTCTGCATTATTGTACATTATTGTATAGAGCCATCAGTCATTATGTCATAATAGTCTCAGTATCCATGCAATCATCTCAAAGACGCAGGCTTAAGATAGCTGGAAAAACAAGCTTCTCATCCCCTTCATTTCTAAATCTTTGAGACACATCCTGTGACTTCATGCACAAATACACAGACACAACCCCCTCTATCTACACACATAACACCACGCATCCTCCTGGAAAGGTCTTTATGTATATTAACTGCATATGACACTGAGCTGCTTAACTGTCTGGGTGAGTAATGCTCTCTCAGAGCAAGTGTTCTATTGCAGGAAGAAAGAGTCTGCTGTAGAAGTTGTGTCTGCTGGACATCACCACACTGCTGATGCCCAAGTACTCCTTGACCTGGTGAGCACAGACCCTTACCTCGTGAGCACAGACCCCACTACTCCTGACCTGGTGAGCACAGACCCCAGTACTCCTGACCTCGTGAGCACAGACCCCAGTACTTCTTACCTGGTGAGCACAGACCCCAGTACTCCTTACCTCATGAGCACAGACCCCACTACTCCTGACCTGGTGAGCACAGACCCCACTACTCCTGACCTGGTGAGCACAGACCCCAGTACTTACCTCGTGAGCACAGACCCCAGTACTCCAGTGCCTGTCTCTCTATAAAAATAAATAGATAAAAAGAGGAGTGATGACACAGTGACACACCTAGGAATGCCACACTGCCACAACCCACACCTTCTCTCACACAAACACACACACACATATTCACTCACACACACACACACATATTCACTCACACACACACACATATTCACACACACACACACACACATATTCACTCACACACACACACACACACAGACTTTACTGTTCCTGTGACTGCTTTGGCAATGAAATGTATAATGTGTCATGCCAATAAAACACATTTCACTTGAATTCAGAAAGAGAGAGAGAGAGAGAGAGAGAGAGAGAGAGAGAGAGAGAAAGCGTGTGTAATGAGACGGAAAGAGAAACCCCTGAGAAACCCTCCACGGGTACAGATGAGAAGAGTACCTGTGGAGTTGTTGTTAGTGCACCCGTTGTTCTAAGGCACAGGAATCTGCCTCGCCTCTGCTGTGAGGAAATCCCAGGAGTGGTGACAGAAAGTGATTCCATTCTACAACATATCAAGGCCAATGCTAAATGACGTCTGCACCTGTCTCTTCAGGCTTACCCAAGGAGTCAAGAGCAGATTAGCAGATTGGCTTTCTTACCACGCTCTCAGCACTATGAGTGCTATTTGGGGATTGCTCAAATCCCAACAGCTCAAACAAATCAACATCCAACTCTACCCATTTCCTGTCAAACTGAAGGAGAGGTTTAGCTGAAGAACCCTGGTCTAGCAACAGGTGGACTAGACTGGAGAGAGCTGGGTTAAAGTGGCAGAGGCAGCCTGGCCACCTCCTGGAAAACGTATTCGCAGTTAATGATCTCCCCCAACCGTGTCGTTTCCAGAGCGTATATGGCCCACCTTTGTAGATGGGATGAAAGTGGATTTGTGAAGGAACATCTCTGGCTAGACATAATTTATTTCTTTTATCTTGAGTCTTTTTGTTTCCAAGATTTCCAGATGAAAATAGCAACTCATTGGTTTCCAGTGTCGCTGGCTCACATGGTGTGACTTAAGGGGAAATTTGGCCCAGGTTGCTGCTGTCGAGCTCCGCTTAGTCTTAGGTTGAGTCTCAGTGGTGGGCTGCTTAGAATGATTAATCAGGGATCTTTTTAATTATTTGCATTGATTAGTAATTAATTGGACTAACCGAATAAATCAAGGATATTTATGCAACTATTGATGCAGCTGAGACTGTAAGAAGTTTGCTTAGTGGAATAATTGAATGTGGGATCACTTAACACTTGCTAAGCGAGAACAGTCAGCCTAATTAAACGAGTACACCCATTAACTGATGCCTCACAGATAATCAGGGTTTCAAATAATCACGCTAATTGTTCACTGGTTGATCAAGGAAGATGTTGTATTCTTATAAAAATGCCAAGACTGAACACTGCCATGCACTGGCATACCAGTATAGATTCGTCACACGCGAGTCTAAAGGGAGTGTGTGAGCACTCTCTCTTTCTCACACCACTAGAATTCAGTGCGTCGCAGCCAAACATTGTTTTCTGCCTGCCCCCATTTTGGCCAATTCACATTGTTCTTAGTAAGGGCCTTCTAGGAAACAATCTTTGACAAATCAACAAGCTTTAATCAGTGTTTTGTGTTTTTAACAATGCGGTTGTCGATTGCGATGTTTAAAACTAACCATGCAGAGAGCCATCAGTCTGCCCTGACTAATGCTAATAGTTTAAGCAGTACAACTGGCAGAGTCTACACTTGTCATTAGAGCTTATTTAAATGTCATCGCACATGTGACATATATGCCAGTTTCCACTATGTTTTGTTTTCAGAGACATAATCCACTGTGTAATGATAATGCAAATAAACAAAGCTTTATGTACAGATGTGTGCTGGCTCGTTGTTACTCATTAGCTAAATGTTTCCTAAATACTTT
Source organism: Clupea harengus (assembly GCF_900700415.2). Taxonomy (NCBI): domain Eukaryota; kingdom Metazoa; phylum Chordata; class Actinopteri; order Clupeiformes; family Clupeidae; genus Clupea; species Clupea harengus. Next base: position 4,395,127 of record NC_045173.1, read on the forward strand.
CTTCAAACTGTAACAAAACATTTGACTTGTACTGACACCAGCAGTACACACTACACACTGCACACTGCACACTACACACTACACACTACACACTACACACTACACACTCACACTCACACTCACACTCACACTCACACTCATGTACCACTCAGAGGACTCATCATAGATGTGTGTGTGAATACACATGGGCAGATTGAAGCTGCACACACAGACACACATGCAAATGCGCAGAACTATACGTGTGAAAAGCAAAGAGAAATGCACCCTTAATCTACAAATAATCAAATCACCACACGTGGAGACATTTTAATGATGAGGACATTTAAATGATAAAAAAACAATGAATGTTTTAATTCAGTAACTATTTAGTGGGTGAGTGAAATAGCTAACCTAACTACTGACTACATCATACTTTGCCTACGCAACCAGAGGATTCTTCACAATAGTCTGCATTGCTTGTACAAACACCTCCATCATTGTGCGTCATCATGGTTTAGCTCTGACAATTTCCCCCAGCTCAAGGACTTAGTGTGAGTGTGCAGAGACTGCATGGTAAAGAAGTGCTTCTTTCATCCGGTCGCTTTCTCTCTTAGACGAGCCAAGGTTGCCCCAATTCTGCCTTTTGAGTGCTTTTGAAAAGCTTCCGTTTATCTCCATGGAAACTCTACTTTAATGTAGCCCTGTAAATGTTGTTTTTTTCATGAATCTTAATGAGATGTTAGGTACAGTATGTGGCCACTATGAACAACCGAGAGATGACCAGCACTTACAAACCTGGGCCTTCATTCACAAAGCATTTGATCCTGCCACTAAGAGTACTCCTTAGTCCCACTAAAAGTGTCTAACTGATGGTTTTCTGCTAAATCCTATTCACAAAGCTGATGAGATCAACTTTTACTAAGGAAAAGCTCATAGCTAAGAGAAAGATTTTGTTGCTATGGTTGACATCAATTCTGTGTGTTTGGGAGTTGGTCTTAGTGAGTTAGGAGTCCTCTCGACTACTTCCTAGTTCACCCATCCTTAGGTGCTCCTTTGTGAATTACTCTTAACAAAGACAATTAAAGAGGGGTCCCAAAGTTAAGACTGACATGCCCATTAACTTTAGGGGTTTCTCCTAAATCGGCAAGTTAGGAACTACCTTCAGCCTAAATGTGCTTTGTGAATACAGGCTGAGGGGCCACATTCACTACCTCTAAGAGTACCTCTACCCTACCTGAGGGCCCACATTCACTACCTCTAAGAGTACTCCTAAGGCACACCAAATGTTTCTAACTAAAGGTTTCCTCCTAAATCCTATTCACAAACCTGCTGAGATCAACTTTTACTAAAGAAATGCGAGAACTCCTAAGCTAAGAGAAAGACTCTTGAGAGTTGCTATGGCTGACATCCAGTGTCATGCACAAGCTTGGAGTGAATGCATATAACATGGGTCGTGTAGAGCTGAAAGACAACTTTATCAGCATCCCCAGGTATATCCATATTTACAGCTCGATTTTCATCAGCTCTTGCTGAAACTCAAGTTATAAAATACATTTCTGCACAGAGCTAAAGTGGATGGTGTGTGTATGTGTGTGTGTGTGTGTGTGTGTGTGTGGGCAATAATGGCGACCTACAGTAAATACACTGTTCATACACAACTTGATGAAACGGGAGGAAAAGGCCACAGACCAGGATCAGGACCACGGAGAGCGACAGCTGGACACTAGCAACAAAGCAAAAAATACTCCATTACAAGTTAAATTCCTGCATGAAAAATCCTACTAGCAAAAGGAAGTAAAAGTACATAAGCTTTAGTAGCTAAATGTACTGGTAAAAGTACTGGTTTGGTCCCTCTGACTGATATATGACATCATTAGGTCATTAATACTGAAGCATCAGTGTGTAAGCTGCAGGTTACTGCTGTAGCTGCTGGAGGCGGAGCTAGTTTGAGGGGAAAATCACTAATTGGTGGAGCTGTTACCAACGCAGACATCTGAAATGTGATCCCGACTCCCAACTGCTTTTGTAAGACATCAGAAGCCAAAAATGTTGGAAACCACTAGTTTAGACTTGTATTTTGTTGTAGTGTTTAGTTTTTAGTGTTGTATCTTATTTATCTTATCTTAAATATTTGTATCTTATTTATTGTGTAAAATACTAAACTAAAGTTGTAAAATATGAAGTGCAATATTTCCCTCTGAAATGTAGTGGATTGGAAGTATAAAGTAGCATACATTGAAAATGATTTATTTTAAGTTTAAAAGTAAACTCTCAAAATTGTACGACAGTATCTAAGTACATTACTTGAGTAAATGTACTTAGTGACTTTCCACCACTGCTAGACACAATACAGCAAGTAAGACGGCAAACAAGATGGAGGAAAGATGGAGCTATAAATGATGAGCACCAATCACCAGTGCCAATCACCAGTTCCAATCACCACTGCCTCAGGAAGAGAAACATATGAAGGGGAAGCTGTGAAGGTGGCAAAGGAGTCTCTCCCTCACACATGCAGAGGAGATCTATGACTTGACTGGTACAGACTTAAAGCCTTTCTCACTACCTGTAGAACATACATCATACATATCATGCGTATTTGAATTGTGACATTAAACAGACCCAGTCTGTTAAAAGACTTCACCACTGTGGTGTGCATCAAGTGTCACAGATTAATAACCCAAGTTTGCAGACAAGCCCTTACTAAATGTCAGTGCACTCTAATGACTGTGGTCTGACGTGGAGCCCAGGTCATTTAGGGCTGAGCCATGGGGGAGGATATGATACACACACACCCCCCAGTCACTGAGCCATGGGGGAGGATATGATACACACACACCCCCCAGTCACTGAGCCATGGAGGAGGATATGATACACACACACCCCCCAGTCACTGAGCCATGGAGGAGGATATGATACACACACACCCCCCAGTCACTGAGCCATGGAGGAGGATATGATCTGTCCGATGAGACATCCATCAGTGAGCCCCTGAGACTGGGGCTCACGTCTGGGTCTACTGACGTCTGGGTCTGCTCACGTCTGGGTCTACTCACGTCTGGGTCTACTCACGTCTGGGTCTACTCTCGTCTGGGTCTACTCTCGTCTGGGTCTACTCACGTCTGGGTCTACTCTCGTCTGGGTCTACTCACGTATGGGTCTGCTCACGTCTGGGTCTACTGACGTCTGGGTCTGCTCACGTCTGGGTCTGCTCACGTCTGGGTCTACTCACGTCTGGGTCTACTCACGTCTGGGTCTACTCTCGTCTGGGTCTACTCTCGTCTGGGTCTACTCACGTCTGGGTCTACTCTCGTCTGGGTCTACTCTCGTCTGGGTCTACTCACGTATGGGTCTGCTCACGTCTGGGTCTACTGACGTCTGGGTCTGCTCACGTCTGGGTCTGCTCACGTCTGGGTCTGCTCACGTCTGGGTCTGCTCACGTCTGGGTCTACTGACGTCTGGGTCTACTGACGTCTGGGTCTGCTCACGTCTGGGTCTACTGACGTCTGGGTCTACTGACGTCTGGGTCTACTCCCGTCTGGGTCTACTCACGTCTGGGTCTACTCACGTCTGGGTCTACTCACGTCTGGGTCTGCTCACGTCTGGGTCTACTCACGTCTGGGTCTGCTCACGTCTGGGTCTGCTCACGTCTGGGTCTACTGCAACAAGAAAGGAAGGTCAGTTATGCAAAGACCAACAGATGCTTTATGTGGAAGGTCAAGTACCTAACACCAACATTGGTATCAGTTCCTTGTCTTGCTTTGCTATGCTGTATAGTGTATATGATATGTGATATGCTTTTAGTAATCCCATATATTCTGACAATTATACACCTTGCTTAAACACAGTTTAAAGGTAAGTGTGCCTAGGGACACTATTTTATTGCTTACAAAGATATGCATGCCTTTTGTGGATAAATGGGGCTTTGTAATGGTTCCACAAGGGCTTGGATCATTCTTTAGGATGCACGTATGTTGTTATGAAGTGACCGGCACCATTCATTGGTACTGCATGAATTCATTGTGTGTCTCTTATAGAACTACTGTCCGTCTACATAATGTCTATGACAAGCCATTCTTGATGCTCAAACTGATTCTCTGCTAGAGCTTCTACTATATTACCAAGACATTGTGTTTTTCCAAGAAAGGAATACTAGTGAGATTATCATGCACTCCCTCTTTTTACACACGACTGAAATACAGAACATCAAAGGCATGGTATCAAATGAAACTCTTGCATTTCATCATGCATTATATATTCAATCTGTGCATAATACACATGTTGACTCATTGATGTGTGCAGTCTGTCATCAGTCCAGTCATGCTGAGAGTGTTCACAAGGCATCTCTTCTTAAACAGCCTCCGTCATAAGAAATACATGAACGCTGTGCCCTGGCAGATGGCTTTAAAGTCAACCAAACAGGGGAGTGAATTTAAAAGGCTGGCAGCCAAAATGTACGAAATGCACCTAAACCTTAAACAAAATCTAAATCACCGGCTGCCTGCCTTCATTCTGTAGAGTGAGTCAGACCTGTATGATACAGCCTTTCAACGCGCATGTTGTGTGAGTATAGTTTGAAGCCTAGACTGCTAATGAAACGGTGCCAACAAGTCTGGTAAGAAATGGAGTGAACATTTCATTTTAGACATTGATCACTAAATTCCTACTGTTGAATAGTCTGAATCCCCGTTGGCGGCGACAATGTTATTCCAATTATTTCCTCTTGAGCAAACACGGACACTGCACTGTATCCGTTAAAGCCCTCACAGACATCTAAACTTTTTCATTGTCATCTAATCACAGATGACTAACATTTTAAACACCTCTTGGATAATCACTCTTCATAATTTGGTGATTAATTTTGAGCACTTGATCATCGTGCAGTTATTCAAGGCAGACGCGTCTAAGAAAAAGAAGAAAAAAACTTCGTAAATGAAGGCCTTGTGTTTTTAAATTGCTGCCAATCATCTTTCCTCCATCTGTTACCTCATCAGTTATTGTTCATGTGAATACATAACATTCTTTATCGAATATAAATACCATTACAACTAGTAAAGTCTAAACCGGTCATTATAGTACCAGTGAAATTCTATCCAGTTGCCTTTCTTAAAAAGTTCAGCAGTTGGACTTTATGTGAAAATCACCCCAACATATCCTACATACAGGATTGAAAAACAACACTTCCCCTCAGACCTGACATGCAGGTTATCCAGGTACTGTGAGTGGAAGAAGGCTTTTGCAGAGAATAGGTTTGGCTGAGAACTTGCAGCAATGTCAAATGAATGTGTGTGCAGAAACAGTGCACTTGCCACGCTGGGTACATGTCTCAACGGAGAGTGAGCAAGGGCATAGTTAGAGTCTCGATATCGGAAATCATAAATCTCCAGCGGGGTCACCACATAATATTCATACAGAATGCAGGACCGGCAAGAATTTTGATGCTTTTCTTTCAGATTGTGGCAGCCAGGTATTTGTTTTGTACAGGGAGCAAGGGGATGAGCACATGGAGTTTTCATTAGTTTTCATTCTCACACAACTCTTCATTCGAAGGGACTTGGTCAAAGATTACGCTGGTGTTCAAAGGTGAGCTTCTGAGCAGCAATCATGAAAAAAAAAGAATAGTGAAAAGAGAGAGAACTTTTCAAACTCCCACATTGGGCTTACTCTTTTGAACAGGAGACATCACTGACGTCTCTCATGGAAATCGCCTCGGCTAATCCTGCCCAGCATCCTGTCAGCTGAGAGAGGAAGCACCGGAGAGGTGCGGAGCTGGCTGGTCCACTGGCTCCGCTGGCTCTGCAGGCTGACACGTAGGCTGACTCCATAGCTCAGAGCGATGAGAACCCCCTCCATCATCACGCCCCCACATCTGTGTGAAACAGACGACGCAGGCAGTGTCATCACTCCAAGAGCCCACATCACGGCCCCAGCCAATTAGAGAGGGCCTGCCTTTGGAGCGCTTAGTCATCCCACACACAGCTGTTCCCACCCCCCCCCCCCCCCACCCCCCCCCCCAGCTGTCAGACGCTGGCATTGATCAGCGCGGCTGGACTATCAATTCAACTCCTCCGAGGGATCCCAGTGTACCGTCATAGTTCTGGGTCAGGAAGAACATCTTACTTGTCGGCCAGGATTGGTGGGAGGCATTAACTTGGGGTCAATTGCGCAGTCATTGTAATGGCTTTGTAGGACACAGAAAAGGAGTTTGAAGGACAGCAGGCACAATTCCTTCATAGTTCCCTGTACTTTTTCAGAGAAAAAAAATGTATGAAGAACAGAACATATTTTTTTGTCTGAATCCTGAGCTCAAGCTAATAGCTCATAACATACACCGGATATATTACAGCTTCAAGCACATTGCATTTCATCAGTAGCTCCAGAATCTGAATAGAGAAAAATGTTACATTTAGTCGGTAGAGCATATATCATTTTCTCCCAGTGTGTGGGTGTTTTACAGTACTTCACATGCACACCGAGGCATTACCCTAATCAGGCCATTTCTAGTGGTGAGAATTGGCAGTCAGCCAATAATAGATAACAGCATAATAGATCTCATTGATGTTCAACTCCAAACTAGACTTCTTGCAGCAAAACCTAGCTGAGCTAAACTGTCTGGGAATGTGAACATTCCTTTAAAGGAGACTTTGAATGTATAGTCTTGCAAAACGTACCCCCAGCCCTCAAATTGGGTTGGCCTGCATGTGGGAATGAGCAGACAGTGTTGAATGCCATGGTCCAGATAGAGAGACTGTGAAGCTGTAGGACCTAATCACCAGGGGTTGGTGCTTTAGTAATACTCCATCCAGGCTCCTTTGTCAGCCTGGACTCCAGCTCTGCGTAGCATATCAGCAACATGATTTCATTATACATTCATTTGTGAAAGAATTCTTTCAAATTATGAGGCAAATGACTGTTCACAGTTTAGTCTCGGTAATCTAAATGGGAAATGGAAACGATACCGGATTAACCCCCTGCGCCTCGTCTTAGCTTGATTTACACTAAGTAGCGTTTTGAAAATAATTCCCCCATATACAGTACATGCCTCCACTGCACTAAATTAATCCTTTTGCTTGAACACTTAAAAATGATGTGTTACATTTACATGATGATGATGATTATGAAAAGAGGAAAATGTTCAATCTCCTACTGTGGAGAGATGGCAATACCAGTGGAGGAACTGCTGTTCAATGGAGGAATATTTTTATATGATTATTATATTTTGGAATATTTTGGAATATTTCCTTTCTTTCTTTTTCAATGAAATTACAGATACTACAACAATACATCTTCCTGGGCAGGCTCAGTGCTACTTACGTAATTACATGGAATATAATGACTTTGGAGACCTAAACTTCCACAACTCAATTAAGGACAGAATGGATATGTGTGTGTGTGTGTGTATGTGTGTCAGTGTGTGTGTATGTGTGTCAGTGTGTGTGCCTGTGTGTGTGTGTGTGTGTGTGTGTGTGTGTGTGTGTGTGTGTGTGTGTGTGTGTGTCAGTGTGTGTGTGGTGTGTGTGTGTGTGTGTATGTGTGTCAGTGTGTGTGTGTGTGTGTGCCTGTGTGTGTGTGTGTGTGTGTGTGTGTATGTGTGTCAGGGTTTGTGTTATAAATGCTTCACTGTGTTCCCTATATTCAGTTCAACATGACCTTGACGAATACCAACAGCACACACCTGGTTCCAGGCGGTTGGCATTCAGCACTGTTTTACCCATACAGATGTGAGCCGCTGCTCAGGCCATGCTTCAAAAAGAGGGCAACACGTACCTGTGCCAGTGCAGCTTCACTCAGTTCAAAGATTATTATTCAAGGCAGAAACTGACCTCAGGTAAACACGCTCGTTAACTTTACAACAACAGAGAAAAACAGCTCTCACTGTGGAAGCCATATTCCTGCGTCAGGATGAGGGGAAGAGGATGGATATGTATGTAGATCAGCCATCTCTGGCCCTTCAGTGTAACAGTAATCACACTGATGGCTGACACCACTCCAGTCGCTTCTGGTCGTCATCATCTGTAATAGCAACAAAGCGGCGTGGAAGAAAAGTGATGTCCTGCTGCTCTATTACTGGAAATACTAATGTTGTTATTTAAATACACTGTAAACACAATAACTGTTTAAATCATTTATTCACGCTCAGTCTGTCCTCTGTAGCATCTTTGTCTTCCTCTTCTCTGCTGCTTGTGAAAATCAGTGTGTTGTTGTGTTCTTGCATTGATCTAAGTATGATAAACGTATGTCCTGTTTAAATAAAGAACTCTGATTGAATGGAGATTTTTCCTGCAGTATTCAAATATCTTTTCATTCACGGCTCCCCATCCTCAAGGGGTCCTGCTCACCGGCTGAAGCGACTGTTTGCCTCTCCTCACTAAGCCATTCCTTAATATCACGGCTGCCACGGCTGGCATCAACACATGATGCATGATCCTCAGAGGACGGAAGATAACAATAATTGAAACCGGCCAAGAACGCCATTCTCCCAAATGTAAATGACTCGTCTGGGCTTAGGGACAGAGTCAGGGCCAGCTCAGAGAAACACAGCTGAATGTGAAAGACTCCCCACAAGAGCAGCGCAAATTTACACACGGTTCATCATTAAAGAGTCCTCACTCACTCACTCACTCACACACACAGGCAAACAGACACACGGTTCATCATTAAAGAGTCCTCACTCACTCACTCACACACACAGGCAAACAGACACACGGTTCATCATTAAAGAGCCCTCACTCACTCACACAGGCAAACAGAGAGAGAGAGAGAGAGAGAGAGAGAGAGAGAGAGAGAGAGAGAGAGAGAGAGAGAGCTCATTTAAAGCAGCTGAGGCCTGTCAGCCTTTCCATCGGGCCTCAGTCTGCCTCGGTCTCCAGAGATGCGTAGCACTCCATGCTCTTATTTGGCCATCGTTTACAGTAGTGTGTGTGTGTACATGTGTGTACATGTGTGTGTGTACATGACTAAAAACACAATGTGGAGCTTTCACCTCCTGAGTTTTCACTTTGCGCTAGCCGTTTCATCACATTTAGGCATAATTATAATTACATTTGAAGTCACGGTGTGTCAAACTCTGTGAAATCCCTACAGACTCTGGCGTATGCTACATTATGCCTTTTAATTAAGACCTCTCAGCACTTTCTTTGATGGTTTAATTACCCCATTCATTTACTCACCATACCAATCTCAACTCTTTTTTCCTGCCAAATGATAGATATCAAATACAACCTCTTTTACTGCCCTCTAGTTGCGTAATATGTACACATATTATGTGTTCGATATAATAATTATAAGCTTATTTCACTCAAACTGAATTTAGTTTCTATGGTACCTGTCGTCTGCCATTCATTCCCCACTCTGACTTGTGGACTTGCGGAGCTTCACCTGACAGAGTGTAGCCAGCCGTGATGTTCTGGCAGCCATGAGACAGACAGACAGAACTCTTCAATGTAAAGGCAAAAGAGATCTTAGACACAGATCTCAGAGTACAGGCCAGTTACAGTCATGGTGTAGTGGCTAAATCTTGCCAATTTGTTTGACCACTTCTTGGAGTTCCCGGCGATTGTGTCTTGACGCGTGATTTAAATAGAGTCCATGAGACGTGGATATAATGAACTTGTTTCCATTTATTTCGTACAACAAAAGTAAATTAAAGCATTAAAGTCTTTTTCACGGTCACGATTCACGCCTCCCGGTCCCGGTCACGATCAATAATGATATGCGCAGGCCGCCGGAACTATCCACCTCTCCTTGGCCTGGCACACCCTTATCCCAACGCCAATCAATGTCTGACCTATAGGGGGCACACACTCAGAACCAATCACAACTTCCTAATTTGGGATAATTCAGTACAAATCCAAATACTCCTAAATGGCTCCTACACATGGAGTTCACTGGCTTGGAGAAGCACAGGCCGGCTGTATCGATCAAACATCAGTGCCAGTCATTCATCTGCCAGACCCATTTGCTTTGGAGCTGAAATCTCAAGGCCCAACACACACACAAGACATCTATTCCATCAGCACCCACAACCTCTGACGTGTAGAAAGGAGAATACTTTCCTCTATCTCAAAGCAGCACACACCTCAGCAACTTTGGACCTACTGCAGATGCTTTATTTATTTAAGTTATTTATTATTATTTATGCTCATCATCGTCCACCTCCTGTCTCCTGTCTCCTGTATCTGCTTGAACCACCAGCATGTATCTCTTATGATTGTTTTGTATAGCATGCGCCTCACAGTGGGATCTCTTCATTGACATGCCCATTCCATCCTAAAGCAGTCCCCCTTTAACTTGAAAGACAAATGTGTTATTCTTCATTGGACTGATCATAAAACAGTCATTGTTGTGATTTTGGCCTGTCCCTGTGATGAATGACAGTTTTCAAGGCAGGTGAAGATTGATACGGTGAAACTTGACTAATGTGTGCCTTTCTGTTCAGTCGTCTGTCACTAGTGGCAGATGAAGCCATCTGTCTTTGTCTTGATTCCATTCTCACCGCATTCAATAGTCAGGACCAATAATCATAAACCAGACTGACGATTGGCTCTGAAGCTTGTGATGAAACAGCAGACTCGTGCTGCGCTTACAAAAAAAGATTCACTTGTATCCTGTTGGAATTACACAACGGAAAAAAAAACCCCTCTCTCTCTGCCCCCCGCTGTCAGTCAGTATTTCCATAAGTGTCAGATTTGTGTTCAGCGTAAGAGGATTTACTCTGCAGATGACACATAGAGAATTTTCCTGCAGGTACATTGGCTTTATCGGGAAACTAGAGACTGGAGCAGTTGAGGAATAGAACAGCTGCAGGGAAGGAAACTAAGATGTTCTTAAAATCACAACCATGAAAAATATGGCTTAGACTACACAACGGTGCATCTTTTTCAAAATGTCCATTGCCATATTATATTTGACACAGGTTCCAAGGTCTGAAAAGAAAGTGTGATCTTGGAAGTTGATCTTAGTTTGAATTGATGGGGACCTATGCTGGTCCTTATACTGCAATTACAGGTGCAAGGCCATTGTGATCGATTCTGCATTCAAGCCAATACACACGGACCCGAAGGGCTGATTCATTTCTGCTCCAGTCAAATGATTTTTGGTCTCTACAAGCTCTTTCATTTTTTTTACTCCTGTGCATTTTCTCCCAAGCTCTCTCCATTCAGGGAGAGATCCCACTGGCTCCGTCAGCAGCGGTGCCAGAGCCGGGAGACCTGCTTCAGATGGCAGGGGGCCGTGTTGGATCTGGGCCTCCACACTCGGCTGCTCCCTGGGTCTCCTCAGGAGAGCACTCTGTGCCTTCCACACGAGTGGCCATGGTTACGCAATCAGCGTATCAGCATCTCAATGGCAGGTGCCAAGGCCAGGGTCCGGATGTCTTGTGCAGAGAGCGAGGGAAGCTATTTATAAAAGCGTAGGATGTCCTCGGTCCTGCTCTGCTCTGCTCTCCGCCACGCCAGAGGCCACTGCTTTCCTAAGCCTCTTCACCTTTCTTTTATGTCTGGGGTAAATGACAAGCTAGGAAGCACTGAAATGAATATTTCAAAGCCACTCTCACCGGAGCTGTGGCATGAAAACACGGTCCCATCTCAGTAGCCACCTTCCTCTTCTCTGTCCTCAGTAACGCCCCACCTTCCATCAGAAAAGTCTAAATGCACAGGTGCATATCAGACACCATTAGAACAGTGACACCACCTCTGGAGCAAAGACGTTTTTAGTTTTTCAGGAAAAGACCCAGTCCCTTGCCCTCGCCCCTCGCTGCTTGCCACGCTTGTATAATGTCGTCTTCAGCCTCCAAATCAAACAAGTCTGTTTGCTATCCAGGAGCAATGCTTGGAGAGGATCTCTTTCCAAAAACAAATCATTAGCAATACTGAGGGCTGAAGCGTAACGGCCAGCGATCACTCACCACCGCTCGGCACGCCCGACTGGCCTCCTCCATCTCAGACTGTTTTGTTAATCAGAGGCTTTCTCTCAGCTCCGCGCTCAGAGGCAGGAAGCTGTGGATAAGGACACTCTACTTCACACCCAACCAGCTCGGAATTCAATTAACTTTTCAGCTGGAAAACGAGCGTTCGGGGAAATCAAATGCAGTGATGGGGGGGGGGGGGGGGGGGGAGAATACGGGTAAGAGGAGATTTGTAAGCTGTTCCACATTAGTTATGATCTGATAAACTGGGCGCGATGGAGGAGAGCCGAAGCACTGTGTGCGCTGCCTCATGTTTGGCGCTACATCACAAAGCACAGGAAGCAGCCATCGGGGGATAGGAAATGAGGCGCTGTCAGTGGCACAATGCAAACAGACACTTGGCATTGCAGCTGGATGTGAAATCAGAATCCCTTTGGTTTACATGACAACCACCACAGGAGACAAGAGACACAACTCATGTTTGTAATCAATAGATGATACTGTACAAACTAAAGACACTCCGATAGACAATTCTGCAAGAGACCAATAAGATTATGGTATGGTGGTTGCTCTTCCTCTCTCGCTTTCGCTTTCTTTCTCTCTCTCTCTCTCTCTCTCTCTCTCTCTCTCTCTCTCTCTTTCTCTCTGCATAGTAGGATAGACCTTTCCTTGTCCAAGCACTCTTTTGTGGGACAAAAACAGAAGTCTTGGGGGACCCGTCCCCGCTGGACCGTGGATGCCCAGCGCCTCTCAGTGAGCACCGCTAAGTAATTGATTTTCCTCCACCTGCCAGCTCAAGCATGTTCCTCTCTTGCTCCCTCCGCCTGCCAGCTCAAGCATGTTCCCCTCTTCCTCCCTCCGCCTGCCAGCTCAAGCATGTTCCCCTCTTCCTCCCCCCCCCCCCTCTCTCTCTCTGCAGCACTGGAATGGTGAGCATGTTTCCCATCACTCTGCTGATCTTTTCATGAGTTTTGTACTCATCATCATTCTGGTCAGAGCAAACTTCTCCTCAGTGTATAGGAGTAAGAGTTTCACTCCTCCACCGGTCGTGTAGCACCCCCCTCCTCTGGCTGTATTAATGGAATGCATCCTTTTCTTTCTCTCTTAGTTTCTTTTCTTGAGGCTACAACTGTTTTTTTTTCTCCCTCTCGCTCTTTGTATACAGCAGGTAGACAGCTTTGTAATGGGTAGTAATTCCATACCCATCCTCCACAAACACCCACACTAATGCATTTGTCCTAAACGCCTAATGGCCTCTAGCCCTCATTGGAGATGGATTCAGCCTTGAGCCTGAAGAGCACAACTTTATTTTCAAATTCTTAATGGATTCAAATGTTCAACCAAGCTGTCTAAAATAACTGCCTTTGGATAAAACAAAAAGCCTTTCATTTCAATCATGCTTATATTACATGTAGTACGTTTATGAAACCTTTGAGTTAAATTAGAATTTACCCATTAAGTTTAATTTAAGCAATTATTTCATTTTATCCAAAGTGACTGATCTCTGAAGAGACAGGAGTTTTAACTATTTTTGAATATTGTAAGGTTTTTTTGAACTGCAACCTCTTACTGGAAAGAGATGGCCAAGTCAAGCATTGTTCATCTGAGGAACGCAGTGGTTGAGGGTGAGAATAGACCAGAATAATGGCCTTCAGGTAGATGGCTGCCAGTCCAGTGGCTGCTCTGTAGGCAAGGTAAGAGACTTGAATTGAATGACAGAGCCACAGGGAGCCAGTGAATGGTAATACGCAGAAGAGTGACGCGTTTCCTTCGGCTGATAGAGGACCAGACCCACCGCCATATTCTGGACATATCTGCATGATTTCACTGCACATGAAGGCTGGCCTTAAAGACTAACATTACAATAGTTTGGAGATCAGGCCTGCACAAGGAGTTGGATGGCATTTTGGATTAGTCACATCTTCTGGACCACAAGACAGAAGCAACATGCTCAGAGAATGTTACCTGAACATCAGCCACGACTCCCACATGCTCAGAGAATGTTACCTGAACATCAGCCACGACTCCCACATGGTCAGAGAATGTTACCTGAACATCAGCCACGACTCCCACACGGTCAGAGAATGTTCCCTGAACATCAGCCTCGACTCCCACATGGTCAGAGAATGTTACCTGAACATCAGCCACGACTCCCACACGGTCAGAGAATGTTCCCTGAACATCAGCCTCGACTCCCACGTTCTTGCAGCTTAGCTTAGATAAATGTACACCTCTGGATGTGCCAGTGTGCAGAGTTACTTGATATCCAGACCCTACTAATGGAAAGCCTGTGTTATCCCTGCAGCTTAGAATGCTTAAACATTTAGATTTCTCCTCATTGCCATGGCTAACTCATATCCTATTCTAGCCGATGGCTTAGTGAAGCACATAACTATGCTAGTTTCCTTAGTTTGTAAACTTTTAAATGAAATACATTTCCTCACTAGTTCAAAGGTTTAAGTTTCAAATAGGCTGGAAGCACAACTTCATATTTCATTGTACATTTCCCAAAGAACAGAGGCAGCCATGACATACACATTCATTTTTGAATCAGTAACTTAGTTTTGAATCAGTAACTACAGTTGAGTGTACTTGATTAAATGACCGTGACATTAATGCGCTCAGTAGCCCTGTTTACTTCTGAACTGTTCGCAGGCCTTCAAGGTGCACTGGCTCATGGGATTCCTCGGTCGTCAGCAGCCAGAGTGAAATGGCAAAATGGAGGTGACAGGAGTTGACGGTCAGAGATCCAATTACTCCCAGCGGCCATGCCTGGAGCGGGGCAGCAGGGATGCAGTAATGAAGCCTCTCGCTCGAGTCCTCCCACCTGTCAGCCATTCATATTTCAGCAGCCAGGAGAGGGCCAGTCTAATCACCAACGTACAGCTGCTAGAGTGTGTGTGGGGGGGTGCAGTGAGGGAGTCTGGGTGAGTGCTGTGTGCAGAGCATTGCTGTGTGGAGAGAACAGGCGAGACAGAGAGGAAGAGAGAGAACGTTCCAGCGTGATGAGCACTGCGGTAAGCAGTGGGAGGAGCAGTGAGGGGAGAAGAGAAGAGGAGGTGAGCCTCTCTATGAGTCACTGCTCCTGTGGCCCGACCGATACTCTCCGACTCGCTGGAGTCTCAGCAGAGAGCAGACTCGTTCTCCTCCATTCCCTCCACCCTCCCTCAGCTCCTGCCTCGCCTCCTCTGGCCTCCTCTGGCCTCCTCTGCCTCTCCTCCTCTGGCCTCCTCTGTCATAAAACTCAACCCATTCAGCCCCTCAGCTAAACTGCCCTTAGGGTAGTTCTCATCGAGTGGACACAGACCAACTCACAAATTTGTTTGTGTTCGCTCCTCCACAATATGACAACGCTGCGTTTTTCAAGGTCACTGAGCAGCAGACCACTCCCAAGCAATTCTACCCCTCAAATCGACGCCTTTCCATGGGAATCAATACGGAGGGGAGCAGCCTTGCGGCGATAGCTATCGGCACTTCCCGGAATGGTGGACAGTCCTTCCAGCAGCGCCGTGTTGGGCTTTACTGGCTCCCTCCTAAGGTGATTGATCACAGGCACAGAAAAGGAGCAACTTTCAGCATAATGGAAATGTTTACCTCGCCATAAAACATATGCAGCGGAGGACAAAGCCATATAGAGGATTAATTAATGTGTGTTACTCCAGACGGACATGACTCTCAGGTGATTTAGACTGCCCATTGCTCAGGCCCTTCTGCCATTCCATTTGCCCTCTAGAACGATTTAGCGCCTGGATGCATGTCCACAGGACTTCAGTGCCACGTGTGAGTGCTGAGGCATATTCATTAAAACTACTACTACCAACAGATCGTTTGAATGTGAAAATGTGAGTTGATGAGATTTATCCTTAAGCCATGTTGTCAAGTGCGTATAAGTATATAGAGTGACATATTACAGACAAGAGATAGCGGTGTCCATTCTATGTTTCAAAAGAAGTGTAAGCAATGTGCTTCTGCTGGACCGACTGATGTAAATATGAGGAGGGCACGTGTGGGACTGAGTGCTGACAGTGGTGGACTTATGCACTGATATGCATATAGATGATCATAAAGGAATCTGCTTCTCTCAGCAGAAGAGCATCGTTTATGTCCCTTCATTCTTATTGATCACACAGGCTTACACCAGCTATTTGGCCATGTTCCATATCATCATAGGAACTCTTCATAAAACAAGATGTTCACGGGTCCTGTGCATTCAAGCTATTTTAAGTGAAGGGAGTACCTGGTTCCAGGACTCACACCAGACTGCTCCAATACAAGGTGAAGCATATACAACAAATACATACCAAACAATAACTAACACTAGTTAAAAAGAGTAGATATTTTTCCAAGACTGCCTTTGTTCATGACATGGGGAAAAGGTGAGTTTGAAACACTTAGTAAAAGCACTTAACACATATATTGATGCTAAAATGTTTCTGTCCAGAAATGGACTAACTTGCACATCAAATGAACATCTTCACTTTTTAAATACAAGCAAAATAAAAGTTTCACCCTACCTTTCTTTTGAAGCACTGCCCTTAAACGTTCATCCATCAACAATGCATTTATGTTGTATTGTTTATTACCCCAGTTTCTGTTTCTGTGAAACTCTTAAAAGCTTTCCTTCCATAATGACCCAGGAATACTGGTCACAACCAAACTTCAGTTCTCACGAAAACACAGTACATGTCCATAAGGAAACAGGAAAGAGGAACAGGTGAATAGATATTTAATATACTGAACTGAGGGGAGGGTGACCTGTACCATTCATCTGAGAGAGGTGTTTTGACCCTGCATTTCTCACAGTATGGAGATCATTATTTTCAAAGTAACCGTATCATCCAGTGAATCATATTTATGACAATATCATTTAAAACAGTATGTGGAAAGAGAGATGTAATGCAGAACAGAAACATTCCTCTGATATCCTGATCAGTATATGACATCTCCATGCCTTCACTGCAGTCCATGACATGTCATTGTTGTCAGTACAATGGGTATCCTGGAGCATGGCTTGAGAGTTTGTCATCAGTAAAGCAGCCATTCTCCAGAGTTACCATGTCAATCCCAGGCTGGTCCTGTCCCCATGGTTACCATGTCAGTCCCAGCATGGTCCTGTCCCCAAGGTTACCATGTCAGTCCCAGCCTGGTCCTGTCCCCAAGGTTACAATGTCAGTCCCAGCCTGGTCCTGTGCCCATGGTTACAATGTCAGTCCCAGCCTGGTCCTGTCCCCAAGGTTACCATGTCAGTCCCAGCCTGGTCCTGTCCCCAAGGTTACAATGTCAGTCCCAGCCTGGTCCTGTGCCCATGGTTACAATGTCAGTCCCAGCCTGGTCCTGTCCCCAAGGTTACCATGTCAGTCCCAGCCTGGTCCTGTCCCCATGGTTACCATGTCAATCCCAGCCTGGTCCTGTCCCAGCGTGACACACTGCCCAGTGATGTATGGCGGACTGCCTACTCACTGCATGCAATCACCTTGACTTTTAAAATGATGGTTAGCAAAGAGGAAGATGGATTAAGAGACCGGGGGAGAGAGGAGGAAATGACTAGATGACAGAGAGAGAGAGAGAAAGCAAGAGAAGGGACTGAGAGAGAAAACGTGAAGGTGAACGAGCTGAGATCAGAGGCGAGATGAATTAGGCTGAGAATGGATGATTTAAGTCAACATTCCAAACAGAGATGGCTAACTGTGTAGAGGCCAGTGTGGCTAAGGTACGTGAGGGGAGAGACATAAAATACACCAAGAATGAGCTTGATACTGAAACTGCACTCGTCATGCAGGAAGGAAATGTGTATCACATACTTATACATTTCAATGTGCCATATAATACACAAGACAGAATGGTTCATACAGTATAATACACAAGGCAGAATGGTTCATACAGTGTATTACACAAGGCAGAATGGTTCATACAGTGTAATACACAAGGCAGAATGGTTCATACAGTGTAATACACAAGGCAGAATGGTTCATACAGTGTATAGCTGAAAGCAGTCGTATTAATGCAGTTCACTTGTTGAACATGTTATCTGTAATGTTAGTTTGTAAGTCTTCTGTATATTTTAATAGCCCTACCAGTATATGTGTTGGAATAATATATATCTTCATTTGGGAGAAAAGAAGGAAGGAAAAGATAATAGAAAGATAATTAGAATACAATTAATAAAAGAATATGTACCTCAATAAGTGTAGATGATATGTATCTTCATCATTTGTCTGTGTGTGTGTAGAGTCAATAAAACAGTTTCAAGCAGCCAGGTACACTATGAAGAGGTGAGGACAGAGAGGGGGGATCAAAGAGTACCAGCTGGTGGTCCATCTTTTTCTGACGCAGGAAGACAGATGGCATGATGTTAATTAAGCAACACATACACACATATCCACATACTGTGCACTCATAGGCATAGCCCCCCCCCCACACACACACACAAACACCCCCCCCCCTCCACTCCACACACACACACACACACACACACACACACACACACACACACACACACACACACACACACACACACACACACACACACACACAGAGGTCTGACTCTGGACTCTGGAGGCTCCTCACTCCCTTTAATAAAGACTTCCATCTGGGGATGTCCTCTAGAGATGAAAGATTCAACATGGGTGCTGAGCAGAGAGGGCATACTCTGAAAAGAATGTCAGCCTGTAACGATAAGGCCATCACTGACACGGTGTTCACACATTCAACAGCAGACTGGAGACAAGTCACTTCACACACACCTTTCCTCTGCTCTATATATTTCTAAGCCTTTTCAAAGGAATACAGCAAATTGTGATTAGTCCACTGCTTATGTTACAGGTTGTTTCTGACCTCCCAGAGGCATCTTAAATGTTTCAGCCCTTTTGGCCTCGTGTCTGATGCCTCTCACTGCTCATTTCATTCGGACGCCTCCAGGCACCAAGCCCAGCGCCGGAGAACGGCTCCACAGGCCGTCTCTGTTTGCCGCCATTTAATGAAACAAAAGATAATTAAACCGCCTGTCTTCCCTCTCCTTTACTCGGGCGCGGCAACAAGCCAGTGAACTCCAGCTCAACCGTAAATGAATTCCTACAGGCCGCTGTAATTATTTCTGGCCAGCTAGGTTTCCCCGCGGCCCGGGGCTGGAGGTGGTGATTGTGTCGGGAGAAGTGGCCTGTTACTCCCTCGCTACGCCGTCTGCTGCAGGTAGAGGAGAGATTCATCACCGGAGTGTGTTTTTCTCCTGAGTGTCCCCAGTCCCAGAGCTCATATACCAGCGCTCCTTTTACAGCCTAAGCCACTGGAGTCTGCTGTGCAATAAATCCAAGGGGGGGGGGAAGTCAAATGTCAGAGTAAGCGGGTTTTTAAAGTGAGTTTTGTACACAGTTGAAATGTTTCTGTATATTGCCTCATGTGGTTCCGATGACAAGTTGCCAGCCACAAGGGTCCACTGTGTCTCTCAGTACCTGAATGACGACAAAAATGACTGGACTGGGCACAGAAAACAGGCCCTGGGACTAAATGGACTGATGTGATTTAACACTGAGCACATGGCACACACTGAGTTTAGACAGAGACTTTATGAGAAGAGACAAATCACTGACGGAAAAAAGAATGGCGGAAATTGGAGGAAATCTGTAACGCTAAATATGACGGATTTGTATTTGGAAGTCCTCCCCCCAGACACACACACACGATCTGTTTATTTCCACTGTTGCCATAGTAATAGCCACGTCATGCAGAAGGATAAAGTATTTTTTAGCCTTATTTGAGCAGTTGGGAAAACCATGTCCACACTGTTTATGACTTAAAAGTGGGTTCACATGATGTACTTTCAATGTCTGTTTGACCATCCTATGCGGAGTTATTAATTTAGATAGGAGCCTGATCTTGTTTGCCCGAAATAGCTGCCGAGTGGGGAGACTTTGGTTTGGAGAATCAGAAAGATAAGAAGAGTGCTGTTGGCTGTTTTTATTTGTGCATAAAAAACAGAAAGAGCCCTCAGAATAATAAAAGGAAAAAGGCAGAAGTCAGGGGAGCTCTTCTCTTCTCTGGAGTGGAACAGCCCTTTTTATTCTCAACATTATGACTTGCTTTGAGCTTATGTGCTTTTACAGCCTGTTATACTTTATCACTGTTTTATAGCCTGTGTGTGTGTGTGTGTGTGTGTGTGTGTGTGTGTGTGTGTGTGTGTGTGTGTGTTTGAGTGTGTATGTATGCATGATTGTGTGCATGAATTAAATGACATCTCGCCTCTACAGGTGACGGGTCTTTTTCTGACTCCTTTGCACAAATGAAATCAAATCTAAGTCAGAACATCATGCTACTCCTGTCAGTGTAAAATATGAAATTGTGTCTCACCTGTCGAGTCTCTTACGTACTCTTCTAAGAATCTATGACATTTCACTTACAGGCTGAAAATGTCACCAAACAAACCCATGTCAGTCAGGGACACACACACACACACACACACAGACACACACACACACACACACACACACACACACACACACAGACACACACACAAATGCACCCACCCACACACACACACACACACACTGTGCCTACCTGCCTCCCACTCTGCCTCCTGAGGCCAGGCCAGCATAGAGAGCAAGTGACCTTCCCTCCAGAAGGTCCTCAACTGTGAGAATACTCCCCACACACACACACACACACACACACACACACACACACACACACCCACTCCATACAAACACACACACACACACGCACACACCCCACTCCATATAAACACACACACATACACCACAAACAATCCAAAACCCTGCCCGTACACACACAGACACAGACACAGACACAGACACAGACACAGACACAGACACAGACACAGACACACCATATAAACACATACACCACAAACCATCCAAAACCCTGCCTGTACACACAAACACATGTATAACAAACGCAGCCAGGACATTTGGGAGCATCTGCAGTGGATTTGGGGGCGTGGATGTTAGCGCATAGCTCATTTATGCTGGACAGAGTTCAGAGCTTTGGGCCAAGTCCAGTAATTAAGCAGAAGCATGGGAAAACACACAGTGTAATTCATCCATCCGAGCACTCACTCAAGCACCCCGACTACATGGACTTATAGATCCACACAAATCCATTTAAAGAAATACTCAGTAGTGTTGTTGCCAAGATGCACGAACAGTGCGGCAACAACCGGCAAAACAAAACAGTAATGAGCATTCTACTCCGGGATGCAGTAAACAGGCTTGGCTCTCATTTAATGGAGCTTTAAAACAACGAAGCAAGGCTATTAGTGTAAAATAGGTTCATGAACTGACTAGTGTACAGAAGAGATGGGGCACTGGTGCACTTCTGTCAGGACCAGGGGGAATCTGAGGGAGTTTGGTGTGCAGCCAGTCCATTGGTTTTCTGGTCAGGTTTCTCCGCCGCCTCGGTCTACGGAGAAGACCTTGGCCCCCGGACACAAAGTTTTTCCAACCTCCACACTGCATGGGAATCTTAAGTGGCTGGAAAACACAGTTTGATTGACATTCCTTTGTCACTCTATCACTCTGCTTTTCTCACCCCTGAAAGGGAAATGTCACAGCCACTGAATAGCAGCCAGTCATCCAAGTGTAGGGCCTATTACCTTAACAAGAGAACAGAGTGGCACACACACACCAGAGATAAGGGTCTGAACATTTGCTGCTAGGAAGCAATCACAACCGGGGCAGGAAACTCCCTGATAATGAAGACTACAGAAAGAGTGCAACAATGCTTTCACCTTGAGAGCGCAATGTGTTTAAAAAAGACATTCAAGATACCACAAATCCTGTGTACGGTGTATGCAAGTGCTGTCTATGTATGCGGTCACTGCCATTATTGTAACATATTGTAACATATTGGCAGTTGAGCACTGCTGTCGAAGTGGTAGATACCATAAAGACACGTGTCTCTTTCTAGACAATCTCACCTCACCTTCCCTTTTTTTTGGTACAACCCAGGTTGAACAGAGCACTTGTTGCTCTACAATTAGAAGACCAAAGACTTTCAAATCACTGGTCGTATTTTAATAGGGCACAAAACTATTTATATGCATTAGTCTCATGCTGTCATCTAATCATTAATATGCATCGATTCATTAACATGCTTAATTTGTTCCGCTGAACTCCATCCACGAAAAGAAGCGTCTGCATTGAATTACAATGAAGGCCCCGGTGAATTCAATTATGCTTCTCCACAGCCTCCATTTTGTCTCTAATAGGTGTGTGTGTTTAGAAATGTCAAGCCTGCATCCATATGTAAATCAGAGGCTTCAGTAACGATGAAGAATGGTGGCCGTGCATACTTGTGTGTGAAGTGGAGGACCCTCATTTCTGAAACAGGCAGGCTCGTAGAACTAATGGATACCATAACTGAAAATAATGAAACGTCCATGAAAACACAAGGAATACATGCATATGCAATCATATGGGTAAATGTTAAATAAAGGAATACGTTATGCACCGTGAGGCAAACAGCCATCAAGAACTCGCTGGTGTGAAGTGTCTGTTGTTAAGCAGACAGTCGCTAGGGAAATCTGCAGTTGCCGGCACGGAGAGACACGGAGAGAGGACTGAGACACAGGAACAGCAGGCAGCAGCAACAGACATACAGTATTTGAAACCAACCAACACCCAAATGGCTAATATAAAAACACACTCGTCACACAGTATAATAATTATTCACAATTATTATTTAACACATGACTGTACAAAGTTAATAATATTTCTAAAGATGAGCCACAGAAAACACTGTATGAGCAAACAGTTTGATTTCAGATCCATGTTGTTGAGCCACAGCTTATATCACAAAAAGGAGTATTTAAACCATCTCAAAAACAGCCCACCCAAACACTCTGACTCTGACCAATACTTGACATCAAACACATACAATTACCCAAGGGACTGAGCTGTAGTGTTGTTGCCAGTTAACTTCATTTTCTACAGGAAACACATTAAATCTATCTATCATCTATCTGTTGCTACCCAGGTCTGGGCCAGTGTTTGGCATCAGTGAGCTGCACACCCTGCCTGAGGTCTGGGTTAGGATGAAAGCAGCATCTTCTCTCTGCGTTATCTGATCCATATGCCAATGCTTGGACCAACAGCAGAGGCCCATGGTTGATTTAAAGCCCCTTTCATCACTTCTTCCATGGGAGCAAACAGTAAGTAATGATAGTGCTATCCGCGTCTGCCTGCCCCAGCCGTGAGCATCTGCCTGCATGACAAATAACGGAAAAGTAACAGAGGGCCACAATGCATCCTTGACTGGGGAGTGAACCCTTCAAGCCCACATTTGCATTTCAATGAAGATGCTTTTACCCGCCATCTCCGTACATACGCAAGCCTGGCAGACAATGAATGACTTTGACCCTGACGATGACAATGAATGACTTTGAGCCTGACGATGACAATGTCACTCTTCTGTCCTGGCTGCTCTGGTCTCGCCTGCTCACCCTCTCCAGTACCTTCTGCATGGAGCCGACTCCTAACGGGCAGACTGAGCTGCACACGTTGTGTAAAAGAAGCACATGCATCCTCCAAAGCTCAGAACTGAAAAGCCTCTGACCCATTGTGTGGTGTGATACACATTGACCTGATGACAGACAAAAGATGTCAGACAAATAGGACACATACATAAACTTCACAAATGAGATGTGATAACAAAACAGGGTTGCATTGAAGATGGCGTTTTGAGAACATCTCTAACACATCAAGACAAAATCTACATACTGTAGTGTTTGGCTTCTGGGGAACATAATGAATACCCACAGTCTACCAACACGGAGAAGTAGCAATACTGTGAGCTGTTGATGGAGAGAGGAAACCCATAGGATCCCTCCAGTAAACAGCCCAGTCCCCAGACCCCTCATGGACCCAACCAATGGCAGACACAGCAGCCCCATTGCCTGTAAGAAAGCCTCTAAGTATTACCCTCATAGCAACGCCATTTTCTCATACACACGCACATGTCAACTATGAAATATGCATGTGGCCCATGGAGGCTCAGTTTCACAGCTTTTCACTCCTAAGTGGCAATTGGAGTGCATCTCCAGAGCACAGACGCACACGCATACGCACACGGACACGCACACACACACGCACGCACACACACGCACAGAGAGACCAAAACACAGGCAGACAACAACACAAACACCCCAACAGCTGGTGTTCTGTCTTCATGTATATCTATCAGGCTTTTACTCAGACTCACAGCGGCTTCATCACAACACTGTTTTCCTCATCTGAGGCAGTCACACACAAACACACCTGCCAACCCCATGCCCACTCCCAAATACACACACACACACACACACACACCTGCCAACCCCATGCCCACTCCCAAATACACACACACACACTCTGACTACTTATTCAGCTATCAGGGAGGAAGAGCCCTGCTCTGTCTCTGATTTGTTTGTCTGGTGTATTGATTATTCCTGCTTGTTTTTTCCCCTCTCCCCAGCAGTACGGTGCGCTGTATGAACGGGCGACTGGCGGATGTTAAACATGCTCATAATGGTGCAGGTCCACAAGGAACACTGTGTGATGGCGGCAGCTCAGTGTGGAGACCTTGTTTTCACTGTGTGCTTGTTAGCAGTCGAACGCATATGAGCTGGCATCAAGGGAAAAGACAGACCTGTTGGAAGGTACAAAACAGAACATCAACACTTCACTCTGGAGACAGACAAAAAATGGAGGTGCTTACATGAAAATGAAATGTGATGCTATTATGTATTTCTCCTGCTCCACAGCTTGATATATATATGTGGTAGTAGAACTGGTATTGAGATTGAGTACTGGTCTGTTAGATTGTTGACAGTAGACAGACCCCAACCTCAAAGTTACGTCTCATTTTGCTAGTTGTTATTTATGCTTGTCATATTTGTAGCTCACTCTCTCATCCTCTCGTTTCTCTCCTGTCAGGGACAATCATATCCTGATGGACTGGATGCCACAGAACAAGCACAAACAGCACAAACAGGACATGTCAATGAGGATTGCGCTGCAGATGCGTGTACTGTGCAGTACTGAGCAGATTAGATGACCATTGATTAAATGACATGACATGTCTATCAGACTACAGATGGCCTCATCTCAGAAGACCACAGCAGTACACTCAACCGCTCATCCTGTGGTCTCTGCAGTCTCTCAACAGCTGCTGTCCGCACTTGTTGCATCCCAAAATAAAGGATTGATGTCAATTTTTTCATGCTGCTTGATTACATATTCACATTTTTTTTTTACATTTTTCATTATTTCATTTTTCTCTCTAATGTGTTGAATCAGAATTCTTCTTCTTCCCCGACACCATGTCAAACTTCAATACCATTACAT
>NC_045173.1:4725341-4923326 GCF_900700415.2 Clupea harengus
TGAATCAATGATCTCCAAACTAAAACACAGGGCCTTACCACCATCTGCGTATCAATGTCCTCTGCTGCTTTGACGGCGTTGGATAAATAGTTTTGACAGATGGTCACTAGCTCACCACAATGCTTATTCATGAAGTCCTGGAACTCAGGCACCTAGGGGGGGGCGAGAGAGAGAGAGAGAGAGAGAGAGACACACATCTTAAAATCTAACTGGATCATTTTATCCTTTCCATTTGTTTAGGTGCAAATATCTGACTTGGAGTGCACACAGCTTTGAACACATGTATTTAAGTAGAAAAGCTTGGTTGGGCCTGGAACTAAAATCGTTCTCTATGTGGTGACTGAGTGAGCGTTGTTGTCCTCATGTGGAGACGCAAGCGCACCTCTTTGTGTTCCGCACGGCCCAGCCTGCACAGCGCCTCCACCCCAGCATGAGTGATGTCGGAGGGCATCGCACAGCTCCTCAGCAGCCCCATCACCTCTTCTGGAGAGGAACAACATGGCGACAGTCGCGTGAACACAATAGATAGGAAGGCATACATATGGTCAAAGGTCAGTGTGTGTCTTTACCACAAACACCAAAACCTGGGCTGCGGTCTTAGTCAAAAATGACCTTTATTAACCACTTTTCCTTGACGTCGATGGAAAACGTCATGAGGTCAAGGAAGGATGTGAATGGAAATAAGGAAGAGACAACTACAGTGCTAAGAGAATCCGACTGCAATGACACTAGGCTACGGAATTATGTGACGGGGGATGTTATTGACGCAGGTCTTTAAATGTTGTTGCCGCAATTAATTGTGGGACGGCATTATCTCTTTTCCTTTCATAAAGGATGGTCCCGTGTATCCTATGCTAAAGGAGATAAGGAAGGAAACATTGCAGCACCTTTCCTAAGCATTTAGACACAAGCTCACACAATGCCACTTAGATTCTTCCAGGTCATTTCACTCAGTGAGGAACCTTCTTAAACAAATAAAAGTAGGACCGCAGCCATAGTCTATATGAGGTACTCACACATAAACAGAGAAGAAACACAAAAAGTAGTGGCACACACAAAGAGTGACTAACCCACAATCGTTTCTCTGGTGATGTCATTAATGTGCTCGGCAATGTCACCAATCACAGACAGGATGTGGCAAGTGGTGTCCACCCTCACCTCCTTCATCCTGGGAAGAACAGACAGCAAACGTTTAAACATGAAATGATGGATGGAAGACACATCTAAGAACATGGCGACAGCAACCGTTTAAACATGAAACGATGGGTGAAAGACACAACTAAGTTTGGGAGTTTGGGGGCAGCTGTGATCAGCAGATTTGCCCCTGGGTGGTACAATGTCACCATCAAATGTCCTATTTTTGTATTCACAGCTTCAGTAATCAGCAGAATAGGACAATCTAGTCCTCTCAGTCAGCTGGAACACAATACTGTAAGGTGGTACAGTGCAACATCAGCAGTTCAGCACGCGTGAAGTGCAGCCCTTACTGGAGCATGTTGTCCCATTTGTTCAGGATGGTCTCGTAGTCGAGGCCAGGGGCCGCTCTGGTCACTTGGGACAGCAGCATCCAGGCCACAGGGGCGTGCTCCGTCTCCGTGTGCTTGATAAGCGTGTTTACAAACGCTGTGGAAAACTTCTTCTGTCTGGACCAGATGCGGAAGGCTTTACGGAAGTAACAGCTGGTGAAAGGGGGAAAGGATTAGAGGGCAGGGGTTATTATATTTGCAGCTGTATGCAATTTCCAACAACTCGTTGTTTTGTAATGAAAGCATCGTTTTAATAGCCAAAATAAGAACAAAGATTCCGTCGCCATAACTAATTTACCATAGAGATGATGTAACACACCAATATGGATAGACATTCTTACTTGAGTGTGTGAGTTTATTGCGTGTGTGCGTGTATCACACCCACCCGAGGTCCGCACACTGATCGCACATGAGCCCCAGCAGGTCCCAGGCCAGCCTCTGGGCCGTGTCGGCGTAGTGGCGTGGGTCCTTAATGTGCTGCAGGATGAGCAGGTCCAGCAGCTCCAGAGCTTTCTCCTGCACAGACGTCTCTGCGTCCATCACAGACACCACCACACCACGCAGCCATGCCACCTGCACCAGGCTCCGGTCTGGACACGACTGGAGGCATACACACAGACAGTTTTTGTTCATTTCCTTTTTTTTTTAATACGTTTATTTTACAGGGACAATGCAGTATGACCACAGATTATTGCTAAGGGCTAATTTACATCTGCGGCAAATGAATGGCCAAGTATAACAATGTGGAAAAGGCAATGAACACTGTAACAAAATAACACAACAGAACAAGGATGCAGTGCTGGAAACAAGAGTGGCCAAGAGCAGCTGACGGTAAGAGAATGGAGGACTTACAATGAGCAGATCGGTCAGACACTGCATGGCCTTCTTCTTCACCTGGACAGAGGAGTCTCTGCAGCGCTCGGACAGCAGGGTCAGGTGCCCCTTACTGCAGACGATCACGTTGTGCTTCAGTAAGCCTGTAATGGCCTGGGAACACACACACACAAATAATAGATATACTTAACAAGTACAGTTTAAAGATAGACAGATAGATAGATAGATAGATTGGACAACCAAGGAAGAAAACGATGTGTGTGGTCATGACAGCCAGGCCATCACCTCCAAAGCAGCCTTTCTGACGCTGCTCTTGGCATCTGACACACGCTGCTTTAACAGCTCTATTGTGTCCTGAGCTGTGGGAACAAAGAAATAAATGTTAAAAAAAAAAAAACATTGGTCACCTGTCTGTCAGCCTGTGACATTTTAAATTCATGACACCACAAAGAAAACAAGGCAGAACCTACACTCGTCTGATGTGTTGGCGTTTGTGTGCTGAATCGTCCTGAAGGTAGAGAGGCCATGGTAGGTGGTCCCAGCACCTAGGGAAGGAAAACAACAACCAAACAAACCCCCACATTCTTAGTTATTTGCCATTTATGTTACTACACTCTGCCAACCCCGCCAAATAACTATGTCAATTAGAATTACAACAGTGTCATTATGTCTCATGAATTTACAAACTCATTTCCCAGCTCACCTTCACTGCCTTCCATCTCCAGGAGGTTCCTGGACTCCACAGCACCTAAGAGCAGCACCACCAAGAGTAAAAAGGAGGCCACACACTGATAATACAATGAAAACACTGATACACTGATAATACTGAAAATGCTGTGTGTCCCCCACATCTGATAGAGCTTTTAAATATATTTTTAACTTCTAAGACAATATCAGCGGTTGAGGTAAGAAAGAACTAATGAAAGATTTACTCTCAGGCACTTGCCTACTGCAGTATAATACGTAATGTTTTTTTAGTATCCGTCTGGGAATCGCTTGAAACAGTAACAAACATCAAGAACAGCCAGAAGACAAGTAAACACTGTAGTCTGGGTGTGGGAGCTCATATGCACAGACTCACTAGCTTGGAAGAGCTCCTGCACATATCTGGTGGTGTTTTGTGACTGGAGGTCCAGACAGCGGGAGAGGCAGTGCAGGGCATGGGCGCGGACGGTGGGCGACACGTCAGAGCTGCGGCCGAACACCAGCGTCTGCACCAGGAAGCGCCGCGTCAGTAACTCTGCCTGCCCCGCCTCCAGAGGCAGCTCCTGATGCTCAGGCCGCTCCTCCACCACCTCCAGCAGCACCATGACAACGTCCAGAGCAAACATCCGATACGCCATCTGATTGTGAACATGGCAACAAGAGTCAGCAAATGCTCAGACTCTCAGCGGAACACTGGATGTCACACTTATTTTTTTTTTTTTTTAATACTGTTGTTTAATTTATTTGACAGATATTCCTTCGGCATTTTGGGAACTCATTTAATTGTACAAGGTCAAATGTTGAACAAAGTTGTATTGCCAAGACATGTCAAGACGTTTCTACAGATCTTTAGCTATTTTTAGGTCTCTGCTCTGTTCCCACACTTCAAATCCACCATTATCCCAGTTGTGAAAAAAAAAAGAATTCAGGCCTACGTGACTACAGGTTGGTGGTCTAGATCTCTAGTAGAAATAAGGCGAAGAACTGTTGGTCTTAGCCTTACAGAAGGTTATCAAATACAAAATGGACCTGTCAAAGTCCACTACATGCCATAGCCTGACAATATATACCACAGTCCGTGTGATCCATCTCACAAAGCTTTTCACGTTTTCTGAGCTGTGACAGAGCCCATCATAGATCAGAGATTTTCAAACATGCAGGAGCAGAGCTGGGAAGAACACTGTGAGCCTCTGTGCTGGAGCTCAATGCTATGTGGCATCATTAAATCAGATCCAACCCTGTACATGCAAGAGGTCTACTTGAGGGCACTAACCTGTGGTTTCAGAGAGTAGCTGTACAGCCACCGGATGAAGTTTGCCCGCCTTGCCAGGGACATCTTAGCCACCAGCTGCCCCACAGCCTGGGCCCCTTTGGTACGGTAGTCCACTTTCTCCACCATCTGCAGCCAGCAGAGATGATGATAAATGTTAAGGCCATATTATGTTATGCTGGTGTCCTTCAGTTGAGTCGACAAACTCCACTAAACCCAGGCCCGGTATAGCCCTTGAAAGTCTCTGTGAAGGCTGAGATCAGCTGGTCTAAATGAGTAAATCAGAGCCTTTTTGTTCATGAAAAGACAACATCTTAACACCAAAACCTTTCAGCCAAGACAGACTGAGGCATGCCTTTAGTTTGAGTTCGAGTCAACGTTACCTTGTCGCAAATGTGCTGAGCCAAGATGTAGAGCACAGGCATGGCAGCATCCTTCAGCTCATCAACAACGTGACTGAAACACAATACTGCTCTGTCAGTACACATCAGCAAAACAAAGCTCACAACAATAGCATTGTTGAGGGGAGGCTGAGGTGCAATCGGTCGTCATCATCGTTGCACACACCAGTGACAAACACATCACACGAACACGAACACGCCATGCCATGCCACGCCACGCCACGCCACGCCACGCCACGCCACGCCACGCCACGCCACGCTCACCTGACAAACCGTATGGCCTGGTTCCGCGCGGCAACAACGGCATGCGATGGCAACAGCAGGGTGGGCTTGGACTGCATGTCATCTTTGCTCATCATGAGAATCACGAACAGCAGCCGCCGGAACACAGACCTCAGACACTAAAAACACAGACCCCCAGCAGTCAGTACACAAAGTACTCAGTCAGCACACATGTATTTGTAGATACACATTTACCATTTACTTTGGATGGAAGGCAAATTGTATAGAGAAAAAGAACTGTTCAGGCACCGTGTCCCCAGCTCCACGACTGGAGCAGAGTATCCACAATCCATGATAGGCCAGCTCCGGCAGGGTCTTCATTCTGTCAATGGTCCTGAACACCAATGTGTATTGGAAAATTATAAGTGGATGTGTGTCACTCTCTCTAATATAACACAACACCAATACCACATCACCATACCATGCACACACACACACACACACACACACACACTGCACTTTACACCTCCCATATATAGTGACAGAATTAGCATATTAGTCATGTTAAACTTACACTGAATTTGAAAACAAGATCTCTTCAATGGTTGGCTCAAAGTGAGTGAGCTCAGTCAAAATCTAAATACAAAATAAATAATAAAATATTAATAAATAAAATCAATAAATAAATAAAACAATTTATCAAATCCTTGACATCTGTCAGCATCTTAGATCTCATTTTGGATTAAAATTCAGGCTGGAAGTTGCAACAAGACTTTTCTTATAATAAAGAGTTCATGTCTATTCTGAAACAATTTTAAAACTATTTATTATTGGCATTTTGCAGTTGGAAACAAGCTACTCACCCGCACACACTCATTAACACATTGGGGCCTGTGTTGGAGAGAACCGCTCTTCAGGAGGTGGAGCAAAGTTTTGACCACAGATTCAATTTCATTTCGTATACACAACAGCTCTCGAGTAGAGAATGAGGTCTCCATGTCAACATTTGGGTCGTCATCCTTCTCATCATCATCCTCATCATCATCATCATCATCCATCTGGCAAAGTCAGACATTTGAGGGTTAGCGTACAGAACAGAAGAGAACGTCAGGCCTTGTGTGTTACTCAGAGATGGAGCTGAGAAAGAATAAGGTGTCTTTCCTGTTAAATCCATTACAATCTTAAATTTGTAAGGCTGCAAAGCCTTCAGGTATTCAGAAATTACTAGCAAACTGCTCTGGTTTCATATAGTGTGTTTATGAGAAACTAAAAAAAAAAAAAAAAGACATCTATTCCATTCAAACAGTATCACAGACATGTGATACACCGGCACACATCTATGAATGTGCAGAAACACCTTTTTTTGGTTCTTTTTCTGAGGCTTGGCACGTTTCCGTCCCTTTGGTTTGCCTTGGGAGTTACTTGGGGGGTCTTTCTTGCGTTTCTTTCCAGACGAGTCTTTTGGCCAACATTTCTGGATGAGTCCAAGGGAGCTCTCAAACAGAATTTGGTGAAAAACTTGATTGGCTACACTACCTGAGGACATGACATACAAACATGTCAACATACAGCAACTCAAGTGGAAACTGTATCACACTGTAGAAATATGTACAATGAAACATCCATGGAAGAGTACAATAACATCATTAAATTCATTACCTACATACAAAGGAAATCCAATTTCATTACTTTTCCAATTAATTAATTAGTTAAATTTCATGACTTTTCCTGGCCTGGAAATCTTTAAACTTTTATTATTTTTCCATGACCGTGGGGAGCGTACATTTAGTAATGCTCATTGTACATATAGGACACGTATTTGTGTTGTTTAGGAAAGAAAATCAAGAAATCTCGGGGAAAGGGGTGATCTTACCTGGAATCCTCAACAGCAGTAGGTAAAGCGAAGCTGCTTGCAGCGCATGCAGCCTCTCCTCCAAGTTAGAGTTTGTTGACTTTCCCTCAAGGATGAAATGGGACATGACTGCCACAAGAGTTTTGACGGAGATGTCATTTTCTTTCAACAAGATCCAGACATTCTGAAAAATGAATCAGTGCTGTAAGAGACGTGTGGGTCACACGGAGAAAATCTCTTGCAATAGTTTTCATATTAGTTCGGGGCATCACCCGACACAAACCTGAGTTTACCAATAGTTTTTAAAGGTTGTACGTTTTTAAGAATCAAGTGGAGACCGCGAAACAAACTACCTGTGTATTTCCTGTTGTGTCGTTTGCAAACGGCAGCAGTTCAGTGTGTACAGTTTTGAAAACATTTGTTCCTCCTTCTGTTATTTTTTCCACAATAACAGCGTCCAGTTGTTCTGTCTCACAGAATTCCGCTTCCCATACCGCGTCCACCCAAGCTGCACAAAAGGTTAACACTTTTATTGTACTGGTAATTACTGTTAAAACACGTAACAACGCTAGCTATGTAAGTTATATGGCTACGTTAGCCAACTAGCTCCGAAGGTCAAGCTACAATGCTACACTCGGAAGGTGATTTTCGTGAAGGTGCTCAACCTCCTGTGAAACACACTTGATTACTGGGAGTATAATCTATTGTTTTCAAAACAATCTATGTAAATTACACACATCAGCTCGTCATACCCGCTGTAGCCAGCGCTCACATTTGTCTTAAATAATTACTTAGCGTATAAGCTTAACAACTTAATTATCGCTAACTACCATAACATAGCTATACTGGCTAGCCTGCAAATTAGAACAAGCAATGGTTTAATTAACGTTGCTATCTTTATATCCTAAATGCCAGGTAGATTGCCGATTCTATTTCGATAATCAACGGAGTTATAAGAGGATGAACAAACCTTTTGATACATCTGTTAATTTCAACAATTCCAGGGCGTTCAGCTCCATCTTCAAATATACGCGCCAAACAGAGGTAAGAAAACGGGTGAAGGGCCCCTGTCAAAAAGCCGTAGTTTTATTGGTGCGCACAACGTCAACAATATATCTCATTGGTTACGCGAGGCAGACAGGAAGTGCCATCTCCAGTAAAGATGGTGGGTTGTGCGCCATGCGATTTAAGAAGACAGTTTGTGTCTTACTTCATATTAATAAAAAACGATGATTCGATAGTTTAATTTTCTTTAACTCTTTAATTATTATTATTTTATTTTATTTTTTATTGAGCGTGTCAAATCAGCAGATGAGATTGATAAACATACTATGGTGTTAAATCCATGCAGAATATCAGACTGATTTTCTATAATTCCCCATAATCAATATTTTAGTACTGTTACGTGCGTGACTGGATGCTGACGTTATTGCCCCACCAGGTGAGTACATTCTGGGTAAAGTGTCACTGCACTGCAAGTGGATGGAGCGGGTCTTCGCTCTCGTGCTCTCCTTCCTCACCACGGCTGTGGAGCTACAGCCAGGTCAGACCAAACACCCCGCGACCCACACAAACAGACATATAAACACAAGGCCGTAAAATACCAAGGTGAAACGTGTATGCACATTTAGAAAACTAATACTGTCGAATTCCAACTAATTCATTTTAACATATTTCTAAATCATTCTAGGGGGCAGCACTGCAAATGATACAATTGGCATTAACGGGCAACTAATAAAACACATACCATGTTAAAAAGCTAATCAACAAGGCTTAGCCTTACACCATCTCATTAAAAATAAGGACAAGTCTTCAAACCCCTTCCATTATTGCCATTATACTAAAATAATTTGCTCATCTCCAACATCCCACAGCCACCTCCCCTTCCTCCAAACTCTTGAAAAAGACATAACATCATTCACCAAGTAATAATATGCATATTCAATCTTGATGCGACCTTTCACCTCTAAGGGATCTAATGAGCCAACCCCCAAGATTTTGTTCTTCCGCATCTTCCAACTGACCAACTTAGCTGACCCAGAGAGAGAGAGAGAGAGAATTTTAGAGGTAGCAAGGAAGTGTAACATCAGATAACATAAAGGAAATTGGTATAAATGATAAATAAATGTATTTGTGGCCTGGAGGAGAGGGAGGAAGGGAGGAGGGGGAGGCCTTTCTCTCTCTCTTCTTCTTTTCCTTTCCTCACTTTGGAAGGCCCTTCCCCTGTTCTTTCCCTCTTCTGTCCTCCTGACTCTCTCCTCAGTTTCTTTCTCTCTCCTGCTGATGTTTTTAAATAATAAAAAAAAGTCTAAATAACTACCATTAGTAGTATTATTTGATAATAGGCTTTGGTTGGGTCATGTTTATGAAAAAGGTAATCCATCCATCGTTGCATTTAAGCGTAGTACAATTTTCAATGTGGCATCCCCTTATTTCCTAAAATGTGCTGTTCGGATATTTGTTGATAAATAAAGCACTTAGTGATTTTTCGATATTTTGAGGCAGAGCATTAGATTGTAACTAGGAGTGCATCCCATATCCTGTAGGTTGTGTGTGTGTGTGTGTGTAAAGAGCTACATCTTTAAAATCCACCTGATGTAACTGCATTAATCACAGATCTTAGTCATCGTCAGCTTTACACTCATTAAATGAATATCTGAAACCTGCAGAAAAAAGACAGAAGACTTGACCTCTGTGTCCTCAGGGGTTGATACAGCCATGCACACACACACACACACACACACACACACACACACACACACACACACACACACACACACACACACACACACACACACACACACTTCCATTTTTTGCCAGCAGAGGGCTCTACAGTGCTGCCATGTAATTTGTGGTGCACGCTCACACAGCCGTTACAGCCGGTAAGAACTGTGGTTGTGGTGTATGAATGCCTGCCTGCCTGCCTGCCTGCCTGCCTGCCTGCCTGCCTGCCTGCCTGCCTGCCTGCCTGCATGTGTGCGTATGTCTTTACGTTTCTCTCCTGCAGTTGCTCATAAAAATAACTATAAAGTAGGAGCCAAGGTCTCAGGGAACCCCAAGATGAATTTTTCAACAAGACATTCTGGGACACTTAGTTTTTATACAATGTCAGTACACTTGTGGTTCACTGCAACACAAAATCTAGCATTACCCAACCAATTTCTTGTGTTGGTAGATTGGGTAATTTGCACGTGAATGTAACACCAGATCATGATTGATTTCAGAAGGGCAGGACACCATCATTTGGGAAGTTTTTCTTTTTAGATTACATTTTTGTAGATGAGCAGCTGGCCCATCGCTGCCTGCCAGCCTTTGCCCGTGTGCTGGAGGAGGGAAAGCACATGACTGTTCACAGCAACGTGGTTGTGGTGCTGTGTGACCTGTGCGTGTGCTACACCAACATGCTCACACACAGCGCTTCAACACTACCCAAAAATCAGCAAGGAGATCCTGCGAGGCTTGTTTGCTGAACTCCTCCACGTGTGTGTGTGTATTTGTAGCTGATCACAGAGGACTACCAGGCTGAGCTGAAGGAGGTGTTTGCGGCCGACATGCAGCTGGCTGAGGAGCTGGAGTTTGGCCTGAAGCAGTACCAGAAACAGCAGGGGGGGGACGCCCTGGAGCACCAGCTGCAGCGCCTCACCTTCACCAAGACCACCCCTCATCCTGCCACTGTACATCTTCTCTTCCAGTTCCTCTTCTCCTATTCTCCTTTAGTTGAGGGTCCTTGGTGATGTGTGTTAGCTGTAGCAGTAGCGACTACATGTGGGTGGAGGAAAGATGTAGAAATCCACCGCATTGATGGCAACATGCTTAATTTCTTTTAGTTTTCTGTCTGTTTCTCCTTTCTTCTGTCTGCCGTAGCGTAAAAGTCGCCGTGGCCCACGTGCCTCTGCACCATCTGATCAAGGCTTCACTCCTGGCCGCGCTCCTGCCTCTGTTCCATCCAGCTCAAACCCCACTGGGCTGCCAAGGTACCTCATCACCTGTTTATCTAATCAGAACAGACCTTTAACTGGAGAGGAGAACCGCTATATCCTCAGAGTCAATGCAGAATTTGAATACATTCTGTCTGCCACATTACCTCTTATGATCTGAGTTCAAACGATTTGTCTCGATTTGCCATAAACACTGCAGCATGCCCTTGGACCTTGGCCCCCAGCATTGCCATTTTCAGATGTATTTAGGATTGTGATTTTTGTGCTAGTGGCATTCCAAAAACTGTATATGCTTTGGTTCAATCTGGACCCATATGGGTGTATGTGTGTGTTCTCACAGGCTATCTGAAGGTAGAGAGACCAGTGATGCACAGCTGTCAGTAGACACATCTGTTTCAGCAGGTGAGGTGGACATGCACACATGCAATGGGCTATTTGGCAAAAGATCTCAGTTCTAAATTAGTATTGAAATGTGGTGTTTTCATTTCTGTTTTCATCAGCGTGCAGCACAGACATTTTGGAGGAACCATTAACGCTCCACAAGGTGAGTTGGACAGAAATATCTCTCTCTCTCTTTCTCTGTCTCTCTCTGTCTATGTATGTGATAGGGAAATATGACACTAACTTACTGATACTGATCAAGTATGAATGTATTAATCAAGTGCCTTGTATTAATAATTACCTTGTATGAATCATGTGCTTATATAGCAGGAACATGGCTTTTCTGTGTTTCTGTGTGTGTGTAACTTAGATTATTAGGTGCCACTTAGTCTGCATACTGTGTAAGAGCATGTTTGGGTCAGAGGTGATAAGACGGGTCGAACTGTGCTTCTTTCGACCTTCGGTAAATCTGACATCCTTGCATTTCAGAAAGCGTAGTTGGGATGACACAAAGGGACTTTTAGTCGAGCGTGGCTATTCTTGCTGACGTTTATGGCGTCAGAGTTAGCTCAATCTTAAGTATATAAACCTTGTGCGATGTTAGTGAAATTGCTTCACTTTCATCCTTGTGCTGTGAGTGAGCCTGATTGCAATTGTCTGTAATAAATATACTGATCTACAACTCCGGAGTCCTGAGAAAACTTGAGTGAATTTTCACCTTACAGTGACTCTATCTTTTTTGGACAGAAATGTTCTTTCTTTGTTTTTTTCTTTTTGTCTTTCCGCACTCTAACAGACTCCTGTTTGTATCACTTTTCTTCTCAGTGAGCAAGCGCAAATTGACGTTTGGTGGACCTGTCAGTAAAACTTATTTTTACTTTATTTTCTCCCAAAATAATGGAGGTATCAGAGTTGTAATACTTATGAGTGAAATAGTTAAATGTGAATGAATAAATGGCCTTGATTTTGCTGTCTTACCTGCAGGGAGACCGCAAGAGGAGGACTCAGGGGGAAGAGTAAGGATCCCTCTCCACACACACACACACACACACACACACACACACACACACACACACCCTTACCCTTCTCTGATGTTTTCGAGCCTTTTGTTTCACTCACATGTATACTGTTGCTTGGTGTCTGGAAGAGGTGATGTCCTTGACTCCTGTTTTGGTTTCTGCAGGACCCCAAGGCAGTGGAATATCCAGTCCCCTCTGCGCAAGAACCCACTTCGCAAAATTAAATGATCAGTGTTGCCCTGTACTGCTTTCTATCCTGGCTTTCTGATATAAATGTCTTGTTTTGTCCACCTTACCTTTTCTTTTCTATATACTTTCATCTGAATAAACTATTTACACTCTTTAAAACTGATTGTATTTGTTTTCTTCAACATATACAGTTTAATTAATTGGCATTTCTCTCTGTGTCAGTATTTGTACACAGGTACCTGAGGAAGCAGCAGGAAATAAGCAGTAATATACTGGGTTTTTAGCATTTGATGTCCTATGAATCTAGTAGCAGATCGATTACATGCATTGTTTTTTATCCTTTCATCTTTTGTCACTGTTCTGATTGTCCTTCCAATATGTCTTTTTCATGTGAATATGTAGTGGACACTGCATACTAACACATTTGTTTACACCAAAACTAAACTCTAGTCGCGTTCTTAATCTTGACATCTGAATAGGAGAAAACATTTTAATACTAGTTAAAAGTAGACATTATGTTGTGGTTGGAATGCCAGTGACTAAGCAAGACCACTTTCATTCCCAGCGCCCACTTCCAGTCCCACTAATCTGTATACGTTTTTAACTCGACACAACCCAGTTTGGTCAAAGCACCACATCTTAGACAGAAAAAAAGAATCGGGCCCAAGATAAGACCAGGGATCCCATTGAGTTCTGAATCAGGGCCACTGTAATCGTAAAATGCAGGTGAAACACTTTTTTGGAACAATTCCAGAACTGCCATAGACCATTAGTGTTTTGTGCTTTTTATTTGAAGATGGCTGACTCTAGTTCAAGGCATAATTTGGCTGTGATCTAGACGGCCAACTTTTTATTGTGCTTGGTTATTTTATTATATTCCTGTTTCATAACTTTTAGAAATGCTTTTGGTTGTTACACTGGTATGCCTGTTTTCAGCCAATCTTGATCGTTTTGGCAAGGACTTTTATTTTATTTTAGTTTTATTTCCTGATTCCAATAGAACCTGCCCTTTATTTTTGATCTCGTATTTCTTTATATATATTTCATTCTTCATTAGTAAAAGTATTCTTCTGCATAATTCTATGCTTTATGTTCTTATTCATGTTTCTAACCAGAACATTGGACATGTGTAAATAAACAATTCCTGGAAGTGTGGACCTTGTAAAAAAAAAAAAGTCTGTGAGGGTGGGAAGACTGGCTAGTTAAGCATATTGGGAAATCCAGTTCATAGCTGTCTGCTGGCCAAGCCATTTCTCAAAAACTCTGGTCCCACTTTACAGAGGGTCTCTCCCTATGGTACGGATTAAATGGGCAAATAGCTCAAGGATAGAAACAACATTGCATGTTTTGTTCTTAAGGACACGCACATATCCCTAGCCCAATATGGACCTGAGGAAACCAATGAGAGCAAGCATATGGAGGGAGCAGTGTGTTTGGGGATTTCTGTGCTGTTCACTTAGCATAGCACAAGACTGCAACACTGAGGAACTGACAACACTTATAGTGGCCACATTATATGACTAATGAAAGTGGGGTGTTAAATATCCCCCTCATGGATAATAATACTTAAGGTCTATACATTACAAAGACATGCATTGCTATAAAGTCTGCTCTAAAAAGAGGCCCAGATGCCTTTGGCTGTATTGGAAGTGGGGGAATATAAGGAAATGCTGGTGTAAATGTAACCGCTTTTCATGACTGATACAACCTCAAAACAAACTTCCTTAAGAGAATCAACACGCCACAAATAGAGGTTATTCTACACATCAAGTAATTCCTGCTGACAAAGTATTTAGAGAGGTTTAATTATTCATCATTGTTACGAACATATTTTCAATGTTGTACTGATTTAATTCTATTGTATCTTTAACATTTCTTATATGATGCATTGATTAGTTGCATCTAATGGTTAAAAGTCGACTACATGACATCAAATATTTTCATTAATGCAAGAAAATAAATGTATTGCTTTAACATTATTTTAATGCACCATAATAAAAAGTAACATAACACATACAAAGCAATGACTCACCAGCTTGAACAATAAGTTCTGAGCTTCAGGGTGGCCCGCAAATATTTTTGGACTTTCGATTTGCTGTCTCTGAAAACTATGTACAAGAATAAACTGCTTTATCTAGGTATTTACAGAGTAGTACATATTGTTAGAAAATAGCATACCACAAATATGCAGCATTTTGGCAGTGACCAACATTACAATGAGCCAAATGCACAGACAGTTACTAAACATGACCTACACCACTGTACGCATGACACAGAACACAGGCATGTGTCTGTGGCCGGATGAATAAGGAACTTGGACGTGAACTATGGGGTGTCCAATGGATGGGAAATAACGGCCCTGTAAAATAGCCATAACTACGCACTTCCAACATTCCAGAACCAAATTGCGTCAGCAGTATAGGGACCCTTAATAGTCAAGATAAGAGACAAACATCAGAACACAGATTAAAGACACAAATACTGTAGCAGTGCAGTACTGAGGCTCAAGTATACAGAAGGCAAAACAATCACAAGAAAACAAAGCAAAACAGGACATACAAAAAAAAGCGAATGATTCATGCATTTCCACTCAAATCACACAGGATTCTAGACCTACTTAGGGTAGGAACTGAAACATCACACAGCACTTGGATCAAGTCCTAAAATCACAAGGGGCGAGCTAGGGGAGAGCTACAGGTATTTTAGAAAACTGAGAATATAGCCAGCTATCTCTCACAAAAAAGATTTGTAAAATATACCTGCAAGCAGCGATGAGGAAGCCAAGCAGAACAGCAGGCCAGAGTTGCCATGGAAACTTGATGTCATTATGTTAAGGGCATGGCTGTGAGCACTCACAACAAGTTTCATGTCAATTGACCAAAGATTGCTGAAAGATCACTTCCTGTTTGGCGTCTTCACCGCCCAATCCAATAGGCTGTACGAATGGTTTTGAAAAAAAAAATCCGTCAGATAACTTCCGTGGGTTTTGTCTGAAGATCATCTTTGCCAAATTTAACAAGGTTTGTGGCCACTTTTTAAGTTTTCAGATTAAACCCAATGTGGCAGCCACATAATTTTGGCCGACATGGTAGTTTGTCATGTCCTGTCTTTGGGATGTCCCAAGAAATCCCCAAACACAACAACCACTTTCATAAGGCCACATACCAAGTTTGGTGTCAACACATTAAACAGTTTGCTGAGATATTACCTCACTTCCAGGTTTGGCTGCTTCGCCACTAATTTTGATTGGCTGTAACAGACAAACGGTTTTGAAAAATAAAAATCCATATAACAGCTTTTGTGAGGCTTGGTCTGGAGATCGCCTGTAGTAAATTTGGTGTATATTGGACAACATTTGTGACCTGTGAAAAACTTTTTAAAAACTTTTTCACAAAATCCAATATGGTGGAAATCAGCATGATCCAAGGAATCCAACGGCACCACATTTAAAAAAATTGCCCATTAGATTCAAAAGTAACGTACATAAACGACCTGTCGGTGGTGCTAGAACACTCGAGGCGCACAAATTAAACGGTGAAAAGATTCATGAGACTGTCCCCAGTAAGTGAGCCAAATTTCAAAACATTTTACAATATGGTTCTAAGGGATGCCATAGATGCCAGTGGCAGAAGAAGAAAGAAGAAGATAAAGGTGAATAATAAGAAAAGGTAGAAACACAATGGGTGTCTATGCAGCTTCCCTGCTTGGCCCCCAAAAAGCATTTATATTGTTTTCCACTCTTAACCATGGACAAGAATTTCACGAAATAATTTGAAACCACTTGCATTTATGTTGATATCAATTTTGCTATCAAGTAATGTGAGGGCCTTATCCATGGAATAATTGATGTGTTGGATACCAAACTTGGAAAAGCTGGCGATAAGTCGAGTGCTACTGGTTGGTTTAGCTGTGCTTTGTGAATACCCACCTAAGCTTTACAGGTCTGAGAACAGTTCAGTGAAGGTTGTAGGTGAGTTGCAGAGCCAAATGCTAATTACCATTTAGGAAATGTGGCACACCTATACATGGTCACACTGGGAGGGAGTTACCACATAGAGAGGACATGTTGCAGCCTCTATAACAGAAATGTATGAAATGTATAAAAGCACTGAATGCCTATCAAAGAGATCACTGAGAATGACCGGCAAGAATTTTTGTTCTTTCCCTGAAAGATTCCTATACAGAGCCTTACTCTGGGAGTTCCGCTGGAGTGCTAAATTGGAAGGGGTTGTTTCACAGCAGCCCAGAGGTCAGTGGGGTCAGGGGTGTAGCAGGGGGGGGGGGGGGGGTGGCTGACCCCTAGCACTGCAGCTTGCGAATGCTGCGCGAGATCCTCTTGAACTCCCGCTGACCGCGCTGCCAGCGCTTGAGAGAGGTGATGACCAGGTTGCCGTCCAGCTTCTGGCCCATGACCAGGTAAGCGGCGTTGATGTCGCTCATCTCGTCGCAGACACACTGTAGGCCGTCCTTCAGCCACAGCACCGTCTTTTTCAGGTCGCGCTCCGTCACGCCGTTCAGCTTGTAAATGGTTTTGCTTTTGGTCTCGGGCACAATCTTGGTGTCGCCGTTGATGTAGGAGATCTCTTTGACCTTGATCTTCAAAGCTGCAGTGAGGAGAGAAACAGGTGAAAGGTCCTAATATTGGAGTGAACGGTGAAAAGAACTCTGGACGGGGCACAATCCGATGCTGCACAGCGCAGGGAAACAGTGCACTGGTAAAAGATATGTGATAGTTTTTTTTTTACAAGTAGTGTCTTTTCCAAATCTATTTGGAATGTCAGACATTTCACAGCTATGTAGAGTTAGCTTTGCACAGATATGTACAGTTATGCACATGACCTGATGATAGAACATTTACATAATAAATAATAGATACTGATGCTTCACTGTAGGGGTAATCACTGAATAACAGGCACCCTAAGTTGACCTAGGCCCTTCATTTTAACTGGAGAAGAGAATATGTTTTATTCCC
The DNA here is from genome assembly GCF_900700415.2 of Clupea harengus. NCBI lineage: Eukaryota > Metazoa > Chordata > Actinopteri > Clupeiformes > Clupeidae > Clupea > Clupea harengus. The sequence continues at coordinate 4,742,651 of NC_045173.1, forward strand.
CTGAGTATGGTACCCTTCCATCACTCATGTGCAGTTTAGCTAGTAAGAAAATATATCACTAAGATATCACTAGAAATACATTTAAGGTAATTCATCCTCATTGTGCTTCAGTTTGCTCTATCTTATATGATGGTAAACTCGAACTTACCAAAGTCATTCTTGCAAAGGTTGTCCACAATTTCGTTGTCGTTCTCTGATTTTTCTTTGCAGGCATCACACACTCTGGGCACTGAAAGAACAGAGCAGTGTTAAATAGATTACACCACCGTTTAGTTCGGCAACAGGTGGACAACAGATTGGTGGATGTTTCGGGCTTCATTTTACTTAGATGTCATTGGCTGAGTCAACAAATGGCAAACTCATGTTTCCAAATTCCCCAAAAAGAAATGCCAAAAAAGAGTGGATTATGTGTCCTTCCTCTGACAGAGAAGTCACAATATAGATAGAACAGACGACTAATCTCAAGTTAAAATAAATGAGTACCTGCTCATTTCAGTAAGATGCAACGCTGCATTGTACATCACATTGGGTACGCGGCCTGTGAGTTACTGCTTTTTAACAAGGCCAATCGTATATAATTAACATTTGAGAGAGTATGTACGCTACCTTCTTTGGTGACCGGCATCAAATTATCAGCACTTGCTGGAGGTATGCACAGATCGTTGTCGAGTGGGAAGCGGTCGCAATCGAGCATGTCCGGCCATGGAAACCCGAACGCAGCCATGACCGGAGCGCAACCCTGTTTCACACTTTCGCACAATGATCTGCATGGCTGAATTGGTTCGTCCAAATCATCCAAACACACCGGAGCGAACAGAGAGCAAAGAAACTTCCTTGTGTCCGGGTGGCACTGCTTCTGTACCAGAGGAATCCAAGACCCTGCTTGTTGCAGAACCTCATTCATGGTTTCGTGTCCCAGAAGATTTGGGAGCCGCATATCGGTGTACTCAATGTCATGGCATAGAAACAGGTTTGCAGGTATGGGTTTGCAATTGCTCTTCTTTTGAAATAGCTCGGGCTGTCCGAAAGCGTATATCCCGTGAATTGCTTCCATGCAGGCGGGTAATGTCAAAGCCAAGATCAATGGCAGTATTATGTTCTTCATTGTTGCAGGTTGGTATCAAATATGCAAGCCTTCGAATTTAAAACATAAAACACCAAGTTTTCCTTTTTGGTGTTTTATCGTCAGATGAACAGTTCGACTTGGTCCTGTTTTTTTCTCAAAACATAAGGAGTGATTCAATGAAAATGAATTGTTTGAGTTTTAACCTGTGGTTTTCTCCAAGGAGAATCGGGGAGGAGTCGAGAGAGAACCAGACCATTGGTCAAGTTGGATCTGGTTTCATCCCGAGGTATCAGGTAAATTCAACTTTAGAACTGCTCCGTTAAATGTCAAACAATACTAGACAAGTTATTTGCCATTCATTTGTTAAACAGCAAGTAAGGTCAATTACCACTAGCTCAACAGTCGAGCGCAGTTGTCTAATTTTGACGGCCAAGCATTGATTTAACTTTCACGTTTCAATGCGACTTTGATTGTGGACAAATAGGAGAGGATGTGTCTACTCTTGGAGACAAGTGCATAAAATACATTTTTTAGGAACTTTGTTTTGGATTTGATCATCCATTGTTAACCTTAAGCTACACTTTACCATGAGAACATTTATGATTTGTATAAAATTGCCTTACTTGCATTACTATTACCACATCTTTCAAACACTACCAAATATAACGTTACCTTGACGACTTTAAATGCGCACACCAATTGTATTAGCGTGAAAGAAACTTAAAACTAATTATAATGTTGTAATGCAGAACTCATAATGCTGTAATAATAATAATAATAATAAAACCACACATTTTTTTTCTTTTTTACTTACAGAAGTAGTTATTCAAACTTCTTGACATTTAGTCATGTCTGCATGCTATACCCTCTTGACCACAAAATAGCCGCAGTATCACTATGCCAAAATCTGTACGTCTTCACCTTTGCAAAACCCACACTCATGTATATGTTTTGTCATTTTAATAAATGTCACTCACTTCCAACTCTGAAAGATCTCATTTGTCATCATTAGAGTACATTTTCAAGGCTTCTCAATCAGTTTGTCGAATGTTGAAGTACCCTTTTTGTGTGCAGGTCAGTGTGTGTGTGTGTGTGTGTGTGTGTGTGTGAGAGGCTTAGACGGCAGCGTATAGTGAAACTCAATCCCTGCCTTGTGCTGAGGGGCTGGTTCCTGTCCTATTCATCACCTTCTTTAGGTTCCTGTTCAGGCCTACCAGCTGCAGAGTGGTTCTTGTCAGGACTGACAATCAGCCTCTTTTTTCCATCCAGGCATGGAGGTCACACAGAGTATTCAGTAGAATTAGTTTAGTTGACATCACTCATGCTCACAAGGTCTACTTAATTCTGGGTCAGCAACCTAAATCTGACCTGTGTTGTGGGCAAATGCTGGTGGCTTGTGTGTGCAACGTGGCTCAGAAGCTGAGACCATTAGGCTTTTTTTGTGAAGTAAATGTGCCATCACTGGCTTACTCACAATAGAAGTGTCCTGTGAAGCCATCGCCTCTTCTTTTGAGACAGAGAAAGGGTGACATCTGTCATTCAGCATGTCTAAATTACTGTTACTTTGTGTAAAGCTGCAGTCCTCGATCCTAATCCCATGCACTTTTTGTCAAATTCTTCAAATTGCACTTCATAGTCATCTAGCTGTCTATTCAGTGTTTGCGCAAAAAAAAAACAACGTTGGGTTTACGTGCATAGACCTGACTCTGTAAACAAAAATAGTGGCTCAGATCGAGCCATAAACAATCCCAGCCAATCAACACGGTGCTTCAGGAGCACGGAATGGAGGGGTGTATTTTGTTTGGTTTCCTGAAACTGAATCATGGACTGCAGCTTTAAGGAAGAGTGTTTTGAGACTTTTACGAGGGTAACTCTTAAAATGACAATCCTATATTGTAAGATACTGTTGTGCAGTATGTGCAACATTTTCATGCACAGGAAAATTGGTATATTACCAATAAAACAAAGTGTCAAACAATGTAGTAGAACACCAGCACAGAGTTCCAAGGTAGACAAGTCCCACAGCTCATGATAAAGACAACACTTCTCTGAGAAACCCATCACTTCCTAGGCACAATTCCTTGACCCCCCCCCTTATTCACAGAATGTCAAGAATTTTACAGAGTCCATAAAGTTTTAGCCATCAGCCGGCCAACAAAAACAAACTCAGGGTGAAACATGCCCTGCTTTCTCATGGAAAAAATGACAAACGTGATCCCCGTGCTCTCCGGCACCGCTGTCCTGCAGAGGAAGTGCTGGCGGTGTCTTCCTGGGGTGATGCCATCTCATATTCCGCTCTCTCTTCCTCTCCTCTAACCCCCGTCCCGCAGAGTGCACAGGCCACCTGGCTCAGCCGCACTGTTCAAATAAATCAGGAGATCGAAAAGGTGGGAGAGTAATTCAATTGAAGCGAGGAGGATTTTATTACCAAAAGGTTAGCAGTTACCTGGCTCTTAAATATGAAATTGAAATTGTTCATGGCCAGTGATAAAATGTCAGAGGAAGGCTTTGTGGAACATCATGTTCAGAAAGTCATGAGTTTGGAATGTGGTCCTTGTGTGAAATGGTAAATGTTTAAATAACAATAAGTGTTTACAAATACTGGAATACTAAATGGAATATTTATTATGTTTCACGTTAGAGTGATGTTTCACGTTAGAGTGATGTTTATAGATGCATCCATCAAAATAAAGTAAACAGCTAATCCAAATGTTTGGCCAGCTAATTTCTAATTTGGTATTTCAAATATATTTAATCATGACGTGTAGAAACGGATCAGTTCAGTTGCCGTCCAAGGATCTGAGCCAGTAGTCGGGTGATTTTGATTTATTCTTACTCAGTCATTGACAGTGCACCAAACTAAAGTCCAAATTCTACAGTCTTTTATTAGGGTACCTCTGGTACCTGTGTGATGTCTTGCATTCTATGCAGGCTGCGCTAAGGAATCCCCTATGAGTGCCAGGCCCTCATTAACCTCAGGTTAGCCACTGGGTTTCCCTCCCTGCAGGCTCTTATGGGCTCCTGCAGCGAGACGTCTAGTCAAATGGTGGTTTCCTGCAGTAAAGTAATGCCACAGCTCCTATGCATTTTTGCAGATGCATACAGGGGGGGGGGGGGGATTACTCCTGAGCAACTTTGCTCCCTTGCACTCTCTAACCTCATCCTCTGTCTCCCCTTCAGCTCACTCACATTACCTAGGTGTCTACCGAGGCTTCCCAGGGCTGCTGGCTGCAGGGCCTGTCAGAGAAGGGGCATGCTTTTTTCAGGTGAATGGGGCTCTGTGTGTGTGTAGGTCATCCATCATCTTGTTCCTTTCAAGCATGAGAAATGACTGCTGTGTCAGACTTAAATCATGCCAGCAGCAGGAAATGACATCGCTGGGGTAAAATGTATCCAACTTGAATGAGAAAGGTCTGTGAGTTTGTAAGATTAGCTAAAGGAATCATTTTTTGGTATTAGTATTGATTTACCCCATTACTTTACCTCCACTAAGTGATGGTTATCACATTTAATGACTGGCCCTCACGCCAAACTGTACACAGGCAGTGGCATAGTTTTTCACAGATCAGCGCAATGGCTATGGCAATGGCAAATACTGTAAAGTTATGACTACTGTTACTCATCACGTTCTCAGCACTCCAGGGCTGCAGAGGATGTTTGGAGATTCACTATCCAGAACACTTGGCAGGTGGAGCTTAAAGCTGCTTGCAAAGCTGTGCAAGAGAGCAGAGACTCTGAAGATGAAATCAAAACATCTGATGTCATGCAATGGCTCTGTAAATTCAAACCAGAAATGAGCATGGCTTAAAGTGGGATGGCTTTTCTTTTGTTACTAGACACACACCTCAAGTTGACAACATAGGAGTTCTCTTGATGTGTGTCTATACACAGTCGAAGGTATGAAGCATCCAGCAACTGGCAGTCACAACTACAAATCTAAATGTGAAGTAGGTTATCTTGCATGGTTGCACAGGCTGCTCTGTATCGCGTCCATGTTGTTGAATATCAGACTCGCCGTACACCAGGTTCTCATTATTCCCTCAGCAAGAGAACGAGGCACAGCTTGCAGCCTCTGCCCCTGCATCTCCCTCTCATCCTTTCTTCCCGTCCTCTTCCCCTCTTCCCCTCACTACCCCTCCACTCTTCCATTTTTGATGGAGAATCACAGGTCACAGCACTGTCACAATCGGTTAGAGGATGCATGTTTCCTCCGGCTGGGGGCGAAACGCAAACCCCACGGGATGCCTTTGAGGAGTCAAGCTCCTTGAGCGTCAGCAAAGCCGCCCGTGCTGCGAACAAGGGCTCTCTCTCGGCCCGCTGAGCTGAGCTGAGCTGAGCTGAGCTGGTTAGAAAAAAAGCTGGGCCAGGATTTTATGCTCCTCACATCAAAGTGCTATTCCCTTTCTTTGACGCTAAATGAGGGGAAGACTTGTAAGCTGTGTGAGTGATTACAGTGTCACACAGTCATTATTCGACTGTTTACAGAGCAGTGCTTTGGAATGATAGATTAGGTTTCACAGCTCAACAGAGGGAACAAATTCAGATCATTAATCGTGGTTTTACAGGAACAGAGGTGAAACATGGAAAGGCTGGGGGGACAGGAAACACTGTTGTGGAAATAAGCTGGTTAAGTTTTTGAAAAAGACTGCTATGAGGGCCATCGGTTTGGACGTGAGGGCAGATAGTGCTTTTCATCAGTGCGTTCGACATTCACAACTGGAAACAGCGATGACAGAGGAGCGATCAAGTGGTTTGACACTTTAACAGAGGCCTGGCCACATAAACTGCATGATTAACTCCTTGTTTTCTATGTTTTATTTGGTGTTACACACAGAAGGACACAGGACAACACATTGTGACTTGCTTTCTTACGTTTTGCTCTATCTTCATTGGTGTTTGTTACATCTATAATAATTTATAAATGTGCGTTAAAATTAAGTAGATGGGAGTATACAATCTGAAGTTGTGTTGAGTTTAAGGCTCATAAACATGTAAAGGCTCATAAATGATGTTTTCTGCCTGGGGTTTTCTGAACAATGGAAGGAGCTGTGTGCTAGGCGAACGTTCTTGCACAGTCAATGTGAGGCACACACAAGAGAAGACTGACAGACATGCATTTGAGCTGCAGTTATTTTGACATCTCCTATCACCAGAATGGATAGCTACCTTAATTATCTTGTTTTGCAATCATATTCTTCCTTGATAACCATCTATAAAAAAAATAATGCTGGTTCTTCAGCTGATTTTAATGTCATTTGTGAAAAGACAATTAATTTACAGTCATTAAAACTGCCCAGAGTTGATGGATGCCTCACTGCGGACACAAATGGATTTGTTTCAATTAAGCTGATGTTTACTGAGATCAGTAAAGCCAAAGTCTATTCAAGGCTGCGGTCATAATGTGAGGGCCCCTCTGCCCTCCCACAGAGAACCAAAGTGTTCTCCTCAGTGGGCACAGTGAACTGCACAATAACTACTGACGCTAATGAGCTTGTTAGAGTCAATCCCCGCTTCAGCTCTTGGACATTTGGGCAGAGAAATTCAATGGCATTGCAAACTTGATCAACGTGATTAAAGTTCAGGAGTCATATAGATTAGGCATATGTTGTGTAACATATGTATGTATATTAACTGCCTCTTGGAAAGTATTGGGCTGTAGTAGACTTGGTGTGGCTAGGCCAGTCAGTTCATAACAATGCTAAAACACTAGCCATATGAGTCAAACATTAGTGGATTGACCACACGTGCATGTGCACACACACACACACACACACACACACACACACACACACACACACACACACACACACTCTCTCATTATGGTTAGATGTGCTTACACCAGCTGAAATGATATGCACCTGCCAGAGTTGCCAGTGCTGCTATCTTTATTCAGTCCCTCTAGAGACCTTAGCAGATCTAAGCTTTCTGAAGATAAACAGACAAAAATAAAATAGATGCAATTCTAATAATAAAAGCAAAAAATGAAAATAACTTTTTGATTCTACGTTTTTGAAATATTTTTAGAAATACACAAGGGGGACCAGACCTCAAGCAAAGAGTCAGAATAAGTAGGATACCAGGAGTATAATATGTGTTTGCCAAGAAGAGGGCTAGAATCAATGACAGAGAGCAGAGAGCCGATAGAGATTTACATAAGAGAGACATTTTTAAGAACTACATGATATCAACAAACTCAGTAAGGTAGCTGGTGTTGTTGATGATACCAACCAATCCCCACACAAGCCCAATCTGTTTTCCCTATAAGTGCTTTCAGACTCTAAGACCTCCTTTAATGCTTAGGAGTTCTGACAACTTCCTCAGTCCTCTTCAAAGTTTGTCTGTGGGGTGAAGGTAAAACTTTCAGACAGTTGTGCAGTTAAAGATCCACACAGGCGTCTCACAGGCGTAAAGTTGCGGTGCTGAGAACTCCAGGGCCAGAATGCGACACCTCCACAGCGGCTGCCCGTCTGCAGCCTGTGGGTGCTTCCCAATGACCGTGACCTTTCACCCTTGCGTCTCGCAGCATCTGAGGCCAGACAGGGGTGAAGGCCCCCATGCTGAGGAGGCTTTAGACCTTTATGACCCAGGCCAAAGTGGTGGTACCATGCTGTTACAGACGTCTGTGCACGTGTGTATGTCTGTGTGTGTGTGTGTGTGTGTGTGTGTGTGTGTGTGTGTGTGTGTGTGTGTGTGTGTCTGTGTGTGTGTGAGTGTGAGTGTGAGTGTGTGTGTGTGTGTGTGTGTGTGTGTGTGTCTGTGTGTGTGTGTGTGTGTGTGTGTGTGTGTGTGTGTGTGTGTGTGTGTGTGTGTGTGTTTGTTGACCTGACCCCTGCTCGTATGGAGAATGGCTTATGTGTGTGTGTGTGTGTGTGTGTGTGTGTGTAAGTGGGGGATTGTGCATGTGCCTGATCCTGAGCCCTGTGGTACCATCCCATCATCTAAGTTTAGAGAGACGTGACATGACATGAGCCCTGTCAGTCAAACGGGTGGGAGGTGGGAGACACATGAGAACAGAGCAGGCAGCCAGTCAGTCTCTGAGGCCTGAGGCCACCACTGAAGGACATCAACACTAGGACCAGCAAACCAAATCACCATTAGTGACTATAAAAGCAGAAGCTACAGATTCATGTCTCTCGTAATCACAGAAGTCTATTGCTAATCATGACACTAGGTCATAACCACACAGAATTTTACCCATAGTTTGGTTTGGTAAAAAATAATGCAGCTCAAGATATATTGTAAGAGTTGTGTGTATCCTATCCACAACATGGCAAAACAATCGATGTGTGTACACAATATGCACTCACTTTCACTTACACACACACACACACACACACACACACACACATACAAACAGAGAGAGAGAGAGAGAGAGAGAGAGAGAGAGAGAAAGAGAGAGGAGGCAACTAATATGGTCAAATATCCATAGAACAACAGTTTTCATTGTATGCAAAGAAATAGAAGGGGAAATTTCCAGATGATTGTGGCCAAAGTGCTATAAAACATTTCAGTGTCTGACAGGTTGTGCTATGAAACAGGATCACTAGACCTGTTGCAGCTGGAACAAGAGTGAAAAATGGCATAAACCAATATCATCCTCTTGTGTCTAGACCAGAAGGGGAACCCAAGGTGACCCTGGGAGTGGTTGACATGGGATTGTGGGTATATAAAGCCTGCATGGCAGCTCCAGGGATTCTCTCTGGGGTGGGGGGTGGGGGTCCCAGTCCTCAACTCAATGACTCTGTGTAACATGAGATTAAACAGATTGCCTTGTCTTCCCTCAACCATATTTCTCAAACGCTGTCTCACATGTGGTTTAATAGTGAAATACAGATGCACTCTGAAAATGACCACACGATTACTATGAAAATATGACTACAAATGCAGGCTTGCAAAACCCATTTATTATTGAAAGAGCAAATTACTCCTGATTCCTAAGATTGATTTGTGATATAGTTGAGTTTTGCAAATTGTATTTATCCAAGAACAGACATATTGTTTAGAAATTGGGTATCAATCAGTGTGTTGACAGTGATGATTTTAATGTGCGATAATTGAGTCTAAATACCACTGCTCTTAATTGCATGCATGTAGAGGCATGAGGTGAGATGGTTATCTACACAGCACACATGGAAGGACCTCAGCAGAGCGCTCAATGTAAATAGAAGGAGTTTAGCCTGATTTAGCCTGATTCTGATGAGTGCCAAAAACACTATTTCTGAGCAAGCTGAAAAATTCCCATTCCTGTGGACAAAAACAAAACAAAACACGAAAGAACAAAGATAATGTAGAATGGCTTGTGGGCAGGGAACTTGGCATTTGTTCAAAAGCCTGTTATAGAAACCATTCTGATTGTGGCTGTTATTGATGGACCTCTCTCTGATATAGACCCACAGTCCACTGTCCCACAGCATTTGAAAGGTTGGACTCTCACCTCTAAGTTAGTCTGATTGCCGGACTGGCAGGACCAGTGGCATGCCCATCCCAAGTCTGACCCAGGAGATCCAGGTCTCCCTGTAGAAGGAATGTTGCGGCCGCCCACACCTTGTCTGAGGTCAGGGACGGAACCATCTCAGATTTAGAATGTCTATGTCAAACTCAAAAGTTCTCTGTCCAAACTGCCCCCATGAGGAGCTTTCCTTGACCAATAATGAGCTCACAACCTGGTAAAATCAACCTCTGTGCTGGATGCTAGCATGTTTTGCTGTCAATGTATTTTGTTAATTGTGGTGACTTTGTCAAACCAGCTATGCTACGAGACTTTTCCTGAGCCCGTGCCCATGCTGTAGCATGTTGAAGAGTTTGAGTGGAACTGCCTGTCTAATTATTTTGACAGTGTTTGATGGATGATTCCTCCGTGGCTGGGACTGGGTGCATCAGCGTGTAGAAGCAGAGGCAGCGGGGTAATTCCCCTGGCACGCCAGAGCACCAGCAATTTGTTGACAGTTTTTGCCCTTTGCTACTGCTCCTCAGGAGGGGCATTTACCTGAGAAAATATGATACGAGGGATCGTGTGTACATTTATAGTAGATTATCTGTATCTGTATCTGTTGAACTTGAACCAACCAAATGTTCTGTATCTGTATTCGATATTTGTAAGCCAGAAGTGAATGTAGTTTATACCGGAAGACACGTCACATCAGAGAAATGTATTTGATAACCTAATATTCATTGGCATTGCAATTGATATAATCTAGGCACATAATTAATTATGAAACATATTTCTAGATCCTCATACCAACGGCGTAGCCAGACTATTATTTCCGGACGAGCCTCATCAAAAGTGAGCAAGGATGACTTACACTCATAGTACATGACTAGCCTACCTATATATTCTGTAACCTACTGCTGAACTCAATGAAAGGCCAGCCACCCTGTATCGCAACTGTAGCGTACTCAATAACCAAGCCAGTACAATCTTCTGTTCTTTGTTTGGAAATATATAGAATATGACCACTTTTCAATAATATGTAGTAATGTGTAGTACATAAAACGACTAGTTTGTGAAATCAAAGTCCTATGTTGCGAAGACACATTTTAGCTTTTGGCCATCCACAAAGATATGAATGGATTTGAAGAAACATAATACACAGACATGTCAATCATGGAACCGATTTGTTCCCCTCAAATAATAAAGAGCAACTTGGGGTAGAATATGTGTTTCCATGGTATTGTTTGTTGCTTTCCCAAATAACGTATTCGGATTCGGAAACATCCCTAATTTATAGTGTACAGAATCTCTCTCTCTCTCTTTCTCTTCCTCTCTCTCTCGCTTCCTCTCTGTGTGCATGCAGTGAAGGCTGCTTATGATCTCACTGTCTGGGCTCAAACTTGGAAGTTTGCCTTTGCACAGTTTGGTGCCAAGGAGTTTTATGTCCCCTACTGCATTACAAAAAATAAGAAAGTTCACTTAGAATGACTTGCGCTCTCTTTAGCAGTAACCGTGCTCTACCCACAGTGAAAGGTGGCCCACAGCAGGAGAGGGGTATTTCTCTACTCTAGAGTGTCCAGAAGCAATCATGACCTGCTAACTGCTTTCGACGAGCGGCTCACAACATACAGTATAACATTCCTTTGGTCAAAGCCATGGAGAGACTAGCATTTTTATTACAGCTTCACATCCAACTTAACACTTTTTCTTTTTAATAGGTCCAGACAGAACGACGTACCTGTGGCCAAAAAACAGAATGTTGGAATGGGCTTGAAACGGAGAGAGAGATTTAAAAGCTTCTCCGAGTCTGCCAAACACCCGCTTTAATGCTGTCTGTGAAAATGAATCAGGGTTTTAACACATTGGACTGAGTCAGTGGACAAGTTATTATAGTGTGGCCCTCCTCAGTGAGTGTACAAATGAATATTCCAGAAGCCAAATTGTGCAACAATATATGTAAGCATTGCAAAGAAAGAGGTCATAAAGGACAAGTTCACTCTAGATAGTGGTAAAGATCAGTGTTGTTGTTACCATGGTTATAAATGTGGGGTTACCATGTGTAGGTTAGTGTGCTGTGTTTGTGTGCGTATAAATGAGTGTGTGTGTATGAATGAGTGTGTGTGTGTGTACAGTTTATAATGGCACACCACATGGGCTGGATGGAACTGGCCCTAGGCAGAGCCTATTTTGCCTGCTGAGTCGTGCCAAGCTGGAGGACAAACCAGGTCCAACGTGAACTTTAATTGAACAGGAGAAAAATCCTACCAAGCCTTACTTAAACACAGAAAGTTGGCCCTAAACGACAGGAGTGGTTTTACAGTGCACGCTGAAGGGGATTCCATAGCGAAGGAGAGCAATCTCCTTAAAGAGTAAAACACCTCACATGTACACATTGCTAATGGAACAGCAATACTGTGTATATGCCCTGTTCATATATGGATTTTGTCTTTAAAAACAAACAGCAGCAACAACAAAAAAAAAACAGCAGGATTTTGCAAGGTTTATGAAGCGGGGCACCGTACATCACAGTCTGAGAGGTGAAATTAGGTGTAATTATACACTGTGTCTCCAGGTACACAACACACAAGTATCAAAACTGTCTCTACTTGCTTGGCAGCTGTTTATTCTACCTGTTTAAAACAGACCACACGCCCCCTTGCATCATTTGTCTAGTCATTTTGTTGAAAGTGGTTAAGATTGTTGGCTTTAATTGGCTGACGGTATGGTTACATGATTGCAGTCACATACATACTGTATGGTTACATAAAAGTTACATTAAAAAAGAGCATAATTCAATGGATATTGACAGACATATTGAGAAACTTGACTGTAGATTATTAAAAACAAAACATATTTATTGTTACAATTGCCAAATCATTCACGTATGAAAACATAGTTTATATAAGCACATCTGTCATCATAGTGTAAGTAGCCATATCCATTCCATTAATCATTAGACAATTATGTTTTACAAGGGGGAACTCTGGCATGCTGGGAATTATGTACGGTACCTGTCTGTCTCTCTGCAGAAACCGCATGCTGAATAAACATAAACCCCCTCATTTTCAACAGAGAATTGCTCCAAATTGTGTTATTAGTCATTACTTTTCCTTCTCTCTGACGCCTGGCTGTTAGTGAGGAGCAGGGCTCACTTTTTGGCAGCATGTAGAACATCATTCATTGCTTTCATTACCGTACGAAGCATGCAGGGCATGTTTGCTTTGGGCATGCAACTCTCTCGCTCGCTTTCCCTTTCTCTCCGTGAGTGTGTGTGTGTGTGTGTGTGTGTGTGTGTGTGTGTGTGTGTGTGTGCAAATATTTGTGTAATGGACATATTGTTTAGGGAATGGTGACTCAAATCAATTAATTTAATTTAAGGCTCAATTAGTAATCCCTCTGTCCTACACAATCTGGGGACACTCGCGTCCCAGAATGACAACATCTGAGAAGAGACAGAGCCAGAGAGGGGAGCACACTAAATAGAACACTAGGATAGCAGTCTTAATAGTGAGCTGTGTAGTGTTCATCATGCATACTAACGATTGTAGTTTAACATGTAAGGATTGTATTTAAAACAAAATCTCTCTCAATACACTGGGCATGACCGCATTCAAAACACTCCAAACTGTGACTCAAATAGATCAGAATTCTGCAACAAGCTCACCGGGACTTCAATGAAATATGAATTTAAAAAATAATTGACAAACTCAGTAGGCATCAACATAATGCATTGAATTTCATATTCCTGAGAGAATGTGACAATCTGTTAAACAAACCAGGCCTCTCTTGCCACTTAAAGGGAAGAGGGTGCCTCACTTCATAAACAAAGTATTAAAGTATGGTTGAGCACACTGCTCGAGAAACCTGAGACTGAGGTGGTTCAGGCTGCTCAGGATTTCAGAGCACTACATAGGTATGGCAAAAAGAAAATCCTAACAGTTCCGTTCAGGGTCCTTGCCCAAGAAGGTAGAAAAAGCCAGAACTTGTTGGCTTTATTGATTCCAGACACAACCTGCTTTACATGACAACATTTCAACAATTCATGGTTGACAGAAATTGAGAGAAATATCATGAACATGTGCAAAAGGTCATTTAGAGGGCATACATCTCTGTATCAATAAATCACTATGTTTTAACAAGCTGTAGTGTCAAATTATAAGGCTTCAACTTAGTCCAATGTGGGATTCTTTCCTTTTGTAAATGGAAAATGAAGTATATTTAGTTACCTTTGTTTACTGTCCAAAGCTATTACGATTGAAATGGCTAAAGCTAGCATCTGCTATCAATAGTCTAGCTCACAGAGTGGCTTTTCCAAATTGTCCAATTTGACCTTAAGTTGATGTATCATAGTTCATGCAATGCAGTTTGTATTTATTCACATGTCATTTGCACACTGTAAACATTTAGGATTGCTGTATTTAAGACATAGAATAGAGCAGACATTCATATTTACAGTAATGCTTTGTGTCAAAAAAAAACATAGTGATCTTGCAATGTGCAATGTAAAATCATTGTATGACCATTAAGGGAATGTTATATCAGAAATGCGAAAAGCTTACTGCCATCCATAACAAAAAACAACTGTAGTTTCCTGAGCGGGCTGGGAATGTGGAGGTTACATGGTTATATGACACAAGTATACAATGTCTATGAATCCCCATTTCACTATTTTCTAATTAAATTAAACACAGTTTTCTAATTGGCCATGAGTCTTGTCCAAATGGCAGGGTGAGGCGCTTCAGGTAGAAGAACATGCTAACAGTAGTGCCCCCCCCAGCAGCAGCTCTATCCTCGTGTCACACACAGCACACAGCACACAGCACACAGCACAGGGCACTTGGGGCCTCTGTGGAGGGCCATGCCACACTTGCATCAGTAATGAATCCAGGCCAGATGTGCTGCCATGCTTCCAGATGCCCCGGGAGGATGAAACCTGTTCTGCGAGGAGCACTTGGGCCACATTAGTACTCAGGAAGCAGAGGCTTGGAAAAGCGGTGGCGGACGCCCACCATCTGTGCCCGACTGACCGAGGCCCCGTGTGCTTTCATACCCCTCTCCCTCGGCTTGAAAGAAAACCTCCTGGTGAAGCTGGGCTCTAATAGGGCCATCAAAGGCTCCTGGAGGGCTTGTGGAGCTTATTAGCAGTTGCTAACCCAAGGGTTTCTATGGTTCGTTGTGCTTGGTCTAAGCTCATGGGTAGCACCTGGGCTGACTGAACTCCATTCCACCGCAGCTTTCCAGATGCATTTAACCCACACCAGTGGCTATCTTCAGCTACATTCCTTATTTTAAAATACCGTGGCCAGGGTGTGATGTTACACAATAAATGGCACTATCTTAGGGGCCTCTTATTTGTACCACAGGCCACGTCACACGCACAAGAAATAAGAAATTACAAATATCTAGCTGTCAACAGCAACTAAGTGAATGCAAGCATGAGACCTTGCACTAACAAAAGATTGTGAATGAAGAGTATTGTTGCAACCAACCAAATGATATGTACCAGCTGTCATGTTCATTGCTGGAGGCTACTTATTCTCAGAGGGAGCCAGAGAGTAGAGGTAACAACTTGACCTGAGTCACATGATGACCATGACCTTTGAGATAGATAGTTTGGGAGCAAAATGGATGGAGTGGAAACTCTGGACCTGTCCACCCCATTCTGTCAGTGCAACCCCCACCCACCTACCCACCCACGTGGATTACAAGGGAAGCCATTTTAACCTGGTTGAGTGTAAATCACTGTGTCCTGTTCAGCCAATTGACATGCAACCCCGCAGGATGAGACGTCTCCTGCTGGGATATCCACCACATGCACTGGCCTGAGAATCCTGCCTAGGGCCCATCAGTCATGGGAATTAACCAGCACTGAGCTTGGAGGCCTCCCAAATGACAACTGCCCCATACCCCTCGCCTTGGTGGTGGCCAGATTCCAAGGGGGAGATAGTGGAGAAGTTAGTATGTGGACTCCTGGCACCAAATGTCCTCTCAAAAAGGTGGGGGTTTGTTGGGGACCATGACTAATCCATTTGCCTAGCCTGTACTAGGAAGCCTGGGGTCATAATGAGGAGGCAAACCCACACATACCACTGGATGAGAGTGGCTAATTGTTAATGCTAACACATTAGAAGTAACCACATATGAGCAACAGTAGTTGTTATCCACTATCAGTCTTTATTTGTTTTCCAACTGTAATAGACAGTTACACAGCCGTGTGATCACACAGTGAAGACATTTTAGCTTAATCCTTTACAATATTGTTTCGCTTTATCTAAATCATGCACATAAGCTGAATGATACTACAAAACTAAAATGAAAAGCATACAGTTTATCTGAGACAGCAGGAGAGCAAGATGTCTTTATCTCACTATTTGGAACTGTAAGGAACTGCTGCATGGATTCTTTACTTTATACTTTATAAGACTCCTTTGTCTGTTTGGGCTTTTGTTTTACATACACAGCCAACAAACACATCAGTGGTATGTTAGCACTAAAAAAATGATGCTTCAGGCTTTTCCAAACATCCATACAGCTTCCTTGCTTCACTGCCCACCCCCTGTCCAGATATGCTCCCCACTGTCCTTCTGGTTTTGGGCAAAATCTGTTTTGTGGTCTTGGAGATGGATGTAAGTCCAACGAGAAGGTTCTTACATGCTATATTTAAAACCCACAAGAAATAGCCATTTTACCATTGCGTGGTACAGCTGGTATTAGGCACCAAATACTGAGCTCATTACCGAATGGAGTTCAGCAGTTATAATACAATTACTACCATTCCATGTCAGCAGGCAGAAGAGAACAAAACAAAAATTCATCGTCATCAGTGTTTCTGTTCTGCTCAACACCTGATGCTGCATCACCATGCTGAAACATTACGCCTTAATACGTTCAGAGTTAACAAGACACTATCTTATGACAGCTATTTGGACTGCCCACATACTGACATTTCAAGGTTTCACAGGTTGTGGCATCAACTGTAAATTGTGGGAACAGGCCAGCAGATGCACTGAAGAAAAGAGTCGAACTCATTTTCCATTGTATTTAATGATCAAACTGTTTAAGCGTTTTCAAACACAAAGCAGTCCGTCCGGGCTCAGTGGAGTCTATTTTCTGTGATAAGGCCCAGGCATTCATGGCGTGCTGAACCCAAGTTTCCGAGAACGCTTGCTCAACATCTGAAAATCATAGAAAGGATGTTCCACATGGTTTTGATAAGGCCGTTGATTCGAACCGCAGTCTCCGAGAGAAGTGCACTGCCTCTGCTGTTTGAAGTAGCGTTCCATGTAACCACTAACACAGATTTACAGAGTACACCCCCACACACACACACACACCCACCCAACCTTTACGCCTTCATGTACTGTACACCCATTTAATACTTACAATGGAAATGTGTTGGGATTCAGTACATTCACCACGCAGCAGACAGCATGATTTTCCATCATAACTTTGTAAAAAAAGAAATACTTTGTAAAGCTGAGCCAAGGGTATAGTTTGTTACTGACACGGATAAATGGTTCCTTGGTAAAAAAATAAAAAAAAAACCAGCATACTCAATAACACACTGATCCAAAAGACTAATTAGATTTTAGAGATTTAGAGGGCAGCCCATTGGAGTGCCTGTCCAAGTTTAGTCTACAAAAGGTTGCATTTGATGTTTTAAATGTTTTGGGCAAAATCTCATTTTCATTTCAAAAGTTAGTTTTCCCCTAAAACTACAGCATTGCTGTATAGAAAGCAGGCTAGAGTTTCCGCCGACTTTATTCCACAGCCCGCTTCATGTCCATTACTCACGCCACATATGAAAGTCTTCCAGGTCTGCTTTCAAGCACACTCACTCCACTTGCCAAACGCAAGGCCTCAACCAAGCTCAGAGAGAAAACACAAAGACTTGAGGCAAACATCCTAACTCACAGCCCATATGTTAAAGGTCCCCGAATGAGGCTTCAAGAGAAGTGATTTATGGAAGGGTGGCCAGCATTTATTTAGCTTTGTACGGTAGCGCTGAGAGACGGTGAACAGATTACTGCCCAAGCAGTGAAATCTAGAGCGGCTCTGTCATTTATCTGCATTTAATGCCTTGGACCACTTGGAAATCACACACAGATGTGACATTTCTTGAGCGCAAGAGCCTTCCTTTCCTACTCCATTGTTCTACCTTCTCCCTGAAAACACCGGGTCCAGGCCTGCAGACCTCCCAGCACCCATCCTCTACACCGGGTCCAGGCCTGCAGACCTCCCAGCACCCATCCTCTACACCGGGTCCAGGCCTGCAGACCTCCCAGCACCCATCCTCTACACTGGTGTGGTTAGACAGTATTTCTTCTTCTCATTGTGCATGGGTTTTCTGTGTGTAATGAAATTTGGATCATTTTTGTCTTATCCCCAAATGCGAGAGGGTAATGCATGTCTGAGCGGAGCTCTTTAAACACTCTCTCATGCTCTGGCTGGCTCCCACGCACCACTCAGGCTGCTCTACAGTCCTCAGAAAACAAAAACAAAACCCTCGCTAAGAAGCCTGCTCTGTTACTGTTTATTTTATATGGTCTGTAATGTTCATATTTATTTTTCAAATCATGACATAAGGTTCACTCAAGCCACCCATTGATCTCTCACCGAAGACAGGCCAATCCCTCTATGCCGCCCAAAAAATAAATCGGACCGAAGTCTTTAACAAGGGCAAGTAGATGAAATCACACTTTGGGAATTATTTTATAACATTCACTCACACAAGTGATAAGGTAATAAACACACGTTACTGGGTGGTGAGTTGCTAGAATATATGCCTTGAAATAAAATGTGTTGAATGCAATTTTGTTTGTACTTCTTTGCATTTACTCTGAAGCTTGAGGTAACCTTCCAACAGTTTCATTTTAAATAATACTCTGAACCAAAATCAACCTGAGCACAGGTTTATGTAATTAGACCAAATTTAATTTTTGGTTTCTGGAATATTCTATGAATAGTTTGGCAAAAAAATGATTGTTTGCTTTATTACAAAATGAAAGATGTGAGAGCAGATAATGGACAGAACATTTTGAAGATCTGAAAAGAATGAACAATTCCCAGATGCAGCTTTACAGTTCTCAAGTTATGCTGGACATCCAGCACCCAACAAAAACATTCTCTTTACATTCGGGAGGTTTTTCTGCCATTGGAGATATTTAACTCAACACTTGGCTGACACGAACTGTCAAAGTTTAAAACAGCTTTTGTCCCAGAACAGATTAAGTACATTCTGTGAAGATTTTGGAAACTTTTTGGAAAAAAAATTAAATCCTAGGTATTTCATACATATCTGTTATTTGAAATCCTTCTCATCCTTTGCAATATATGGTAACATCTATTCCAGTCAGTTGCCTTGATAGTCTAGAATACAACGTTTTAATGATTTAATGTTTTAATGTAAATGTATTTCTGCTTCAGCCTTAGAGGACATTTGTGTACAGTTATGAGGTGACACACAGATACATGTAACATATCTTCCACTTGTACTGTCGGCTTTCCAACGACAGTTTTACAGTCATCGAATCAGCCTTTAACCTCGAGTCATAAAGTATCATCGAATCAGCCTTTAACCTCGAGTCATAAAGTATCATGAAGCCTGAAATGGGGTGAAGGGAAACAGTGCAGAAGGACGGAGTATGAAGGCGGTATTACATACTACATATTACATACATTTAGCAAAGTAGGACTGGGAATACAGATGTCCTTCTCTCTCATGCACACACACACACACACACGTACGTACACACACTCACACACACACACACACACGTACGTACACACACACACACACACACACACACACACACACACACACACACACACACACACGTACACACACACAATAATCCAAGACTTCCAAGACTAAAAAAAGACTGCCTGGTTGGAGATAGTTTTACTGTGGACCAAACAGCTACATCCAGGCTGAAATATGTCCCATGGAAATGAGATGTCATTTTGCTTAAGGTAACACTCCATGTATTCTCAAAAAGTAGTTACAGTGAGCGCTCAGCGCAAGTGATCATTTTTCATTACAGTGTTTCTCGGGATCCTCCCTTGCAGATGACATGACTAGATTTCCTTGCCAGTTTTAATGAAACGTGGCCTTATCTGGTCAAACAGAGAGCTTAATTTAGAAAAAAAGTTACAGTTTATGATACTGGATTGATGACTTTTTTTGTTAAATGTTACCACAAAAGGCAATATTTACTTACACATATTTCTTTCCAACTCTTAACTGAAAGTACATGATGTAATATGAATTTCTGAAATTAGTCAAAGCTCCCTTCATGCACAAAACATTAATCAGTTATGAAAGAATGATTGCTCTAAGTTAAAAGAATTAACACCAGACTGAATGGAGCCTGATCTTATATTAATGCCCCTTAAGCAAAAACACTTGCTTACTGCTTACATCACAGGGGGCAATGGGGGAGATATCAGAGTTCATTATACTGAAACCTTCAGACCTGTCCGTAACTGGTACATTATAACATTCAACATCCCATGCAATACGAGCCCTGGAATTGTTTCAAAAAGAGAAAAAACCATAATGGAACAGGCATCGTGTATCTCTGGTCTCAATTGTATTAAATACAAATCCAACCTTTCAAAACCCTTTTCAACCCTTAAAAGCAAAATTCCATATTGTACGACTCGCCAAGCAGTACAATATTTGAGGGTATGTGAACCACATAAGACTGGTTTAACACAGGGTCGATGGAGCAGATTGCTCAGAACACTAGTTCACTGCTGTGACAGTGGCGCATGAACAGCATCACACATGATGTGATCTGTAGTGTCCATCACCAAGAGCACAATTCATTAACTTAAGATATTTATGAACCTTAATAAAACATTTAAAAAGAATCTTTCTGCTGGAGGGCAAGTCCACTGTAAAATACTCTATAGCAGATGAATACAGGGGAAATTGTACTGGAAACTATCACAAAACAGTGGCTGCCTGAGAACAGGCTGTTGCCAGTATAGACACTTGGATAGGCCAACTGCACCTGAAAAGACAGTATAACACACAGCGATGTGTTCACTTGACACTTGCATCACTGTACTTTCAGACAGGCCAAGCCCTTAAAATGCAGCGCAACTGCTGTCCTTAAGGACAAGATGAGGTGTTATGGCAGACCATTTGAAACACACTGACCAGTGTGACATCCAAACTGTGTCATATCCTTTTACTGCATCGCGATGTTTCCGCTCCTTCTCTGCCAGAATGCTTAAAGCAGTCTTGAGGAATAAAACAGGGCTTTAAAACAGCTCCTCAGGAGCGGACGCCTCACCAGACCTCAGGTTGATATATAATAGGACACCCGAGGCCAGTGTTCAGATAAAGCTTGTTAATTCAGAGCTGTACTGTGGATTCTCCTCTAACCCACTTTGCAATGGTTTCAAATGGGAATTAATTCTGTGACATGTTTCTCATCTGCAAGAGGCAAAAGAGCAGCAGACCAAGTGACACTACCAACATCAATGCTCTGGAAAAACTTGCCCAACATTTTATTTCTGTACCACAGTGAGTGTGTGTGTGTGTGTGTGTGCGGGGGAGGCAGTCTCCTTCACTCCGCAATTTGGAGCAGATTGGCGAATGATTTTAACGATTGATTGGCATCAGGAACCCATCAGAGTTGAAAGGGCACCACAAAGGGGTCCATGATGTGTGGGAGATGGAACAGAAGAAGG
Source organism: Clupea harengus (assembly GCF_900700415.2). Lineage (NCBI taxonomy): Eukaryota > Metazoa > Chordata > Actinopteri > Clupeiformes > Clupeidae > Clupea > Clupea harengus. Next base: position 4,763,851 of record NC_045173.1, read on the forward strand.
GTTGAGGGAAGCTAAATGTTTTGCTGACTTATTTTCCAAAGAAACATTAAAGACAAAGTTTCTGCTAATTGAAAAAAGCCTACTGATAACCAGGTACAGACACATTCTTTAATTATCGGGGGTGTGGAACTGTTTGGGTTGTCATGACTACTATGATGGTGGTGACTTTCAACAACCCCTCAAAGAAATAATTTGTTTAAAGAGGTTATAAATCTATACGTTTTCACAGAGGCTGAAGGCACTCTAAGCATTTATCTGATTTAATATAATATAATATAATATAATGATTTAATATCAGACAATAGCTTACAAAGTCCAAAATCCTGAGCAGCTGACTAAATATACACACCAACAACATGATTTTTGTAGTGGTGACCATTGTGAAGAATAACAACCAAACTGAGATCATCCATTTATTATCACAATTATGTGTCCAACACATTTACCATAATTCATCCCATCATCAATTTAGGATTAGCAAACAATTAACCATTTATCAAACTGACATTAATATTAACAATATAAAAATCAATTTCAGATAATACTCACTGTACAATAAAGTGCCAAAAAGTTTCCAAAAAAAAAAAAAAAAAAAATCTCACAGCACAGCTTTGCAAAACTGCTGAAACTGACACAAAATGAAGTTTATGTTAACAATATACTGAAGTACAGGTACATACATACATTGTAGTGTTTGTATGTTTCGTGTGTTTATTATTGTTAGTCCATAACTAAATAAATCAAGCAGGGAGGGAAAGACACAAAAAAAGTTCTTTCTGCAGATATCTTTGGTGACTGGTAGCCGCAAAAAGATTCTAATCTTCACCCATTACTCTATAGAGAGAAATTTACCCTCATTGTTTTTAACTTGCATAGTGTTTCTTGATCAGCAATTTTATGATACTCAAGCATTATGAATTTGAGATTTGTGTGAGTTTCAAAGTGGTTCATTCAATATATACAACAAGAAAAAGGTGCCTAAATACACCTCTGATGAGATCCAAGGAAAGCGCAGTCAGCTGTGGCACGGACATGATGCTGTTTGAGAGACCGTAGAATCCTTCAAACTGAAATAAATATAATACTGTTTACAGATGGTTCTTCACATGAATTTCACGTTAAGTGATTTCCCTTGAGATGGTGAACCACACAATGCAATATTGGACAGATCTCCGTCTAACCTCTGTATTGTTTTTCATAATGGAAGTGAGTGATGAAGTGATTAGACCAAATAGACAAGACGAATGAATGAGAGTGTTTAGTAGATCATATCTCTATACTGGAACAGTCATCAAAGACAGGGGAAGCTGGCCTTAATGTTTGAGCTTAGTTGTACAATTGGTGTTTTTATCCTTTTAGGTTCACGTGACGTTCAGCTGGATTTCCTTAAGAATAGATCCGATCAGAGACATAATAGACATCATTTGGCAGTGCCGACCTGCTGTGATCACAGTCACAAAGCACACCCTGGTAAAGCACACTGGTAACATAAAAACTACAATTCCATATAAAATAAACTATGTAGAGATTTCATAGACTCCTTGGATCTCTGCAATTTAGGACATCATCTGGTCCAATATATGAACATTAAACATCCTTCTTATTTCAAGACATCTGACATAAAAATATGACTTCACCACTGAAAATGCACTTCTAAGTGACATTCCAGACAGAGACACACATCTTTTTCAGATGAGCCATTTTCATTTCAGATTAAAACTGCCCTCAATTACATGTGCTCCCAGAAGGTTAGACCTGTATTTCCCCCTCACAGATGAAACTACCAGGTAGGGTGCTGGTGCGTACCCCCAGCCCCGTCTCAGAGACCACCGGGGAGGCATTGGGTGTCCTCATGGTGAGCAGGGACAGAGAGGGGGAGAAACTGGGCGTCATGGCTGAGGGAGTCAGTCCTGTGTTGCGGCCCAGTGGAGAGTAGGCATATTTGGGGTAAGATGGTCGCCTCCCCAGGGTTGCCATTTTATGAGGCATCCTCGGAGGAACAGCCCGTATGCCCGGCTGTGCCACTGCAGTGATGAGTGGTGGCGGGCGCATCAGGCTAGCCAGTTCCGACGCTGAGCTGTGGCTGATGGCCTCCTCGTCGGGCAGTGAACCGATGTCACTGAACACGGACGCCATGGGCTGGAAGCGGGGTTCCCAGCCGAGCAGGTAGTCCCAGCTGTAGCTGCCCCTCAGCTGCTCCTCCGGGCAGATCAGTGATGCCAACGAGCCCTCGGCTGCCTGACTGTCGTTCAGAGGGATGTAACACCTATCCTCCAAATCCCTAATATTTAGCACACGGGGCAACATCCCCTCACCGCCGCCCTCCTCCTTGAAATGATGAAGGCTCTCAGCGCTGGCCATACCTGCCCCCAGACTGACAGGAAATGATGCGCTGACAGTAGGAGGCTCCCTTTCCTCTGAGTGGCAGGACAGCTGGTCTGAATCCCTGGCGAGGCCCGAGTCTAGCGCCTGGGATCCCTGGTCGCTGAGGGCCGACCCTGATCTCTGGCGGCAGGGGTACTGATTGATCATTTTGATCTCCTGGTCCTCTGCAGTCTCACCCTCAGCTGATCCCCGTAGACTCGGGTCAGACATCTGCAAGGGGTGGGAGATGTCCAGCTTTGCGCGCATTTGGCATCGCATTTCATGTAGGTTTATACCATTTTGATGGGATCTACCCTTCCGTCCAAATGTGCCAGTTCCGTGGTTCAGGTTGGCGGCAATAGAGGCTGCTTTCTTGAGTGCAGCTTCTTTGGTCTTGTACCGCAGGACAAGGGCAACAAAGCTTATCAGTAGCAGGAGGAAAATAGTCAGTGTGGCGCTGAGGCTGAGCGTCTGCACACTCAAAGACATCCCTGTAAGAGCCTCTGCTGAGTTGGAGATGTTTACAGTGACCACACATGAGCTGAACCTGGACTCAAACTTTGGACTGCTGGCCAACACCCGAAGCTGAACTATGCCTTCTGTGGCAGAGCTACCTCTCCTTCTGTACACTGGGCCAGAAATATAGATGGCACCTGTTGTTTTATTCACACTAAAGAAAGGAGATAGTTCGACCAGGGAGTACTCAACAGCTCCATCTAAGCCCCCGTCATGATCCATGGCCACAATCTGGCCCAGAGTCTGTCCTAGTCGAGAGTTCTCCGGCAAGAGGAAGCGATACTGCTTTTGGGTGAACACTGGACTGAACTCATCCATCCCTTCAATGTCTACTTGCACCCTGACTGTTGCCAGCTGATCACCTTTGTCTCTGGCCTCCACAACAAAACAGTACTCGCTCTCCCTCTCGTAATCAAAGGTCTGCCTGGTGTAGATGTCTCCAGTCAGAGGGTCAATGGCGAAGGCCTCCTTCCTGTCGGGGTTACCACTACCATAGTCCATGAAGCAAGAGGACAAGATGGAGTAGGTGAGCCTACCAAACGGCCCAGCGTCCTGATCGACCGCATGGACCATGCACACTGGGGTGAAGGCTGGCTGGTTCTCTAGCACAGAGCAGTTTACAGTGGGATAGCTGAAGTATGGCGAGTTGTCATTCTCATCCAGCACAGAAATGAAAATGACTGCAAAAGAAACTCTTCTGTTGCCTTGACCTCCGTCCGATGCCTGTATGGTCAAGGTGTATTTGGACTCCTCCTCATAGTCCAAAGTATGGTTGACCTCTAACACCCCATTCAAGGGATCCAGCCTCAAATGACCTCTACTATTTCCAGAGATTATGTCATACTTGACCATTCCATTAACCCCCTGATCAGGGTCATGAGCCAACACCTGAACAAGAACAGTGTCAGGTAGACTGTTCTCACGGACCTGGGCATGGTACTCCGAGCTACCAAAAACAGGAGAGTGGTCGTTTACATCAAGGATGGTCACAGCCACAGTGGCTGAGCTATTGAGTGGGGGCACTCCCCTGTCAGACACAGTCACGGTCAGAGAGTAAGCCTCTGTGGTCTCACGGTCCACTGACTCACAAAGGACCAAGTGGGCCACAGTCCTCGGCTGATCCTCCAAATGAACCGTGATGACCTCCATGCAAAAGCGTCTCTCTTCATTGCCTCCAGTAATGGTGTACTCAAGGAAGGTGTTCTCTCCGGAATAGTCCTCGTCATCAGCTGTAAGGGTCAAGAGGGTGCTGCCCAGGGGCGTGTCCTCAGGTGATGTCACCTGATAGGTGTTTTGCAGGAAGTAAGGGGCATGGTCATTGGCATCCTGCACCTGTATATCCACAGAGGTCACACTAGAGAGGGTGGGGTCTCCACTGTCCCGGGCCTCAACCAGGAGCTGGATCATGTTGCCATTAGACACGTACTTCAAAGGTTTGTTCGTAAACACAGAGCCTAGAAGGCAGAGAGAAAAAGACATTTATTTAATTTTTGATAAACAATGAACCCCCATTGATCATATATATTAAGTGAAAGGTGCAGTTCAAGATTCTAATCCCATACACTTTTTGTCACATTCAGGTAATTGCTCCTCATGGTCATCTTAGCTGTCTATTCAGTGTTTGCGCTTGAGAAAAAAAAACAGTTTGTACACAGCCCTGGCTCTGTAAATGGGAAACAAACATGACTGAGCCATAAAAAATCCCAGCCAATAATTTGATTGTCTGTTGAGCATAAATATCAACTTCGTAAAACCAAAACTAAATTGTGGGCTGCATCTTTAATTTTTTCAAGATACAGTTTATTTACAGTTTATTTCTCATAAGCAATTTACATTCAAATGTGTGGCTTCTTTTAAAAACTGAAACTGGGAGGTCTTGTAAAGGTAGTATTTTTCCATATAATTGGAAAAATCCAGTACCCATCATTTGAAAATGAATACTGTATTAGGTTTGGATCTTGTGCTTGCTGTATTGTATTTCATTAAGACACACATCATTCATAAGGGACGCACATAAGCCCAAGAGTATGTGCTAATTGAACAGAGCAAGGCAATGTCTAATTGCAGATTTAAGTTTTATCGACACAAGGCTTTTCAGTGCTCAATTCTCCGGTTGATTCTAGTCCAAGTTTCACTTCCCATTTGTCACTCTAACACAAAACATGGCGTTCCCATTTTTTCAGCTATTTGGTTTTGGCCCTAAAACAAACAGATGTTGCAAATCAAGCTTCATTGAGGAAAATGGCCGACAGCTTTCTATGCCCTGGACCCAAGACTTTGTTCTGTCGGCCTCAATCCATCTTGTACTGTCTTCGAAGAGATGTTTGCGTTACGTAAAATATTTTTTATAAAAGACAGATAACCAGCGATATCACTCCACAACAGATCTTTTGTTATCAGTTACAATTCATCACCTCCACTTGTAATCCCTCAGCCACAGCTTGGTTTGGTTTCTGCACTGCGGAAGCTCTCAGATATATGAATCCATGAAACACAAGCCGCACACGCAGACACACCAGACTGATGGCTACTACTGGTATTAAAATTAATATGCATACTTCTTTAAAAGCCTGACAGAACCGGGCATGGATTATCTTTTGGCTACTCGCCTTGGCGCGGGGCAACTGGAATGACGGCGGAGGCCAGAGAAAATACAAGAAAATAAAAGGAGAGTAATAAGAGAAGCTCTCAGTGAGAGGCTTCAGATGTGAACCTTGGAAGGCCCTTTGCAATTAATTTTTCACTTTCTGCTGAGATGGCTGAGTGTTTGGTGCCGGTGTAGTGACAACAACTGTACAATATATCAAAGCTGTCCACTGGTGGGAGTGCCATGATATCTCAACACGCAGGGCCAAAGAGGCCTTTTTATTACAGACAGAGGTGAACGTTTCAAGGCTGCTAATGACTGATTCAGAAAAATACCACCGTGCAGGAAGATGTGCAACACAAAATGTTTCTTCACTTTCATATTCATCTATACACACACAAGTATCTGTATTTCTCAAAGAACTAAAAAACACCAGTGTTTTACCTCTATAGTTCTAGTATAGTTCTTTAAAAAATATAAAAACACCAAAGATAGGAACTTATACTTGCATGCCATCCTTACAATACTCATGATTACAATTTGCAGCTAAATTTAGCATATGTTGTTAATTTTACATTCAAACAATTAGGCAACGGAAAAGGAATCATTACCATTTTTTGTGTCAATGTAGAAACCTTTCAGAGGAGAGGACAGAAGTCTGTAGGAAATCTTTCCGTTGAGACCGGAGTCTCTGTCTGTGGCAGACACCGCCAGGACAAACGTATTGGAGGATGTCAGTTCTGGCAATGTCACCTACAAATGACAGGCCAAATATCAGCACCAAGTTTCACATCACAACTAAAGACATCACTGAACTTGGTTACATTTGTCATTACACTGACAGTTAAGAATCCTGTGGTCAAACAATCCTACTGCTAAGATACTTGCGTTTTAACTTCTAGGTTAGTTTAAGGGGGAAAGCAGATATAAGCATATACTATGACTACTACTTCCTAATTTCATTTTGTTTGTTAAATACCAGTTGAACACATTCACTACCAATTAACTGTCACCAATAGCAGACCTATTCCTATTGAAATGAGTGGTACTGCACACACGTAACAAACACAGATCCGTGTCATTCAATTGAGTCCACTCCATGTCTTAGACTGTACCTGATATGATTCCTGAGAGAAAATTGGAGCATTGTCATTGACGTCTAGCACATGGACCTGTATGTTGGCCTCTGTGTGGTGGATGGAGTCTGAGGCCTGCACACTCAGGATGTACTCAGTGCCCTCTTCATGATCAAGAGTACGAGTCAGGGTTATGATCCCAGTGTAGCGGTCAATGGCAAAGCTCCCATTGGTTGCAACGTCTCCCAAAAACTGGTAAGTCACAGTGGAACTAAGGTCAACGTCGTTGGCAGTAACCTGGGTTACAACATAGCCTGGGGGCAGATCTGATGGGACAAACAACAAAACAAATCAATAATTCATCGAAAAACTCTCTCAAGTGATGGATTTTACAGTGAATTGGAATGATCATTAGTAAAGTTTTATAGCTATTTATTGTTGGTAAATTCTTTATCTTAAGCACATACTGGGAAATTTGCCCAAAACACGAACAAAAGAAAAAACCTTGATTTAAACGTATGCTTTGATCATGGAGATCGGAGGTAAAGACTTTATGCTCATTATGAGAACGAACACCTGGCATCAATAACCGCACAACTGCATTCAAATGTAGTAGACGCTACATAATGACTCCACAATCATATATCTGCACTATACTGCTGATGTGGAGACTGATGCCTGGGCTCTCACTCTCAGCGATCACCACTGGCTCCATGGGTGGGATGGCAGGGCTGTTGTCGTTCACGTCCACCACCTGAACCCTCACTGTGCTGGTGCCCGTGAGAGGGGGGCTGCCCCTGTCCACCGCCTGCAGCACCAACCTGCAGTCAACACAAACACCATACTCAATCAGACACAAGCTTACAACACAAACACCATACTCAATCAGACACAAGCTTACAACACAAACACCATACTCAATCAGACACAAGCTTACAACACAAACACCATACTCAATCAGACACAAGCTTACAACACAAACACCATACTCAATCAGACACAAGCTTACAACACAAACACCATACTCAATCAGACACAAGCTTACAACACAAACACCATACTCAATCAGACACAAGCTTACAACACAAACACCATACTCAATCAGACACAAGCTTACAACACAAACACCATACTCAATCAGACACAAGCTTACAACACAAACACCATACTCAATCAGACACAAGCTTACAACACAAACACCATACTCAATCAGACACAAGCTTACAACACAAACACCATACTCAATCAGACACAAGCTTACAACACAAACACCATATTCAATCAGACACAAGCTTACAACACAAACACCATATTCAATCAGACACAAGCTTACAACACAAACACCATACTCAATCAGACACAAGCTTACAACACAAACACCATATTCAATCAGACACAAGCTTACAACACAAACACCATACTCAATCAGACACAAGCTTACAACACAAACACCATACTCAATCAGACACAAGCTTACAACACAAACACCATACTCAATCAGACACAAGCTTACAACACAAACACCATACTCAATCAGACACAAGCTTACAACACAAACACCATACTCAATCAGACACAAGCTTACAACACAAACACCATACTCAATCAGACACAAGCTTACAACACAAACACCATACTCAATCAGACACAAGCTTACAACACAAACACCATATTCAATCAGACACAAGCTTACAACACAAACACCATATTCAATCAGACACAAGCTTACAACACAAACACCATACTCAATCAGACACAAGCTTACAACACAAACACCATACTCAATCAGACACAAGCTTACAACACAAACACCATATTCAATCAGACACAAGCTTACAACACAAACACCATACTCAATCAGACACAAGCTTACAACACAAACACCATATTCAATCAGACACAAGCTTACACTGGGAGCCTCTAAAATACCTCAGTCTGAGCCTGCCAAAAGGGCCAAACTAGGTCTGAGCCTGCCAAAAGGCCCAAACTAGGTCTGAGCCGGCCAAAAGGGCCAAACTAGGTCTGAGCCTGCCAAAAGGCCCAAACTAGGTCTGAGCCGGCCAAAAGGGCCAAACTGGGTCTGAGCCTGCCAAAAGGGCCAAACTAGGTCTGAGCCTGCCAAAAGGCCCGGACCAGGCAGATATGCACATATGTGTTTGCTCCACGGGCTGGTGTTCAATCTCATACAAGCCTTTTAGAGGACCCTCATTCAGTTGCAATGTGTCACTATTACTAATACATCATGTTCATTAAAAAAACAAAAGCACCACTTTTATCGGGCATAAGATTTGGGTGTGATTCTGTTATATTGACTCATAAACAAGATGAAAAGGCTCCAGACGTAATGACCAAGCATAGATGGCAGCACATTTGGGTGGCTTATGGATTTGCTGCTCTGATGTCTATAAAAACGGAGTGACATGGGTGAAATAAATGACTGTATGGTTTCCAGTTCCTTAACAATGTGGTTTGTTGGTATGGAGGTTAGGCATACTTGTAAGATGAGACGATCTCCCGGTCCAGGACTGTGTTAGTAGCCAGAATTCCCCTCATTGAGTCGATGATGAACGCATCATTGTGGTTTCCGGACACAATGGAATAGTCAAGTTGCCCGTTCACACCGCTATCAGCATCAGTGGCAAATGCCTATAACACATGGCAGATTGCAATGGAACAGCCTGCATCATATGCATTACTGAATGTGTCTTCACATATTATCTCTCTGAGGCTGGACAGTGACCAGGCACATCTCTCACCACATGACATTTAATATCGCTCTCGCTCTTACGGACTCACTCCAGCCCCAGACAGCCTTGGTCACATTCTCCATCATAGCTTTGGTACTTATTTAGACAAGGGTTAATTTAATTCTGAAGTCTGCATGAATTACTATGATGACATATTGTACAGAGAGGGCACATCTCAGATAGCTCCACTGTGAAAGCCCTATTTTAATCCAATGGACAGTGCATTATTTACTCGAGTCGAGTCCATACATATGAACGCGTGGTGATCTTCACTGTTCTTACCTGCATGACATATGTGTTATGGATTTGGCCTTCCCAGACTGCCGTTCTGTAATATGTCTGTTTGAATGTGGGCATGTTGTCGTTCACATCCTGGAGATTGACAGTAACCCGAGCATAGGTGGTCTGCTGGCCGTTTTCTGCCAGCACCACCAGATAAACTCTCTTGTCATTCTCATAATCAAGGCAACTCTGGTCCTTCACTGTTATATCACCTGCAATAAGAACAGTATTGATGAAATCAGTCAATTTATGACACCGTTTTGAATAAGACAGTTCACTGATGCCTTACAAACAGCACCAATATTTCTATAGAGGTCCTTCGATTCTCAGGAAAAAGTCTTTGAACTTTGAACTCTCTTTAAACTTTTGGTTGAGAGTTTCATTTATGCCCCCTGACTGCACTCTTGTAGTTTACAGCAATCCCACAAAAGAGACAGGACAGGATAGACAGGACAGTGATACTCAGGACAGGATAGACAGGACAGTGATACTCAGGACAGGATAGACAGGACAGGGATACTCAGGTTGAAATACATACGGTATTCTGCATGCATTACGTGTACTCTCGTGGAAACTTGTAATACCTGCTGATAGGGTCAAGTTATATTACATGTACATTGTGCACAAGCATTTTGGGCTGGTCTGTCTCCACCCCAAAAAAATGAAACAAAAATGTAAAAAGGCATTAACAGTTATAAGTTATAACTGTTATTTCCAAGCAGCGGAATTTCAAATGTTTATGGCAAATTAGCGTATTGACATCTTGAGTGTATTGAAAAAAAACATCAATGGAAGGTCCTAGTTGGCAAGAGCCTGCCATGTTTGCTAGAGAATAATACCCCTCAGAACCCAAAGCTCTCAAAGATGGCAGCTGGACAGGCTGACAGTGACCTCTCCCTGTCACAAGCTGCGGCTTTTAAGATGCCTGGAACGCAAGCCGTCCAAAGGGATTTGGTCAGGCTTTCTATGCTAATTACTAGTGAAGGAAAAAATGCCTTTTTGGGAAAGTGATCTGAAGGATGGTTAAGTCCTGCTATTACCCACGACAGAGCATGGAAATGGTGGGTGGATGTTTTGCAAGTGACGTTTAGGGGTAACAACATGAGAGACAGACTGGCAGGCAGAGACAGAGACAGAGACAGAGAGAGGGAGAGAGAGAGGGACCGGGGGGTGGGGGGAGAGAGTTAAGACTGTATAGTGTTTTTACCTGTGAGAGGATTTATGACAAAGGCCTCATTCTCATTGCCATTGAAGATGCTATAGATTATGGCTCCTCCATCTGGATTCTCATCGTGGGCCACCACATTCGCCACCCAGGAACCTGAACAAAACAACACACCAGCCAGGTCCACTAAAACTCAGTAGTTATAAGCACAGTGGGCCTCATTCTCGAACATATTCTGAATTTTTTTCTGAAATGTTTCTTACGGACTTCGGAAAACCAACGTAAGAAAAAGATTACCGCCAGATTCATGAACGCCTGAAAATGTGTTCTTACGCAGCCGAAGTGTTCTCAGCTGTGCTCGCTCGAATGAGGTTTCTTAAATTGAAAGCGCGTTCTCGTGCACCTGGATTTGCATACATACACGCCCTGCCAGCTCCTTATAAGGGCACGCAACAGTAGTGACGTGTGCAGTCGGAATCGACCGAATCCACGTGAAAGCAACTCGAAAGCGAGTCATGTCAAAGCTGAAAGCGGGCACCGGTCGAGTAAACGCAGATCTAACTTCACCGGTGCAGAGGTACTGTTGCAGGATGTAGATGTGTCCATTCTATTCCACTATGGCTATATCAACGCAATTGAGTTTAGTGCTTATTTATTTATTCACTTACATATGCAGTGTTCGTGTCGTGTAGTGCTTTTATTTATTTTATGACATCACGATGCCTCGTAAAAATCATGACTATAAATGTGAAACGTAATTGTTAATGATACAAATATTCTCGTACTTATTATTATTATAATTATTTAAATCCGAGGATGTCTGTAGAGTTGATGTGAACGCAATCACCAACGATTTCTCACAAATTCAGCCCTTAACACTTCTAACACGGAGCGGCCCCGTGGGTCATCTTGTGTTTTTTTGAGGAATTGCATTTAAGAAAATTTACGACTGCTATTTCGCATTCTGAAATTCTTCTGAAGTTCAGAACAAATCCCAGATGAGAAAACTTTCATGAATGCCAAATTTGTTCCTAAAACACCGGAAGTGGAGTTCAGAAGAAATTTCTTTCTTAAATTCTTCTTACTGCGTTTGAGAATGAGGCCCATTGTTATTGTTGTGTTTTGTACAATTACACCACTGATTTTACAGCAACCAGTAAATAGCTAAATTCTGCATTTATGCATTAATCTGCATTTCAACTAAAGACTGCAGGGTATTACCAGTTTTGCTGTCCTCAGGAATGGCCACCTCATAGATGGGTTGGGTGAAGCGGAGCCCATCCTCTTCTGCGTTCAGATGCAGGAGCACCAGGCAGGTGGAGGTGAGAGGGGGTTGGCCCTGATCTGCAGCCTGCACACGCAGCACCCTCGTTCCAGAGGCTCCATCAGGGAGCGGGGTCATGAGCCGCACCTCCCCAGAGGACCTCCCAATTTCAAACGCTCCTCCTCCCCCGCTGTCCTCTCCTTCACCTCCCTCCGTCAAGCTAAACACGACTGTGCCATTAGATCCCTGATCTGGATCCTCAGCCACAACTACGGCCACAGTCTTCCCCTTGGCCGTCCCCGCTGTGACCGACCCGCGGATGGGCTCACTGAGGCAGGCAGGCGGGTTGTCGTTGACGTCCTCGACCTGCACGGTCACCATGGCGACTGAGCTGCGAGGTCCCTGGCTGCAACCGTCCGTTGCCACGGCGCGGAAACTGTACTGCGAGCGCGTCTCGCGGTCCAGCGGCCTGCTGGTGCGGACCACCCCTGTGGAGGAGTCCACTGAGAAGGCCCCCAGAGAGTCCTCGGCCAGAGAGAAGGTCACCTCGCCGTTGGGGCCCAGGTCAGGGTCCCGCGCGATCAGACGGAGGACCTCTGAGCCCACGGGAAGAGCCTCGCTGACGGTGGCGCGGTAGCTCTTGCGGGTGAAGGCTGGACTGTGGTCATTCTCATCCAGCAGTGTGATGAGGAGCTGGGTGGTGGAGCTTCGGGCAGTGGGACCCTGGTCTGTGGCAGTGATGAGCAGGGTGTAATTCTCATGCTCCTCCCTGTCCAGGGCCTGTACTATACTCACAGCTCCGGTGGTTGGATTGATCTCAAAACCACCAGTGGCATCTTCACATGAAATGGAAAGTAACAGATAAATCACAGTATAGTAATGGTTGGAGATTACACAAAAATACAATGAACAGGGAGAGTAAAGTCTATACAGAGATGATAAAAATATGCAATGTCAAAAACAGGGGGAAATATGATATTAGCATGAAATGAGTTAGGATTAGTCTTCCAAATGCAATTGTGAGCCACCCACCGTGGTGAAGTGAGTATGTGATGGAGCCGTTCAGGCCGCTGTCGGGGTCGGAGGCCTGGGCCGTGTGGACCACTCCGGGAGGGAGGTTCTCTGGGATGCTGATGTGCACTGAGGGCTGCGTGAACTCCGGCTCGTTATCGTTCTCATCCAGAACAGAACACAGGACGGTGGCGGTGCCTGACAGGGAGTGAAGCCCACTGTCTCGACCCTGGACTGTGAGCCCGCCGCAGGGGAACAGACACACGAGAGGGAAAAGAGAACATCGGGAGATCCGGTGTGATTTCATTTTCTAACCGTCATATTTAACCATCAGATCTGCATGATAGCAGCTTGCAAGCATTACAAGGATTAAACTGTAAACACCTGTTCACTATTGCTAGGATCCCGTAAAGTCAAGTCTTTAAAATGCTGGCACAGATTGGTGATACAATGTCTTTTTTGAGACATCTATGAAACTGAGCACATAATTGCAAACAGAATCAAATCAATACTTGCTTATTGGTATTATGCAAGTGTTACTTGGGCTTCAAAACTTCAAACACAACCCAACAGAAAGGACCTCATCAGGCTCTGCTTCCTTTTCCAACCCCTATCAGCTGAAAATGAGTCAGACACTTGTTCAAGCACTCAATAAGCCAATCCATCTTCCAATAACTCTTGCCAGACATAAAATTGTATCAAGATTTCCAGTTATTGTAGTCTGTCATTAGCTGTAATTGTTCTCGTCATTGTTGACAGCACAAACATTGTCATCTGCTACATCTGAAAGCATTTGATAATTGCACTTAATACAAATGCATGCTTTAGAGCGTTTAGAACTTGTAGGAGCAAAAAATGAAAACGTCTATGTACCAGCATATGTAGTAAAAAAAAATTCAGTGGTTCAACGGATCACACAAACATCTCTGACGGCTCTTAAAAAGACCCTGATCCATAAATCTTGCTCGTCAATAAGGTTGCAGTCAGAGAGTGTATCAGCCTTCTATTATTTATTGCCCTGAGTTGCATGGCAGGACTGTTGAAAAATCTGCAATCTGCTTTACAGAGCCAGACGGTGAAACCAGATGTGAGCGGGCAAGAGAGTGACCTCAGATAGAGAGAGAGAGAGAGAGAGAGAGAGAGAGAGAGAGAGAGAGAGAGAGAGAGAGTCGAAGGTAACTCAAGTCTACTTGAATGAGTGTGTATGTGTGCATTAGCGTGTGTGTTTGTGTATGCGTGTGTGCGTGTGTGCGTGTGCGTGTGCATAGTCAGTGAGTGATTTCTGAGTTTCTGGGTTTGGTATGTTAAATTTGATAGTCCCCCAAGCACGGAGAGCTCACTTCCACTGACACACTATAGTCCCCCAAGCCTTTTTAAGCTGAAGATGACATGGTCAGGGTTTTCTGGACAACAGCCACATGCACTCACCTCTCAGGGTGAAGGTCTGATGAAGCTCGCGGTCGAGATGTGCAGAAGTACAGATCTCTCCCGTGTGAGAGTTGATGCTGAAAAGGTCATAGCCAGGGCCAGGCAACAGACTGTAGTAAATGGCAGCATTTTCAGCTGTAAGATATTCACATACACACAAACACACACACACACACACACACATGCACACACACACACACACACAGACACACACACACAGATAGGAGAAGAAGATAATACATGTTTACAAGGACAATAGGAAAACATATAAATAATGTTTAGAGATTTCAGATTTCTCATGAGGCAAATTCATCACATGTAGGGATTCAAATCTCACTCCAAATCAAACAGGTTTCAGTACAATGAAGGAGACTATTTTGTGAACTGATTGATAATAACCAGACAAAAAGGCTATTTTCTCTTCCTAGGGCAACACATTACCAAAAATTCCATTCCAAAGTCTCCTTTTTCACACTTCATTAGGTCAGGGCACTGTTTATGACCCTGTCCTACAAAGTGCTGTTTCTGAGTCTTATCTCATCCGTAAATTGAAAACAGTGCTAACGGGTAAAATCACCCAAAGATATGATCTGACATGTTTAAAAAAAAAAAAAACTACAAAAAAAACATTGGGGTGGGGGGGGGCAATGGTATAGACCAGGCAGAATGAACACAAACTCAAGCATACTCGCTCTCCGTCTCTTTCTTTTGAGAAGACAGAGACACACACATGCACTGCCAAGTAAGTCTCTCCAAAAATAAACAATGTTATCTCATTCTGATTCATAATCAAATTCGTATACATCATTAATACAAATGGGGGTGACAAACACATTTCTCTTCCACTCTCCCTCCTGCAGAAGGTTTCCTTAAACTAGAGCCCCACAATTGCTTTCCAGAGGCTCAGGCCAAGGAATTCTGCTGCAAGTCTGATGAGTACAATGCACAAGAAAACCTTTTTTCAAAGGACAGCGCTGAACAAAATGGAAAAATCCTGGACCAAATGTCAGCATGTGAGCGGCTTCAGTGGACATCTATGTCAAATTTCAAATGAACGGCCTAAGACTGTGTCAGGAGATGGGCCCAAAAGAAGAAAAAAAAAACAGCGTTATTAGCACAGATGGTTTTGGTTACGGAATCATCGCAAGAGCTTTCAAAGGAGAGCACTTGATTGCTGTTCTTGGACAATTCACACTCAAAGAATGTCAGGCTCACTAGCGGAGAGAGACACCGATACACTGGCAGAGGAATTTCCACAAGAGCGTTATAGAATTGTTAGTATTTGGACAGGCACAGAGATTGGGCTGGAGGCGTGCAACGTGTGAAAATGATCACGCCAGCATGTTGATTTATCTATGTAATTAAGGTCAACACGGCGTAATTCAGCTCGATGTAAGGGGTAATGTGAAATACTGTAAAGCAAATAAATATTACATGACTGAAGGGGCCTATATGGTTCTCTACTGCCATCGGGAATTATTTAAAGAAAGCCTTGACCTGCAAATTATCCACCAGAGTTACAGTCAAGTTTGAGTGTCTAGATAGCGGCAGCTGCAGTGAAAATCATCAATGCCGGACTCATCCTGATCTTAGTATTCCACAGGTGTCTGTCATTGGCCTGTGAAGCTAACAGTACTAATAAGCCGTTGAGAGACATACATGAAGAAAACAGATTCATCAGATAATCCAAAGTCTGTGTTTGCGTCACATACTGTGTCATTCAGGAGGCCTCTGCCTTTCCTTTACTAAGACTGCTGTGCAATTCCCCATAGCACAACCCCTCAAAATAAGTAAACATAGTACTGCCATCTAGTGGCGGTGTTAATCACCCTCAGGTAGAAACAGCAGGGTGGTAATGGTAGGTACCTGAGTCTCCATCAAAGGCAGAGACAGTGATGACATGTTCTCCAGGCTCTCGGTTCTCAGACACGCTGGCATTGTAGACGCTCTGCTGGAACTGGGGGGCCTGGTCGTTGACGTCGCCCACAGACACCGTGAGGGTTTGGGTGGAGGAGAGCGGCGGGTGGCCCTGGTCCGAGGCCAGCACGCTCAGAGTGTGCACACACCTGCTCTCATAGTCCAGAGAGGAGGCCAAATGTAGGAGGCCTGAATACAAACAAGGCAATTATATTATATATCATACATTTCCCATACTAATATCAGTAGCACAGAAAGCCCAGTTTTCTCTTAGCTGTTATAATACAGTAGGCGCCAACATACAGTCACACTACATATAGTTTTGTTGTTTGGGGGAGGCAGAAGCAGTCAGTTCTCTTGGAACAGCCAGTCTGTGACAAATTCCTCAGTATTCCTCAGTAGACATTTACTGCTGTCATGCACAGGAGAGAGGATAGGGGAGCATACCTGTCTTGTCCAGTGAGAAAAGACTGTCTTCATTCTCAGACAGCAAGCTGTAGGTCACCTGCCCATTTTTCCCCTCGTCTGTATCCCTGGCGATGACATGATGCACAAAACTCCCAACTTCCGTGTCCTCCGCCACATGGATGGTGTCCATAGAAACAAAGGCAGGACTGTTGTCATTGACGTCCAGCAGGAACACCTGGGCAGTGATGGAAGCCTGCTTTTGATTGTCTGTCTTCTCCGGCTGGTCAGTGGCGGTCACGGTGACAATGTACATAGGAGAGCGTTCGCGGTCCAACCGTGCGGTGGTCGTGAGGACTCCTGTGTGGGGATCGACTTGAAACGGCAGCTCCTCCTCACCGGATGAGATGTCATAGGTGACAGAGTAACGGAGGGCACTGTAACGCACGCTCCCGTCTGCATCCCGCGCGTTAAAGGCATACACCGCAGTCCCCACGGCCACATCTTCTTTGACTCCAAACGACAGGACGGCGTCGGCACCCGGGAACCAGGGAGCGTGGTCATTCATGTCCCTGACCACCACCACCACCAGCATGGAGGTGTTGACGGCTGGCAGTGCCAACGCCTGCACAGAGAGGGTGTAGCGCTGGGTGGCCTCATAGTCCAGAGGCTGAGCCACGTACAGATCTCCAGATGACACGTCCACTCCAAAGTGCAGACTGCCGTCCCCCTCCGCGATAGAGTAGCGCACTTGCCCGGCGGGTGCCCTGGACAGCCCCAGACAGCCAATGACGGTGCCCACCTTGGCGTCCTCTCGCACCGAGAAGTGTTTGATGCCCGATTCAGAGCGGGCTTTCACTTTCCCAATGTTGAGAATCTGGGAAGGTCAAGGTAATTGAAACTTCATCATGAGGACTAAATATGAACCAATAGTTTCAAATCTAAAATCACAGATACAGTCTTTTACTAACAATGATCAGTATTTCCAGTTATTTTAACATGCATTGTGTTTGCACCTGCAGGTGAATTACAGCTTTCTCCTCCAGGGGGGTTGGGCCTCCGTCCCTGGCCACCACGGCCAATGTGTAGTGTGTCTGAGGACTCTGGGAGAACTGGGTGGATGTCCTAATGTCTCCACTGCGCTGGTCAATCTCAAAGTGGTCCGTGTCTGCAAAACCACACAGCTCACAGGTCAGTAAATCCTGAACTTAACAACACTAATCTCCTTGGCTTTTAAATGAGCGATTTGTTTCTGTGTTAAATGTATGTACCCGTTTCCAGAGAGAACCTGACTGTTCCATTCTCCCCTGCGTCCAGGTCCTTGGCAAACATGCTGGTTATCACCGAGCCAACTGGTAAACCAGCCCACACCTGTGAGACAGGAGCACTCAGTTCATGTATTCCATCCTCTCTCATATCTCATGACAACAGTGCTGAAATCGTAAAATGAAACATGACAGCAGGAGGGAAATGCCTATCCAAATACGAAACATGGAGGCGTTTCCATTGTACTACTTCAATAAGCCAAAAGGATGTACAAGTGAAACATGAAAGGTTGATTTTACAGACCTGGAGATTGAGCTCTTTTCCAGAGGGCAGATGTGTGAACTGAGGAGGGTTGTCGTTGATGTCTGTCACCAGGATGTGGATGGTCGCTGTGGCATTGAGGCGTGGGTGTCCCTGGTCCGTCACCATCACCTTAAGAGTATGCTGGGTCTGCTGCTCCCTGTCCAAAGCCACCCAGTTTATGATCTCACCTACTCCAGGAGAAAGGCAGAGAAAGAGAAAGAGAGCAAGAAAAGAGAACACACATCAATGCTCTGAGTAGAAAGGAAGAGAAAGTGGTTAAATGCCATAGTAGTGAGAATGTTCATCAAGTAGATCTCACGTCGTTGTTTCACAAATATTATGAATATAAGAATATTAACTGGTCATCTACCTGCCACAATGTGGTTTATTACAATAATCGTATAAAGTGAGACATGCCTGTTTTGGAGTTGATGCGGAAGTGTTTCCCATCTGACAACAGGATGTAGGACAGCTGGGCGTTCTTTCCTGAGTCTCGGTCTGTTGCCTTCACCGTGCCGATCAGACCCAGTGGAGCGGGCCCCTCCTGCACGGTGAAAAAGTAGTCCCTCCGGCTGAAAACTGGCGCGTTGTCGTTCTCATCCAGTACCATGACGACTACTGTAGCCATGGCGCTGACCTCCGTCTCACCATCGCTCGCCGAGGCCCGCACCCGGAACCGGTATACGGGTTGGACCTCGTAGTCCAGGCTGTCTGAGAGAAACATCCAGCCACTCTCCGGGTGAATGAGGAAGGGAGGGGAGCCAGAGAGGGACTCCAGGGTGTACGAGAGGCTGGGGCTGGAGGGGGCCGTGGCTGCTCTCCCCTGGGGGCTCATGTGGGCTCGCACCTGGATGACCCGGGTGTCCCTCTGGGCATTCTCCCCAATCTCCACCTGGTACACCAGCGTCTCAAAGGCTAATGTGTCTTCAGCAGCAGATGACTGATCAACATCTACAATTAAAGTCAAGCGTGAGGACAACACTGGTGAGCCCTCGTCCTCTGCCAATATCTCTACTGTGTGCGATGCCTGCTGGTTACGTGAGAGGCTGGCATTGAGCCACAGCGTGCCTAGGACAGAGTCCATGGAGAAAAGTTTCTCCCCTGATCGCAGGGAGTACCGGATCCTTCCGTTGGAGCCACTGTCACCGTCGTGAGCGTGTGCAATGAAAAGCAGCGTGCCGGGAAGGGTGTTCTGGGAAATGGTGATGGTGTCAAAAGGCCGTGCGAATGTGGGGGGGTTGTCGTTGACATCAGTGATGGTAATATTGACATGGGTGCTGCTGTACATCGGAGAGGTGCCGGTGTGTACCTGGACGATGAGAATGGCGTAGGGGAGGGACTCATGGTCCAGCGGCTGTCTCGTGGTGATGACGCCCGTCTGAGCGTCCACGGAGAACAGGCCCTGGGGGTCCCCAGAGGATATCCTGTATGATAGGGACTCCACAGAATCTGGAAATGGAGACATATGCATGAGTCTCCACAAGGCTCTGATGGCCAGTATATCCATGCATCCATCCATCTAATATTTCTGTTCTTTTACATTCAACAGATAGAGAAGTTTGTACAGTATTCACACATACCCACACGCACATTGTCCTTTTAACATATACTGTATATATATAGGATTCCCCACTGCTGCTGAAGATTATGTATATCTTTAACATAAATGAATGTATATTCCACATATTGTTCCCTTGTTTTGGGTGTCTTCTATACATTGCTTAAATTGTTCAGGGTCGGAAAATGTGGACAAATTCATGAAAGCAATGAAAGAGGCTACTATGAATAGAATGAGAATAGTATGACACAGCTGGAAGAAAAACTACAATGTATTTACAGACAATGAGCTCATGAAAATCCATTATATCTTCAAGACTTTCTAACCAAAGTCACAATCTGCAATGTCTCATCTTAAATGAAGTCTTGCTCCTCCTAATCCACTTGTTTTATGCTTGTGTGCGAACTATACTTAGGGGGCTCAGCACAGCTTGGGTGATTAGGACCCTGCCCCCCCAAACCACATGCGCACACACACACACACACACACACACACACACACACACACACACACACACACACACACACACACACACACACACACACACACACACACACACACACACACACACACACACACACACACACACACACACACACAGGCAAAGAGGCCCATTCTTGATGTTTGTAGGATTTATCTGTTAATCGGCATGACAACCTCAATTGACTGTCTACTGCCTGAAAGACACCACCAGTATAGGACTCGATGGTAACAATCTATTGACTAATTTTCCATTTAATTCGAATTTGGAGTATTGTCCTGCATTTTTATTTAAGTATTTTCAGACACAAACAAATTTAAATTGGCAGTTGCCTTTGTTTTCTTGTCTACTCTCTCTTATCTCTTTATGGCCACGTAAGCAACTGTCAAAGTCCCAGTGCCAATGCTAATGGAAAATCTCTTAATTGCCTTTTACACGTACTTAACTCCTCTGACACAAACACATGAAAACAGCACGATTTCAAGCAAAAATTGAGAGACTAAATATCGCAGATTTTTTTTTACAATCAGATAGACATGTAACAGTGTGTTCCAAAAAGGTTTCCAAGTCTCTCTAAGCTTCTCTGTGTCATTCAGGGATGCCCTGAAAGATGCCCAGAGGTAGTGACTTGCCAGCCAAGCCTAGCAAACTAATCCCCTTTGTTAGTCCTGTCCTGCCCTGTGACACACATATAGCTGGTCTTCCATGTTGCAGTCCTCTACTACCTTAGCACTAAGTATCTTTGTGAATTGTAAGAACATACTATGTTTTGAGTGTACTTTATCATACTTGTCCCTCTCCCCTATTCAACTGGCCCCAGTGTTTTTTTCAGCAGGCAATAGCAGTTTTTTAGAGGAAGCTGTAAAGGGTGAGCTGGGTTACCAATGACCAAACTTCCACAAAATGGAGGGCACTTTCCTTCAAGCCCGATGTGAAAAAGGTGAAAGGTCATTAAAGGGGTCAACATGCAATGCCTGAACTGTTCTGATTGAATACTGTGTATGCCTGAGTTGATATCCCAACTGCCCATTTTTACCGCTTGCCATTATTTCATAAAAGGCATCTGAATACAGTAGATAAGCAATAATCAAATATTTCTTATTATTTCAAACAGTATCAGCTGTGGTGCATATATGTCAGCACTGCCTGTCAGGCAGATACACTCACTGGCAGGGTTGAGGGCTTGGACCATGCCCATAGTGGTGCCCACGGGTGCGTCCTCCGACACAGAGAAGGAGTAGTGAGAGCGCTGGAACATGGCAGGGGCCTGGGCGCTGTGGAGGATGTGGACTGTAACGTTGGCAGGCTGAGCAGACGCCCGGCCCTCGCCATCCTGAGCTGAAATGGAGAACTTCACACTGGCACTGCCCAGGTGGCCCAGAGCAGAGGTCAGGTACACCGCACCTGCACGTGGACACAGACACCAACAGTGAACACTAAATATAGAGTACATATACATCATTACATGCCTGTACGCATGTAGGCTCAAACACACACACAATCGCACATGCATGTAGAGAGAGAGAGAGAGAGAGAGAGAGAGAGAGAGAGAGAGAGAGATGGGAATATCTCTTCAGTGGCTATGTGATAACTTGGTATAATTGTTAAGACTTGACATACTCACAATGTACATTTAGCAATCAGAGAACTGGATTGCATATCACTGTGCAACTGACATGTCATAAAAAGCTGATTATTTCATAATTTGATTTGTAAAGAAGCAACAGGTTAACAAAAAGTTGATAAATGTGTAAACTCTCAGATTCAGATTATCATGCATTGTGGATATCCATATGCTGTAGGTCTGTAGAAACCCAGTCTGACTGTTTGACCATTCCAAAGCCAGACGGAAACAGATGGCATGGGCCCTGCAAACTTCTCACCTCCATTTACCTCTAAATCTCACAGATTTTAAGTTCCACTGGTTTCCAAAGCCTCCATTAGGTCCTATGCAACAGATGGCTGATACACAATATTAGCGTAGAATACTAGTTTAGAAGACGAGCCAATGAGCTGCATCTCAAGAAGCAAACATGGGCAAGCAAGTTGGCTTGTTGCTATGCTACGATCTTCCTGCACACTTTAAAATAAATCTTCATAAAAATAATTAATAATTAAATTAGTAGTAAAATGAATATTAATAACTTTATTAAAATAAAAAAATACAAGTACAGATCCAGCTACATTCAAGCTTTTAACTATCTATTTTCCAAACCACACAGATTTTGTTCCACCCTTTCCTACTGGTAGCACGGCATGGGCCATATCCGTAGCCCTGTGTAATGTGAGTAGCAGTATGGCAGGACGAGGCGGAGGTGTTCGGGGGGTTTAAGGGACAACGCCGTAAGTCTGACAGACCCCTGCTGAGGGATGACCAGAATGATTATGGCCACCGCAGGAAGCTTATACACCACCACACACCACGTGCAAGTGTGTGTGTGTGAGAGAGTCTTTATAAGCATAAATGGCTTTACTACTGTTTTTTAAATGAGTCACCGGCTTAAGAAAGACTGTGTGGTCACATTCCGCTGCATGTGACTGTAAACAATGATGGCACATAAAAAGAGAAACATGAGGAAGAGATAGGACACACCATTTGAAGAGTGAATGGACACTAAGATCATTATAATTATGTGTATAATATCATAAGTATAATCAGGCAGTGACAGGCAGCGGCTGCTTATGTAGACACCATTAGCTTAACATAAAAGAACAGAACATCATTATGTGCACAATTAAGGTCAGGGTAATGTTTACATCAGCTACATGCATTAAGGGCAGATAGACCCAGTGAGAGAGGAAACTCTACCACAGGCAGTGCCCTCTTTCTTACGAGGAAGGTCTATCTGTGCTACCCAATTAGCCCCATCACAACACTTAATGGTTTGGGACTGGGACTGAGGGTGAGGGGATTTAACAAACACAAAGTGACACCCCTCATGCCGGGGGACTAGGCCCTCTTGCTAAATCTCCTGTGCAAACACCAAGAGCTACAGATTAAACTCCAGTCATGAACAGCAAACATCCACTGAAGGTTATTTATACAAATCTGGATCTTTTACACTTGCACTTTTTTCTATCATTTGCACAGGGATGCGGGGATAATAAATAATGATTATAACAAGATATAATAAGATCATTATTATGCCCATATTAAGAGCTTGTCTGCTGTTCATTCTATAATGAAAGTGTGTACTGTTTGGCGCTCATCCCGCTCAGAGTAGATCTCTCATTTTTATAGTATTTACCTATATACTTATTACTTATATCTCATCTATATATTATATACTTATATACTGTAGATCCCCCTGTAGTTCAACTGAAACTGAATCAAGGCTGATGACAGCCATGACGCCTGGACGAGAGAGGTAAAACTGAAGATGCTGTCCTGCTCACCTGATGTCCTGTCCACAGAGAACAGAGAGGAGGAGTCTCCAGCCTGGAGCTCATATGTGATTTGCCCATAGAGGCCGGAGTCCCGGTCAGTGGCGATGACATTTAGGATTTCTGTTCCAGGCTGAGTGTGTCCGCTGATGCTTGTGATGTATCTCTCAGGGTTAAACACGGGCACGTTATCATTCAGGTCCTCCACCTCAAGATGGACATATGCCTGGGCACTGAGACCGCCCTGCTCAATCACAGACATTCACCCATTAGAACAGAGAAGGGGTACTACTGGATTATCACAAACAGCCTTCATTATTCATCACTCCCTCTTATCTCACCTGATCTTCAGCTTTGACCTGGAGGTCGTAGGTGATGAGTCCTGCGTCACGGTCTATATCCTGATCAACACAGATTTCCCCCGTCTGAGGGTTGATGTGGAAGAGAGGCCGCTGGTCCTCCCTGTCAAAGCCGTCGGAGAGGGAGTATCGCACCAGCCCAAACTCACTGCCATCTGCGTCCACAGCAGTAACCTGAGGGAGACATGAACACACATTCACAATGTATGTGTGAAGAATTATGTAATATAACATCATTATTCAAAAGTCTGTCTTGGCAGATATGGTAAAGACATTCACACTTCAGTCATCAAAATTAATTTGTAGTCAAAATTGACACTGATGGAGATAATTTCGAAACACTGTTAGTGACTTAAGAATATATTAATCAAGTGCCTTGTATTAACAATGACCTTTTATGAATCATGTGCTTATGTAAGCAAGAACATGACTTTTCTGTGTGTGTGTAACTTTGATGATTAGGTGCTGGCGCCACTTAGATCTACATGCGCAAGTGAAGGAACCTCTTGTCTATGTTTGGGTGAGCTCAGAGGTGATAGGAAGGGTCGAACTGTGCTTATTCGACCCTGGGTAAAACTGACATCCTTGGAAGACAGGAAGATCAGTCAAGGACTTTTAGTCAAGCATGGCTATTTTGACTGACATGTTAAAACATTTACATTTACATTTACATTTACATTTAGTCATTTAGCAGACGCTTTTGTCCAAAGCGACGTACAAGGGAGAGAATAGTCAAGCTACGAGCAATAGAACCTGGTGTAACAATAAATACTACTTTACATAAGAATTATAACAAAATGAAATAAAAAGAAAAGGAAGTACAGAAATGTAACTGCTGTAATTGCAGGTTACGCACTAGTCGAAGTGCCAGTTAGGACGGGAAGTGCTCTCTGAAGAGTTGGGTCTTCAAAAGCTTCTTAAAGGTAGAGAGGGACGCCCCTGCTCTGGTAGTGCTAGGTAGTTCATTCCACCAACGTGGAACTACAAATGAGAATAGTCTGGACTGCCGTACTTGCACAGACGGCAGTGCCAGACGACGCTCACTAGAAGAGCGCAGCATCCTGGGTGTAACATTTGCCCTTACAAGAGCATTTAGGTAGGTGGGAGCAGAACCATCAAGCACTCTGTAGGCAAGCATAAGTTACTTGAACTTCATGCGAGCAGCTACAAACATATATGGCGTCAGAATTAGATCAATCTTAAGTATATAAACCTTGTGCGATGTAAGTGAAATTGCTTCACTTTCATCCTTGTGCTGTGAGTGAGCCTGATTGCAATTGTTATCGAATAAATATACTGATCTACAACTCCGGAGTCCTGAGATAACTTGAGTGTGAATTTTCACCTAACAGACACCTTCAGAAATGTTCAGGAGAACAATGTCAACACTAATTGACCTTTGCCTTGTGTTTGCCTCGATGTACTTTGTTTGTTGCCAGGTCTGCTTAATTTGTCATCCTATTAAGACATTGGCTATTGTGTCCTGGTCCTGGAGCTTGGCAGTCCAGGTGGAATCACTTAGTGTAGCTCAGGGATTAGGACAGGTATTCTGTGTGCCTGGCCCTGAAGTGATTCAGGGCACATCTGCCCCTCAGATTAGGGAGAGACCTTAAACAGAGTGTGGTGATGGGAAATAATTACTAACACAACAATCTGTGGCCATAGAAGATGAGAAGATGTGTCTCTTTGGTTTTTGAGTACAGCACGACTTATTCATCAGTAGTTTATTAGGGGCACCGAGACAAAACCCCATGTATAGATGGAACTAGTCTGAAACTGCATAGGACAAAAGGAAGCGCAGATGAAACTGTCTAAAGTCACCACTCCAAAAAGTGCATATGGTGGCAGTAAACAACTCATTGAAAACAGCTGCACAAATAACCTCTTCCCTCTTAAAGGATGTCCTTCTTGCGTGGCAAAGCAGCCTAATTGGGTCTTTGTTTTCCCATAAACCATTGGAATACAGCAGCAGTAATCCCCCCTATTCCCATTATCAGACAGTGGATCCTATTACCACAGCATTAGCTGGTTAATGATACACCTGGGTTTACAGCATTGTGTCTTTGTTTGTGTGTGTGCATGTGCGTGTTTGTGACCCGTCACTTTTGGGTTCCCATCTGTCCTACATGGACTGTCAACATAACTCACTCTATAATAACACCGGACGAGATTAATGTCAGATATTTTGCATGAAATGGACTCTAGTCTGTAACTGTGCATCCTTTTTTCAACTTTAGTGTGAAAAAACAGAACTGTCATTAAAGGGGAAAGGTATCAAGGCACACAACACCTTGAAAAATGGATAGAGCTAGGGAGTTCCAAAGTCTATTTTCGTAGTATTTAAGCTGCAACCATAAATGAACAGCCCCTGTACACGTGACAAAAACCTAACTTCAGTCAGATCATCAGACTAAATCAGTCTTTAAAACGGTGTTTGATTGCCCATTGCCACCATTGACAATTCAGTTGCTTCCTTAACTTTTTCTATATATAAAATCACATTATTCATGTTCAAGACCTAAAGTGAATAAAAAGATTCTATAGAGAACCAGGTTCTGTTTAATTCAAGGCTCCATTTTGGAGCCTTCCAGCTCCATGTGGAATTACTATGTTCTACTTGAAGTCTTAAAATGACGTTTTCCTTTTGGCTATAATATGCTTTGACATTTTCAGTGATTTGTGCTAATTGTCTGAAAAGGAAGGCTATACTATATCTAATAACACATGGGTAGTCATTGTTGCAGTGAACCTGTGGGCGAAGCTCTGGTAGTGGGTAATCTGGCAATGTATTGGCAACCAGTGCTAAAAATACTCATGCTTATCCCACAAATGGAGATGTCTGCTTACTGAAGAAGAGACCATGAGGATGTCTAAATGCCATCATGCAGCTTACAAGGAAGTATGATTATAATACACACATGACAATTCAAACCCTAAACACAGCTCTTTTTAAACACAGCTGTTTTGTGTGAAGTGTGAAACAAATGTTTTTATCCAGAATATTTACTATAATAAAAATCGATATTTGCTTTACATGTGAGGCATTCCATCAGAGTGACTAACAAAGTGGTAGAGCAGTTAGGAACTGATAAAGGACCTTTTGGCTTCTTACATCAAAGTTTATGGTTATTTGCTGCGCTTAAGATCTGAGGGAACTCTAACATTTTACCCACATATCCCGACCTTATCTGCCTTTCTCCGCACTTTCCACATGACACATTTCTAAGCAGTGCAGTTAATAGTACCCTTAAACATCCTGCCATAAAAGTGATATCATACTCAAGTTTATGGACCTTGTGAGGGTGAGGTTGCTGGTCAAAGTCTTAGCCTAGGATTTATCACCTGTTGAAATAAGACACATACTCTCATTCTGTATTTGCAGGGCAAAACCTTTTGCCAGAGGTCTAGAATGATCTGGGCGCATTACAGTGCTACACCACGAGGAAAGGTCACAAATAAGTACAAGCACTCATTGCAGCACTCATTCAATGTAGACATAAGACAGAACTCACATTTAATGGCTGAAAAACGCCTCCTACCAGCAGTTGTGATGCCCTGTGTACTACTAATGTGTATGTATATGTGATTTATGTATGTATGTCGGTGAGGTGTATAAGTGTATAAGTGTATTTGTGTATGTGTATAAGCTACTGGATGACCTAAATTTCCCTCGGGATTAATAAAGTATCCATCTATCTATCTATCTAA
Organism: Clupea harengus; assembly: GCF_900700415.2. Taxonomy (NCBI): domain Eukaryota; kingdom Metazoa; phylum Chordata; class Actinopteri; order Clupeiformes; family Clupeidae; genus Clupea; species Clupea harengus. The sequence continues at coordinate 4,791,672 of NC_045173.1, forward strand.
TGAAAGTAGCTTTCAAAATCAAATATTTCCACTGAAATTCACATTGAATTTGGGGGATGTTTGGGGGTTTGATTTGGGGTATTTTGGAGATCATCTTGTCCCTGGGTCTGAGCAAGACACACGGTGGGCCTGGTCCTAGCATCTCAGCACTGATGAAACTGATTAAATAGGAAGTGATGGTTGGAGTCTTACATTATCGGGTGGCTGTAGCCTGGGCAGGGTTCAGTGAGTATTTGGTAATAGTTATTTCCCAATTAGTCTGAAGAGACTGCTTTGCTGATTAATATCATTGTGTGAAACCATTCATCCATTCATGGACAAAGAGAGCAGCCAGTGGCAAGGCAATAACATGGTGGGACATCTCTCAAATGTAGTATTGGCTCAAGACATTTCTGATTATCAGTGCAGACTTATATATTTATAAGAATGATATATTTGGCACAATTTCCACTCAACTGGTTTTACTGTGTAGTGTAACTCGGCAACTAACACTTAAACAACTAAATTATTTGTTCATATTCTGCTTTTATCAGTTTACATGTTGAACTGCCAAAGAAGGTCAGCAACGGCAAGTAGGACATCCCCTTAAATGCATTTCAGGTTAACTTTGACAGTCATTCAACAGATTAACTAACAACACAATGGTGAATATCCATTGAGTAATAATGCAGACCAAATAATATTGTATTATCTCATTCGAAAAATATATGCTGTCTGGGTTTTGCCTTCATTGTCAAGGCTGTCCCTTTGTACCAGGCAAGAGCGAGGTAGTACCAGGATTCAGAGTAGTCAGACTACATAAACACAATACTAAGCTGCTGCCTAAGGGACAGATTGTGTCCTGGCCTGTCTCATCCACCCAACACTGGTGCCTTTGTGCCACCAGAGAAAGCCTGGCACTGTTCCTCTCGTGAGAGGTGGACGATGTGCTCGTGAGATCTCTGTTAGAAGAAGTAGGCCTCAGCCTGCTGCATGCTAGGTCATAAACATACAACCCATAATAACCGCACCCTCTGTTCCTGACGGCCTCTCATTCATTTCCCTAATGGTCTATGTCATCTTGCTTTGTGAGCTGTGACTTAGCACCCCATTTGAAACCTCACATGAGTAACAAATATTATGCATTACAGAGTAAGGAGACATGATGTGTGCAGTCTTTTGATTTCAATCTAAAGAGGACTTCTTGAAAACATTCACATGAGGTGCAGCAGTGATGTATCTAGATACTGGAAATATTTGTGAGGATTTTTTTAAATATAAAAGGAGAACTGAATTGAACTGAACTGAATTCTTTTTTTCCTGAATGTTAGCAACATACCTGTAAGAAGCAGCTCCCAACAGCGATGTGTTCCTGAATGGAGACATTATACAGCTGCTGGTCGAACACTGGCTTGTTGTCATTGACGTCTTCAATGTAGATGGTGACTGTTGCAGTGGATGACATAGGTGGAGATCCTCCATCCACTGCCACAACCAGGAAATGCACCTCTGCCTCTTTCTCACGGTCCAGACTTGTTGTTGTAGTGATGAGGCCAGACTGGGGCTCAATTCTGATGAGGTTATCCCACTTGGACTCAAGAATGCTGTAGAGAAGGTCTGAGTTGAGGGCCTCGTCTGCATCGTGGGCCCTTACCTGTATGAGGGTGCTACCTGGATTAGCATCTTCTACAATATGGGCCACATAGTACTCCAGCTCAAACACAGGAGCGTTATCGTTCACGTCAGACACTCTGACCAAAACAGTCTTCTCGGTCTGCAGGGGGGGCACACCAAAGTCAGCAGCTATGACCTTCAGCTCATAAAGGTCAACCTCCTCCCTGTCCAGCTGCCCTGCCACACACAGGGCATACAGAAAGTCATCAGTTTGCTTCAGGATGAACTTGCCATCTCCTCCTTGAAGATCAACATACACCATGTTGCCCTCCCCTAAGTCAGGGTCAGTGACTGATATCCGGGCAACATACTCCCCTGGGCTTGCATCTTCAGAAACCTCTGGCTCTCCGGATCCACTGAGAAACAGGACACTGATGCTGGGACTGTTATCATTGATGTCCAGGACCCTAATGCCCACAAAAGTACTGCTGGATTCTGGTTGAGCCCCGCCATCCAAAGCCCTAACAATCAGCTCAAAGAAAGTTTGCATCTCGTGATCTAAAGGTCTGTTTACACTGATCACTCCTGTATTCTCATCAATGATGAAATACTCATTGGGGTCACTTTGACGCCGGTTGATCTCATAGGTGACCAGGGCATTCGCCCCTAAATCAAGATCTGTGGCATATACCTGACATACAGGGGTAAAGAGCGGGGCATTTTCCCAAACGAGCACTCGGTATTCTGTCTGGTTGAACACAGGTGGGTTATCATTTTCATCCATTACATTAATATGCACTTGCAATCTTCCTGTTTTCTGGGGAATTCCGCCATCAAAAGCCTCGATGGTGAGGTTGTAAAAGTCTCTTGATTCTCTGTCTAATTTGTCCAAAAGGATGAGGTCCACACTGCCTCCTCCACTGCGCACCTCCACCTTGAAGAGCTCTTGCATTACACTGTCCGTAATCCGGTACCCCTGAGTCCCTAGGTCACCCTCATCCTGGTCTCGTGCCCCCTCAAATTCAAAGCGAGTTCCAGGTGGGCTTAATTCAGACACATTCAAAAGCACAGTAGGAGAAGGAAACACTGGAAAGTGGTCATTTACATCCTTGACCACTATGGTTACTTTAATTACTTCCCCTGTCAGAGTAGCAGCAACAAAATCATACCTGTCTCTTTTCTCTCTATCCAGGACCACAGCTGTTGAAATTATTCCCGTATCTCCATCTATTTCTAGGTCTCTAAAAACGTAGGACTCTCTGCTTTCGGATATGAAAAATCCACTGGTTTGAGTGCTCTGAGGCAGTCCAGCTCTTATGTCACCAACGATTGTTCTAGCTGGTAGCCCCTCTTCAACGGCGAGACTGAGGTTGTACACCTGTGCACAGGACTGCCCGCAGAGGAGGCAAACTGCAAATAGGTGACAAAAAATCCCCACGCAGCTGATAACTTTCGACGACCACATCTTGAATACGTTCTTCATAGATGCCTTGCATTTCGCACCTTATACTGCATTTTCCTTCCGTTTATTGCCGCGCTGAAAGGTGCGTTCGACCGCACCACCACACTGCACTTTAGAGCGCAGAACATTGTCAAAGTTGTTTTTCTATTAACCCCCACATCTTCAACATAATTCACAATGGGTTTTTAAATGTATCCAAAAGTGTTTCTGCTCAAACCCTCGGTGTCACTTCGGCAAGATGTCAGTCGGACTTTTGTATGCCACTAGACGAAGATAGCAATCTCTCGGGTTAAGCGCCGTGTGCCTTCTGTCACGCTTCTTGTCCCAGGGCTCGAGTGCCAAGTGTCCAAGTCACGTGACAGACATGCTATTACAGACAGCAGGTGAGAAAATACTTATTGTTTAATTTAATTACTATTGAAACAAATGAAAGAAACATTTACAGTGGGACATGTCTACTGAGGTTTTCCACAGGTAGCTTACTTTTAAACGGAGGCATTGTTGTCACCATCACCGTCATGGTTTGAGAGAGGTCTAAACGTTTTGTGTGTTTTTTTATGAGCATGTAAGGTCAATTACATTATTACTTATAGTGTATACTCAAATCGAAACGAACTAGCCAAATGAGCTATGAACCAAATTAATTATAATGTAATAGTGATGACCAAGGCTATCAGTTCTGAAATTAGTCTACATCTCCTCCTAGTGGTGTACGTGTGTGAGACATGTTTTTGCTCAGGCTGACTCACTGGGGACCCATACAGGCCTATCTGTTGTAGCTTAATACAAGATAACCCCAGCTAAAGAGAGTCGCAATGAGTACAAAAATACAATCGGCGAATTTTTAACTGCACTCCTGATTTTATGCCTATCTGGCTTCTAACAGCAAGGTGCTTAACTAGTATGAACAATAGTGAAGCACCCCATTGGCTGATGGAGTAAATTGCAACCTAGCAACAGGTGAAATCTGAGAATCTGCCTCAAGCAAACAGTCCTGTGTGACTTCCGCCTGGCTTGTGTCTGTACCCGATGTTGCTCATATTTTTTCCCATAACAACATATTTTGGGTTGATACATTCTGTACCTCAGTTTAACTGCAGTTTGTGGTATTATTGCATACCTAGGGTTATCACAATGCCCAGTCATATCATGCTTTCTTACCAGTGGGATGACCAGACACTGGTGAAGAAGGTATATGACAGGCTTATGGAGAATGGCTTCCAGGTGTGGATGGATATTGAAGGAGGGGTCTCAGGCAATATCAATGACTGGTGAGTTGTGATGCTCAGACTTGCATTGAAAGGTGTTGTTTTATGACAGTCCTTCTAGTACAAAAATAAATATTCTTTAGTCAGAGACTTACATACAGAAATTAAGGAAAATGTATAAACTAAACATCCATATACAAAGTCTGCATTAGAGATGTTGACATCCTATAATGACAGCGTGAATGTGTGGATCAACCACTGTGGTGGTTCTAGAGACCTGCAGGGTTAATCAGATACAAGGACTTTTAAATGACCCATTGGAAGTGTATAATGCCATAATGCTTACTAGATGTTCTTTCATGCAACTGAATTATTGAAAGCAGACTTGTTCAGTGGGTACAAAATCTGACGGATTCTGTGTGTGTGTGTGTGTGTGTGTGTGTGTGTATGTATGTGTGTGTGTGTGTGTGTGTGTGTGTGTGTGTGCACAGCATGGCTGCTGGTGTGGAGGAAGCAGCCGTTGTGTGTCCCTTCATGACCCCTGCTTACCAGGCCTCACGAAGCTGCAAGAAAGAGTTGAACTATGCTGACGTGCGACAGAAGCTCATCGTCCCCATCATGGTGACCAAAAACTGGGAGGCCAGTGAGTGGCTGGGGCTCCTCACTGCTGGCCAGCTCTGGGTTGACTTCAGGTGAGTTGCCTCAATGGATGTCAGAAAAAAACAAGAATTCTTCATATCGTCCTTCATTCAGAGGGAGGACTCATGAAGAGCTTTTACTCACTGGCTCCTTTCCATGTGACACACTTAGCCCCTCAGCCATTCAGTAGATTAAACTGAATTTATATAAGGAGCAACATGGAATGACATGGAAACAAAAGAGTACTGTTATACCGCCACACTAAATTGAAGCCTGCCAAAGTAAAATACAAGATCAGATATGATGAGACACTGGCAAAGTCAAACTGTCAAACTAATTTAACATCCATTACTGCAGGCCTCAGTTCAAATTAGCATTATACATCTGGATGCCATATTTATACAAAAGCAGCCAACAAAATCAATGCCCAGACTGAGCTTTCTGTATTTGATCCCTAAATGCACTGTTGATCCATCAGGAATGTGGACAAGAGTGATGAGCACTTTGAGAAGTGTGTGAAGTCTTTGGAAGAAGAAATCTTGTTTGTGGCTGGAAACATCTTGACCATTCAGGAACCTACCTGTGTTCCGGACAACACTCCAGACAGAAAGAGACTTAAGCGAAAACTAGGACGTGGATTTCGCCACGCTCTTACACAACTATATCTTCGAGAATCAGGTAGTGTTCAGAAACCACTGTTATTGCTCCTTATTTTACGTTTTGATCACCATCATCCGCTCCATTTTGTGTACGGTTTGGGTGGCTGTCAGGTAGCAGTACCAATACTGGACAAAATAAAAGCATTTATAATTTAACGTAGTTTTAGTACAGGTTCTACATGTGCAGAAACATCAAATCTTTTACAGCAACAATGAAAATGTCTTTAAACATTTCAGCCATGCTATGTTGTTGTGACTATGTGACTATGCAAGACACAATATATGTTTGCCACTACACCTACTCAGCTGTGCTTTCAGAAACTATGGAGTAAACGATTAGTAAAAGCGAAATATGTTCCCTTAAAATCCAACCACAGGGGAACAAAAATTCCACCCAGTAAGTGATACTCGAAACACAGTGGAACTCCACTACAGCCCCGGAGACAACGGCTTCTGGGAGGAGATCAAAGGCAGTGGCTGCAAGCACTATCGCAATGTGGTAACCAATGGATACCTTGGTAAACCATGTTATATGTTCTGGCCATGTTAAACGATGTTCCTGCAATGCTTCATGTTCTGTCACCACATTTCTGGTAGACTGACCTTTGCATTGAGAGTTGTTGCCTTCCTTAAAGAGCCACCTTCTGTTGGTCTTCACACATGAACACCCTGACATTCTACTGCAGAATGTGGCATAATGTAAAACACATAGATCAATCAAGGATGAAAAGGCATGGCATGCTGGCCTGTGAACAGTTCCATTTTTCTTGATGCTTACTATATAAAAAGCTTATCAGGACCAAATTACTTTGGGCAAGGGAACACCAATGTTCATCGGTGTGTGTGTGAGTAGAAAATGGGAGTAGAAAAGAGTATGCCTTCATTTATGTGCTTGTAACATACTGCACGGCCTGGGCTGCAGGTACCATTCCTGTCTGAAGGTGCCGATCTTATATCACGACAGTTTTTATTAAAAAATGTTTTAATACCGACTCATTCCTTGCTCCAGTTTGACTTTTTGTGGGTGAAAAAAAAACAATGTTTACTTTTACTGTGACTTGCAGGATTTGACGCCAATGGGGACTACTTGTACACCAAAGCAAATCCTTACGGAGCAGAAGAATGGCTCCTCATGGTGGACGAAACTGACCAGAGTCATGAGAGGGCAGTGGTCATCAAGAACAAACATTCTGGAAAGTTCTTGGCTGTTCAGGAGGGCTGCTTTGTGGGACTGCCGTCCTATACTGAAGAGTGCAAGTGGTTTCTGGATTAGTGTGTGTGTGGTAGAGAGTTTCCAAGACAAAAACAAGCTCAAACTTCCAATTACGAAAAAAATTTGAATTCTTTATTGAGATACAACCCATTCAAAATGTAACTGGGATATTTTGTGTCATTTTATATCTGGGAGACTTATCTGTGAAAATTATAGTTTTCATACAAACACAGCGTCAGGCATAATTGGAAATGAAACTATTGGAGAAAAGAAACTGATAAAAAATAAACACCCTTCCTCCTTTAAAACCTCTTCCTCTTGATGATCTCTGGTTTCCAATTGACAGGATGTGATTCTTCAGTCTGAAAACAGGAAATGAATACATTCATTTTAATATTACCAACACACGTAACTGACCTGAGCATTTAGTGATATAGAAAGAATAGAGAGAATAGTGATGAAAGAGTAGCCTACCGCTGTATCGTCTTCTTTATACACCTTGATGGTCTTGTCGGCCTCTGCTGTGATAAATCGGCTCTCGGAGTTGTCGAATGTGCAAGCGAAGATTCCCGACTCGCTGTCCAGGGAGCCAGGCTGCACGGCTGCATGGATGCGCTGGAAGTTGTAGCCGGTCCTCCAGTCCCACATGTGGATGGTGCCGTTATCAGCTATAGTGAAGAAGAGGAGATCCAGAGGGTGAGCTGCTACTGGGCCCGCTCATAGACACTACTGCAGTTACTGATATACAGACACAGCTACCTTGTTATATTCACAAGTGAGTATTCCTTACCGCCTGACACCAGCACACCATCCGAGTTGACAGCCAGTGTGTTAATGATGGCATTGTGGCCTGAAAGGTTCTGAATGAAATTTCCATCTGGGAACTTCCACTGCTTTAGGTTGTCAGGAGAGCCAGAGGCAAACGTGTATCTGCAGGAGAAATCAACAAGAAGGTTATATTCTTGAATGTACATCACAGAAGTGAAGAGTGGTTTTAATATCGGATGAAAGAGTGACTCACTGTCGTGGATGCAGCACTACTGCACGCACAGATTTCTTATGATTGGTCAGCGTGGCTCTCGTCTTCCCGGCAATGAGATCCCAGAGCCTGATGGTGGTGTCATGGCTTCCTGTGGCATTGACATTGTGATGGTCATGACAGGGCACGGATGAGTGGTGTGTGGTGATAAAACATAACAGGAAAGACAGAAGAAGTAGACACTACCTGTGATAATCTGAGGCTCTGCACTCTGGCATTTCACTGTTGCCACTGTATTGGTGTGACCAGTCAGGGTATGAACGTTGGCCTTGGTTCTGATATCCCACACCTGAACACAATAAAGACAGAAGAAATAATTCAAACTGTGAAAATGTTCATTGCTACGTGGCACAACAATGATGACCATTCTATAAAGCATTTACACAGTCCAAGCTAAAGACCCCTCCAGTGAAAATTATGTTTTTAAACTTGTTAAAAGCGAAATAAGCAGTCAACGCCATTGCTTAGTCTCAAAAAACACAGAATCAGACAGCCTGGCCATGAATGGATTTTTTTGGGACTTTTAAATACATCATTTTGAGAAACAAGAGATAGGGGAAGTCTTACTCTTGCTGTGGAGTCACGACTGCAGGTCACCAGAACATCAATGGTTGGGTGCAGGTCCAGGTCATACACCGCACTGAGATGACCGTGGTAGTGCCTGATGACCTGACATAAACAAACATATTCCCAATCAAACATGAGGTCTCATGGCATGAAGAATCAGAATATATATCTGTTGAGCAGTTAGTGTCAGTACCTTGTTGTACTCCAGGTCCCAACATTTGACCTGCTTGTCCTCTCCACAGGAGAAGAGGTAGGGGCTGCGTGTGCTGACCGCCACCCCCCTCACCGTGCTGATGTGGCCAGTCAGAGACAGCTTCAGCTTCCCACTCGCAAGGTCCCAAATCTAATCACACCAACCGGAGTTAGCCAATCTTAATTACAGTTTTCGGATTGCAGGGTTTGTAATGTGTAGTCATACAAATACTGACGAGCAAATATGCCAGATAACATTTAACAGGATACAGGTTGAATTGGAAATACAACAATGAAACAATGATCCAACCTTTATGGTCCTGTCTGCTGATCCGGTTACAAACCACTGGTTGCCAGGCTCAACAGCAATGGAACGAACCCAACCAAGATGACCGCTGATGACCTGAAGTTGGTAAAACACATTAATTACTAAAGTTTTCTTGACAAAATAAATAAATAAATAAATAGAGCAGTGGTGGTGGGGGGTTATGCACGTCCTTACCCGATACAGCTTCCAGGGGGGATGCCACTGTGGCTTGGGCATGGTTGGAGCCTTCCTTGGCACCATAGTGGTACTCTTGGTCCCTCCGGCTTCCAACAGAGACTGGAATGAATGATTTTTTAATGTAGGAAGTTATTGCAACGCAACAAAATGAATTCCACTTTATGTCTACTGACTTACTATACAGCTCCAACACACAAGACATATCATAATGATGCACCACGCCTACTTATAGATAAGTATAGATATATAAATACATTAGAACACAGCAAAAGTATTGGAGCAGAACACTGATCAATGCATATGGCTCTACAGCTCATGTTTGAGGGTTCAAAAAGCTTAAGTGTGGCTGACCATGCTATGCTGAGGTGGCATCGATCTCTCTGGCCCTCCAGCGTGCCTGTGAATCTCTCCCACACTGGCTGCAGTGCGACTGGCATCTTGCCTGAGGGGAAGACCAAATCGCAAACACAAAAGATAAATGCTTACAACAAGCAACCCTACAAGGGAAACTATTGTACAGGTAAACGCAAGAAGGCCTCCAAAAAGCTCCTTACAGATAAAAAAAAAAGGGCAGTGGGCATACCTGGCTTGGGAGGGGGGCAAGGTCAGTGCCAAAGAGTGAGCTCCTCCCTCCGATGGCATCTTGAGCATCTGTGTGTCTGCACTCAGGGCTATCCCTAAGAAAACAATTAACAGACAAAATGGAAAGAAACATTAGGAGAACAGGAGGAAAGAACAGACAAACAACTCTGGCCCACAAACCTAGTCACCTGACTATTAGATTGAGGACAAACACATACCTGGTCCAGATGGATAAGGATGTGTTCCTGTTATTAAATACTCTGGGTTGGAGCCTGCAAGATGAAAAGTTAACAAAAAAATCAGAAAGGAAAGAAAACATTAGTTTGGTCCCACACACAAACAGGGTTTTACTGACACTGTAGTATTCTGAGTTATATGGGCTGGCACTGTGCATAAACTACTAGCCATCTTGGATTTCTTCAAAACAATAAAGAGAGGTAATGAACACTCACCAGGATCAGAATAGCCCATGCTGTATGGATCTAACATGTGGTCTTTGTCTCTTCCCTCTTTTAACACCGGCATGTGAAGAATGGAACTGTACTCAGCTCTCAACTTTGCAGCCATTTTAACTTTATGACTAGGACAAGGATAGAAAACATCACCACCATCATCATTTTTACTAAATAGAAGCATGACAAACTAGGCATCCGCATATGAAATATGTAATCAAATGTATCGATTTTGAAAACAATACCTATTACCATTCCATAAAAAACTTCAAAGTTAGCAAAATTTTAATGCAACATACCTTGTCTCGTCCAGTGCAACTGGCTTCGCATGGTCTGAAACAAACATATCATGAGTCCTCTTGAGGGATCTGAAAACCAGAGTATGGACCGAATGTTTCTGCACATCCTAAAAAAAAAAAAAGACATCTTGTGTTAGTTGACAATTTTGAATGAGTGGCCATCTTATCCAATGATACCAAGCACAACATTTACGACAAACCAGAAGCATTAAGGACTTTGACTACTCCTAAACTACAAGCTACTACGCGGAACAGCTAGCTAGCTCTCGGTTAACTGAACTAAGCGAGGAAAGAACAGTTAGCTTGTTTGACTAAAGCAGGCTCACTCCAAAGTAAATTAAATAAAACTTGACATACCTCTGCCATTGTGATGTGGGGGGTGCGTGAAGAAATTAAACAATGTAAAAAAACACCAGTTTTAAGAAAAACAGACACAGACGACGACAATCAAACCAACGTTTAATGCCCAGGAAGTAGAAGTGTATCGTGGTATCCCATTGTAAGATGTAGGTCAGCGCCATTTGCCGTTGCGCCATCTAGTGTACTGGAGGGAAAGCAAATAAACAGAGAAAAGGCCATTTTAGGCGACATAGGCTGTATGTACAGTATAGTTCAGGAATGTTTTGTAGGTGGTCATTTGTACACCTCAAAGTAATTTTCATAATACAAAGGGAGTAAAGGGATAAACCATCATCCCCCTTATATATGTATACACACACACATACACGCGCGCACACGCACACACACACGCACACGCACACGCACACGCACACACACACACACACACGCACGCACACGCACACAGAGTTACCATTTTTTATTGACAACATTTCAAGGACCCAATGAAAAGTCCTTGACCTTTCATTACCTACACACACACAAAATTGCGTCCACAGGCTGGGCCTAATAATTATTGAATGAAAAATGAACAACCTTTTCCATTACTTTTCTAATAGGCTGGTTAAATTGAAGTGGAAACTGTATCCTGAACCATGGAAGAGTACAATAACATAATTATTGTTTTTTTTTAGAGCAGCGGTGCTGTTATGTGCATGAGCCACATGAGCCCTGCGACACTGGACCCTCAGTGCTTTCTTAAAAAGAATATTGTTTACCATTTAGTAGTAGCATTATCATCAATGCACATTATATTAATATATTAACCTGTATTTTGTCTTCTTCTACATATTAGAAATAGCAAATAGAAAATGCTACACACAGACACAGGCTTTTTTTAAATCATCTTTAGTTAATTTGTGCAGTGTTTTTTTTTCTTCATATTCAGCTGAAAAGAAAAGTACTGGCCAATGAGGTCCTACACTGATTAATAGTGCACTGCCATTTATATGAATGAACTTGGCAACACTCAGGCTCCAACAACAGGCTGAAAACTGGAAATAAATGTGTGACTTCAATGACGTGGAGACACGATCAGGTTTTAAAATCATGCACGTGTTGTTTGTTAGAGAATAAATAAGTTGAAGTTAACTCTTTGCAGGTTAAGGGACAGTAGAACTGCTTTTTCTATATGAGAGGGGCAGTGTACACCAGGGGGCTCATGTACAAAGCCTTTTGTAGAATTCATACTAAAACGTAGCATATATACAAAGCTGGAAAGCTGGATACGCACAAAATTCAAACGTAAAAAAAAACGTGCGCATGCAAGATTCCATGCACCTTGCATGCAAATAAAAGCTCAGACTGAGCAGTAGTGACCTATGACCTCACCTCAATGTAGAGATTTACTAATTACATTTCATTCTTACACAAGGGATTGATGCTCTTCTAACCACTTCAGCAACACACCAGTTATCGATCTCCTCATGCATTTATGCACAACTAAGTTCTGTGTACATGGGACGTGCATACCTGCTGTTGCAGACTGATTTCATCCTGTAACTTTAGGAAGAAACCCTAAAGGGAAGTGTGTGTGTGACTTTTTGAGGTATGAGCTATGACACAACAAGAAGAAAGCGTTTAATGTAAAATGAGTATACCTACATAATCAAAAAAATAATAAAATAAATAAATGATAAATAAAAGAATACAAAAAATGTTTAAATCCAAATGTAACATCTCCAGCTTGAATGGGCATGACGCCACTGCTGTTGACCCGTCTGGAGGTGTCCTTGGCAACGAAACATTGACAAAGGATGGTGTTATTGACCACCTGGTGAAATGCTCTCAAAGCCTTCTTTGTCATTGTTGTTGTCGTTGTTAAGTATTGGTATGGTGGTTATAGTTATAGTGATAAATTAACGCAGGGTAGGTGGTAAACCTCCTAATAGATGACATAGGGCTGTTCTTTTAGGGTCTTCTATAAGGATGTTTACCATTTATTCTGAGTGAACTTACTCAGGTTTGTCACTAAACCACGTACTTGGAATACCCCCCTGGAGGTGTCGTGCTGCTAATGTTGCCGCGCATAGAAGAGCGCAGACAGACAGGGAGCATTAGCCAGACAAGCACCTGAGTCTGATTTAAGTATTGTTCCCACATACTATGTCACTGAGTGGTGGGTCCTGTGAAAAATACCTGAGGTAATGTTGATTATTTAGCTCATGGCTTGACTGATCAGTCCTTCATATTCAATCTTTCATTTTATCCACATCAGTACCTCTGGGGTAATTCATTGCCTTTTCTGTTATATCAGAAATATAGCTCATAGTTTGTAAACATATCATAACAGAACACTGGATGTCACACATATGTACTGTGTTCAGTGTATTGTACAGCTGAATGCAAAGGAAAAGTCCTTCAAACAGTGACATTATTTCTGTCTTCACTTTTAACAAAGAACATGTAATCCCTCTCTCCATTAAATCACTTCATTTGCTGACTCAAGTGTAATCTTTTAGCTCAAAGATGATGAAACATCTTCCCAGATCATCACATCTGTCTGTCTGCAGCAGACGACCTGAAATGGATGTTCTATCTACAAATAGCAAGACAATATTGACTTTTAGTTGAACTAATACAACTGACCAGCTCAGCAGAGGCAAACAATCTCAGGTCCCACATGTTCTCAACTCAAACATGCACACACATAAACAAAAAGGGCACAGCCAAAGTCTGGGTCTGTAAGGACTGTGGTGGTGATTTATTTGAGAGGATATATGGAGAAAACAAGTATGGACAGGAGAGACAGGAAAAATAAATAATTGGAATTCTGGGTCTTCTGTGAATTTGGTGTGTTCCAGCTATCTTATTTCCCATGTTTCATGTGTTGGTTTATGTTAAACTAACTACAATAATTACTAAAAGGTGAATAAAGCCAATACTATTTATTTTGTTCTTTTACCCTGATTTTAGCCTCTATCTTTATTGTTGGGGTGGGTTGTAAAGGACTTTGTGATCTTATGCTGGATCAGTGATATATATATATACAGAATTATTATTATTATCATACCTTTTTGGTAGTCTTCATCTTGGTAACACATAAACCCATTACCACAATTGTACTGGTAGTGCTTATACATTTTGGTAATTATTTGGAAAATTTTAAACTAATGTTGCTTGTGGTCTAAACTTTATGAATGCTTTATGTCTGCCAGTCCTGTAGCCACAAAAGAACCAGTGTTGAGTGTTTCATTATGAAGTACTTAAGTGAGAACACATACTCTTTTACAGAATCAGAAGATACTTTTAATGAAGACCATCATAAACATTCCAAATGTCAACACCTATGGAGGTTGCAAACCATTTTCTTGCATCTTTGGCCATTATCCGACCTTAAGGATGAGTTGACATTGGATGTAGTCTCAGGTGATTTCACATTTTTCCCTGGTTTACTCATGTCTAAACCAGACAATTCTCGGATCTGACAAGTGATTGACCTGATATATGATATATATATGTCCTGATATTTTGTCAATGTGATTGTAGGCACAATGGCAATTTAAGGATATTTTCACTGACCTCTTCCACTAACTCATCACATACCACAAAACATTTTGCTTTAAGAAAACAGAAAACATTTATTCATTGGTCATATTAGTACAGAAGGCAAGCTCGGGACTGACATGACCGTAGAGAGAACAACAGTGTGCAACACAAGGAATGTTGAAGTGGAGGTCTCTCAAGATGGCCTTCACATATCTCCAACAGTCTTGGCTCCAGATTGCTGGCCTCCAGCATGCAGTCTGTTGATGGGGATAATCTTCATGGTTGTCTCCTTCATTGAGTACCAGCGGCTCTGCCATGTTGCCCAGATAATGCCATTATCATAACCATTTTCGCCAGCATCCTTCTCTGTGTAATGCCCGCCTGTAACAGAGCCAAGAAGAAACATTATTTCAAGCATATGTAAATCACTGTCACTCTTGACTGTTAATCACCTAAAAGAGTCTTACCCTGGTAGTATTTTCCATTGAGATGAGCAGCGTGACAACGGTTCATCCACCAGCCTGACCCGTCCTGCTTAGCGCAGTTTCCATCATACTTGTCATTGTCTTTGTCCGGCGTGCTGAACTGCATGCCATTGTGGGATGTGTAGAACTTGTCGCTGGGGTCATCACCAAAGTCAAAGCCATCAAAGCCATTCCCAGCATCTCCGCCACTGAAGTAGGCGTAGGTCAGGCGATACATGTCCTGCTCGGCACCCAATCGGAACGAGGAGTAGTCAGCATACCTGCAGAGCAAGAGTTCATATTTATTAACGCATTATTCTAAAGGAATTTTCATTCTTATTTCTTAATTCAAATTCCATATTTCATATCCTAAGCTGGTTTGGACAGAAAACTACATTATCAGAGTAATATTTAACGTTCAACTGCCTAACTTGACCTTATTTTTAGAAGAGCAAAATTCACTGTTTACTCTGCTAAGGTAAACAAATACTGTGTCCGTTTGGAGACAAATGAAGTTAAAATCCAAATCAAGCCATCACACACCATTCTGATGTTAAAAACAGGCTGTTTAGACTGAAGCCTACACCAATAGACACTGAAATCAGTAATTACTTTTTCACTCCATTCCAGTCCATCATCTCTATTCTCAGCACATAAGGAATGTTTGACTGCACAGACAACTTGTGCATCTTCTCAAGCCCAAGCCAAAACTCTGTGCTGTCATCTGGAGAGAGGTATCCAAAACCTTCCTTGTATGGGACCCAATCTCTGTTGAAGTCCACACTGCCATCACGTCTCTGAAGACCACACAGAATAGAGAGTACGTTTTAAAGTTGTTAAAATGGCTAAAGTTTAAATTTTATGAAATTTTAAATATTTACATGACGGCACTACTTTTTAGAGCTCTAGATACAAATTAAGCTATTCAAATTAAGCTATTCAAATTAAGCAATTCAAATTGAGCAATTTAGCAAAGAATGGAACAGGAATCCTGTTACATCACACTACCTTGACCTCAGGACCCATCACTATTGATTTTGTCTTAGTCAAGCGAGATTTCAGTCAACCCAGTAAACATACCCTTTGGAGTACAGTCCACCCACGGCCAAAGCTGTCAATCTCACAGTATACCAGGAACTCCTCTTCTGCCTGCTCTGGTTTCACAAAGTACAGGCCACTGACCTTGGCCCCTCTGTTGGCCACGTCTTGACAGTCTGTGGAATTAAAAGTGAACATTTGACATACGTCATTGTACAGAGGATGTCAACGCTTGGTATTCTAACATGGCTTGTTAAGGCAATGTTTGCCGAAAAACATGGTAGTGATTGATGTTGTGTCTGTGTCACATGGTAGTGATTGATGTTGTGTCTGTGTCACATGGTAGTGATTGATGTTGTGTCTGTGTCACATGGTAGGGATTGATGTTGTGTCTGTGTCACATGGTAGGGATTGATGTTGTGTCTGTGTCACATGGTAGTGATTGATGTTGTGTCTGTGTCACATGGTAGTGATTGATGTTGTGTCTGTGTCACATGGTAGTGATTGATGTTGTGTCTGTGTCACACCTTTGCCTGTGATGGTCTGTATCTCCACCTTCTCCTTGCAGGGCTCCATGCATTTCTGCTCAATCTGAACGGACATCTGCCTCAGAGTCAGCAGGTCCTTGGAATTGGACTCTATAATTTGTTGAAGTGCACTGGATGGAATAAAAACAACCATATTAAAGAAAAGAAAAAAACATATATGCTGACGCTATGATCACATCTTTAGTAACTGATATTATGATATAAACAATTAAAAGCATAGAGGAAAAAGCCTACTATAGCTGTTCTTCCTGGGACACAATGGTCTTCTGGTAGCGTAGAATATCATCCAACATGCTGTTTGACTTCTTTACGTAGAGGTCTGTAGATTAAAAGTATACATTGACAATCTATGGCAATCTGTACTCTACAACAGCTTGACTGAAAGGTATTAATGTCTCCCTGCCTGATGAGGTTTTCTGGGCTGATGTTGCCTGGTCTTTCATGTAGTTGACCTTCTCTTGGGCCCCCTTGGTAGTGTTGGAAATGTCTTCCAGTATTTCCTCCATATATCGCAGATCTTCCTCCACTGCTGGTTTATACTTGTGAAGGTAATCTGCTATTCCACATGTAGTTGGGCAGTATTTTCCCTGTGAGGACAATGAGAAGTGACAAGTGATTGTCTTTCCAACTCTGTATGGCAAATTTTTCTGAAGAACCGTAACTAGTCATTGGAAAATTAGAATGCGACAGCAAAACAACAAATCTTCACTCTATCATCATACTCTATCATACTTACAAATTCATCACTTTGAACACAGTCTGCTGAAGAGTCCCCACGGAGTTGCTTAAAGAAAGAGCAAAAACCTGTGTTAGATCCACAACTCTGGTCAGCTGAGCCCACACAGACAATGTGAGATGCCATTATCATAATAACTTACCGCATAAGCTAGAGAGGTTAGAAGCAGTGCCGAAGCAAACGTGCGCAGTAGAGGGGGAGCCATGTTGCTCTCTGTCACTCTTGTCTGGCCCTTGGACAGGATCTGACTATCTGAACTCCTGTAGGAATATTTATCCGATCAGGGTCCTCTGTGGAGATGGAGATAACAGGGGTTTGAGTAAACATAAACCTCCCACACAGAGCTGTCTCTCTCACTGAGTGACAGCATATGAGTCATCAGAACCTTTAAAAAAAACAAGAAAACAAGACAGATGTATCATCAGGTAGGATTATGCAATATCATATGAACTTGTGTACTTTTAATTTGAATGAAATTTCTACTATATGCACCATATGTATATACAGGTGGATATGTCATATAGCTTCTTGTATAGATCCTACAATTAGCTTGGGAAAGGTTTCTTTTTAGGACCTAAACATGCTACAAGGGGCCTATCCGATAAAGAGTCATTAGCTGGCTAAAATGGCTGAAGAAATATTACATTTGTAATGCTGTAAAAAGAACTGTCATGGCTTTTTGCATTTCAAATCTCTTATACACCTCTTCAACAGGTGTTCAAAATCTAGCTTTCAAATTTGCCAGTATTTCCCATACCCAACAGTATCTAAGGGATATTTTTCCATGATATCCATGATATCCCTGATAATCCACGGGTGTCAATTTATCGTTCATTTCACTATATCTTTTGTATTAACTCCCACATAATTTCAGCCATAATGGAATAGAATAATATGATCAAAATGCATTTCATTATTGATACATATTGATAGTTTTTCCAAAGGTATGACTTTCATTTCTAGATGAGATAAAATGGATAGCACTATAGGTAAACACTAAAACTAAGCACTAAGTATACATTGGTAGTGATCTCCAGTTAATCATTACTTCATCCTTATTCCGTCATTATTTGAAGGGACATGAGTCAGGACATGAATCACCCCCCAGCCACCCACCCACGATGTTTAGAAAAAGAGCAGACCTATTCTGTACCCATGTGGACTATCGTCACAGAGGTCAGTGTCACGATACCAGGATCAATAACATTCCTGTACTGGAAACAATTCAAACGTAGTAGTTTTTGATGCAAGGATATGCTTACTGGAACCAATTCAAGGCTTGGACCATCATTTTAGTTGATGTGTCACTTGGAACAAGAACAATGACTCTGCATTATTGACTGATGGAAAGCTATGAGCACGCATAAAATGACACCTTACATGCTGAATATGCCAGCAGTGGGCACACTCTGCATTCTATTGTTTGCATGGGTTAGGGTTTTTTTATAAGGGGGGTGTCATCTGGATACATCACCTGACGTGGCTTGAAGGTATATACTTTGTAATGCTTAATTTAAATATCTGGGGATACTGAACTGCAGGTTATCACTGTTGAAGAAGTACATCACTACAGCTGTAGTTGCATTAAGAGGTCACTAGAGGCTCCACATGCCACCTTTGACTCCCCATGAGTAGGCAATGAAAGAAAACAGGGACTCAACCACACAAATGACAGACTCACATGACACAAATGACTAATTGCCTAATCATAACTACCATATATAGTAAAAACTATAACTACCATATAGTTTCAGATGAAGTTAGTCCAATTCAATACTTAGTAAGGGACATATATCATTCCTCAATGCCTTGTTTGTTCTGTGGTCCATGCTAAACCTAGAACTGGTCTGTATAAATAGGAAAAGCAGACCCTATAATATTTTAGGCCATTGTAAAATAGCACATTATGGTTTATGCGGTACATATGTAGTATAATGATGTGTCAGTGTAATGCAAGATAATCCATTTATTTTCATATGTAATTGTCAGTTTACATTTGTCATTTATCTAAAAATATCTTTCTTTTAGGGCCAACATCTATTAATAACATAACATGGAATGTGTTTGGGTGGAAGGCATATTGGGTGAGTTGTAAGTCTGAAAGCAGTGATTGCTGATCTTCTTTTGATGGATGTAGGAAGACAGGACATATGTGAAAGAGGATTTTTTGTTCCTACATTTCCACAAACATTTTCCCTTTAAATCAATAGTTTTCATAACGACAGAGGAGTCATTATTGCGTCTTGGTAGGGTCTCTGTTTATTATGTCAGACGCAGGGGAAGAGCATGTGATAAGAAGTTACAGTATGTCCTGTGAGTGAACATCAGATTCCTGATCAAGCAGCTGCTGTAACCACCAAAAGTTGGCCAGCATAATATCCAAAATGGTAATCTTATCATGGTAACAAAGGAAAGGTCCCCACACTGGTATTTCTCAGACACCTGGGGTCAGGAAGCAAACTGATGTGTGAGTGACTGCAATTAATCATAGTATAAGAATGGGGTAGGGCAGGCCATTGAGAACCATCTCAGGCAGCAGGTCAGATAAACCTGATTATCATACAGAACAGCAAAAGGTTGCCAGACCTGTTTGCATTAGAAGCTTAGCTCATATACTGTACATTAAAAGCCTAGGAGTCTTAAACAGCATATATGGCTAGAGTTGGAGATGCTAGTTGTTCAGATCTGACCCGCTGAATATGGAGTATGTTCCACGTGCTTCGTTACTGCACTTTACTGGAATAAAGACAGATTGCTGCATCAACCACTAAAGAAACTTCCTTTTTCTTGTTGTCAGAATAGTGTCTTTTTTATTCAGTAAGCTGTTTTCTGGAAAGGAAAGCTTTAAAGATGCTTGTGAATTCCTGAGGCACTCAGAGGACCAGCTCAATAGGCCTACAGATTTGTGCTTTTGTGCAGCCCACATCTCCCCTGCACAGATGAGCATTCAAGGGGACTGAATAGGGCAGGCAGAATGGAGAGCGAGGCTGACCTTGTAACCAGCTCATGTTACTCAGAAGACAGTAAACACAAGATCCAATCTTGGTACACCAGTGTGACCTTGGGTTGCAGCCCCAGTGTCCATATTTTTTTTTTTTTTCTCTAAATGTTTCAGTGTTTTTTTGAGCAACACAAAAAGATAAGCTGAAAGATATTTAGATAAATAGGTGTTCTGATAATCATGTTATTTCATGAAGACAGTTGTAAGCTGTCAGTGAGACTGCTTCTGTAGTGTCCAATCAACCACAGTATCCTATGGGGAAGTGGTCTAGTTCACTGTGACCTCGGTGTAACTCTGTCTCTTTTTTATAATGGAGCAATTCAAAAGTAATTTAACTTGGAAAAGGCAGTGGCGGAAGTTAGAGTAAATATTCTGGTTAGGGTTAATAGCAGGATTAAAACACAGTATGTTAGAGCAGCTGGTCAAACAGCAACTATTTAAGATATAACTCTTAAATGACGGATCAAAATGTGCTCATTTTCATCATTGCCTTGAACAACAGATGTAATAGACACAAACAGAGCCAACACAAACCAACCATCTTAAGTGCAAACCCAAACATTGCCTTTCATTCAGATCTGTTTATTTCTAGCCAATTAGCCAGGGTAATCGTTTATAAATAGTTTAAATGGTTTTTTTTTAACAGATATTTGAAGCGGAACCAGCATTGAGTCTTCAATGACCACAGAGTATAAACATTAGCAGCTCTAATGTCCTCATGTGTCCTCTGTTTGACACGCGCGGTTCATCCTAGACCACCAAGAGGCCACTTGACCATGTAGAGTTCATGAGGAGTCTGGAGAATGCTGCAAACGCTTACCACACTGAAATATACACATACTGCACACTTCATTATGACAATCTCATTCTATATATAGGATGTATCAAAGCATACACTATGGAGCGATATGTGTGTACATATAAGGAAAGTAATATATGCCAATTGTCAAAATATGAATTTATTTAGGTGACTATTGTGAAATTAATTTTGTTGCAAATCCCACACTTTGACCTTAATACTGATAAGTGAAATCAATAGTGCACAATGAACACTCACAGTTCTCCTAGGCAGAAAAAGGGCATCAGTTTAGTAGGTCAGTGAGAGTTTTACGAACTTGGTCCTTGGACTTCCTAAATTATATACTGTATGTTGCTGTCAAGATTACCAGTAACCCCATTTCGTAACATCCAACATAAATAGGATCACAATGAAGATGGTAGGAAAGGCAATGTTACTATCCTAAAGGTAACTATCCTAAAGTCAGTCAAGAAAGACAGTCTGGTAGTCCATGCAAAGCTCATTGTAGTGCCACATTCTTTATGTTTTCACATGAAATACTGGTTTCATTATTTTATAACACCTCGGTTATAGCCTTTGGACTCCAGTCCAGTGCAAACATGACAGTTGTAGTAATACTAATGTTGATGATCTATGATGCATATACTGCCATAAATCTTGCCTTGTTGTGAACTGTTTCATAGAGTGAGAGTTGGTTGCAACAGATATTATAACTTGTATGACCTGAATGTGAACTGTTGAGTGTGTGAACCTAAACAGCAATGAACCGTAGTTGAACTGCCTGTGACCAGATGGAGGACGCCACTCCAGTCCTTCAGAGCACGCTGCTCACTCTCCAGACTCACAAACACTTGATAAGGCATGCTGGGGTCAGCTATGTGTCGTTGGGAATTTCCAGACATGTTTTTGCTGACAAAATGAAATCTCAGTCTCATTGTAAAATCTGAGCTCAACAGAGCCTAGCTGCTGCAATGTCAGTAAAGGAGAAGCTATATAAACTACCTGCCCACAGATGTCTATGGCGATGAGACTGGGACATGGATGCCCATTACAGGCTGGTACACATTGAAATTGAATTGAAATATGAAAGATCAGAACCCAGCATTCAAAGACCAGCACTCAAGTCAGGACGCCTTTTTGCTGGCCTACATCTGTGGAGGTGAGAGAGGTTAACTGGTCGCCCTCAGCTCTGTTTCCACGAGGGTCTGAGTTTACAGGTTGGCCAAAGCCATTGAGCTCCCTGCTACGACCATGGTAGAGGAGAGAAACGTGCGGCAGTGACCTCACTAAACTTCTTACAGACAGATTTAGCTTTGGCAAATAGCTCACTCACTCACACACAATCAGTGCATTCAGGTATTTATGAGCTTAACGTGATTCTGCAGAATCATTGTTATTTGTAAATTTGTTTGTTTAAAACAAAACTCAAAACATTTGCTAGTTTCAACATTTTCATTCATTTTAGGTTTATTTTTTGTTGATTAAAATATGTTTGATTTCAAGTGTCGTGACTACTTGACTTTTTCTGCTTTGTACCTTGTGATGCCTCTTTATGTCTTCGTTTTGTTGTAGCTATTGTAGGTAAATGTATGGTGGCTGGAAGAGCTCATCCCACTGCAACTTAAGAAAACAGATGCAAATAGACAAACACAAGCAAATTAAGAAAACATCTTTATTTCATCTTCAATTCTGAAATTGATGAAAAAATTTTCTTAATTTTCTTGTATTGGTTTGTAGCCCCCGTTAGTAAAATATTTCAGAATCTCTGCAAGTTCTACATCGGCAAGTTGTATTCTATTATTTAAAAAGATATCAATAATACCAGTATGTTAAATCAGGATATGGTTGAACTAGTGAGGAAATGTCTAACTGTCCACAACACCACCTAAATATCTGTTGCTATAACACAACTTCTGGTGGTCTGATGGGACCTCCACTGTATTCCGAGCAGAGACTCGTCTGATATCTGGTGTGAACTCCTATATCTTAAGACATGACTATAAAAGCAGAGGGACAGTGAGAGTTCAGCAGGCCTCTGCAATGCCCTGGACGTGACTCCTGTCCTGCCTGACAGTCCTCTGGTTCCACTCTCACATCTGGTGATGAGCCAGCTGCCCGCCAGCTGACCTCAACAGGTTCCATTCCAAAATCACCAACTGGATTAAAAAAGTGTATTTCTAAAATGGTCATTATAAACTATGATCATTGGTCTCACACACACACACACACACACACACACACACACACACACACACACACACACACACACCACAATACAGTTTTAAACCTATAGGGTGTGAATATTCTTCAGTCAATACCTCAGTTTTATTAATTTGTCAGGTGAGTAATAGACACTCCCTGCAGGTAAACAGTTGTAAAGTCCTGAAAGGGGAACCATCTGTTTGATGCAATGCCCTTAACCCTCCTATTATGTTCAAATTTTACCCACATCTATTATGCTTGGGGTCAATTTGACCCCAGCAATTTAAACCTCCAAAAAATTATTATAATTCTTTTTTTTTTACCCAAGTTTTTGTGTCAGGTACTTTAGGTTTGTTTGTTGACTACCTAAATAGCCCTTAAAAATAAAACAATACCCCCACCCACCCTCTTTATACATCCAGAATACATGTTACGCGACTATGGAGAAATATGCAGATCCCCATAAAATCTCACTGATTGACCTAAAATTGGAAAGAGATATCCTTCTGGTGTTTTTATGGCTTCATATTATTTCTAAGTACATATTGTTGCTATCTATAACATTTGGAGTAAAATACTATTTCTTTTATCAAGAAAAGTAACAATGCGATGAAAAAAGTGGATATTTCTTGTATATTTTATACAATTAAAACAGCCTGGGGTCAAATTGACCCCAAACAACACCTATGCGTAAAGTATGTGTACAGGACATTGAAAACATATCATCATGTTAATTTTGTCTTTACCCAGTTGTCCCCATTAAATTAGGAAAAGTCATTAAATATGAAGCAAAAAAAATGATGTCAAACATTTATTTAGAGACGTTAAACATTGAATGGGGTCAAATTGAACCCAAACATAATAGGAGGGTTAACATGAACTTACAAACAAACAGTGATGGATTATATGAGTCACCTTTTAAACTATCTTATGTCTAATCCATAATTAATAAAATTGCAGGTATATTATATATTTGAAATTCACAAATGACTTCAATGAAAAACAGGAACAAGAAGTGCAATACATGGCTTTTTTTTTGTATGGGAGAAAAAAAAACATTAATTTCTTATAAGAGAGACTTTCTTCTCACATTCCATTATTCATTTGGGAACAATCTCTAAAGAAATCAATGCAAGGAATTTGAAGCCGGGAATAGTGGAATCCATACCTTAATCCTCTTCTGTCCCAGACACGCTAGATTAATGAGTGAACTGCTCTAGTTTTCCCCTGACTAAAATGTTTGTTTTCCAGCATGACATAACTGGCATGCTCTTCAGACATGAAGGGGCACAGGAGTCTGTGGCGATACTGATGCTCCTCTTTGTCCTCTGTCCCACAACCAATTAAACCCAAAGAAGCTTACAGCCCACCTTCTTTCAGTTTAGTTTTTTTGGACACTGAATGGCCACACAATAACATTTCAGGATCACAGTGAGTAATCTGGCCTTCTGAGAGTTGAGCGGAGTAGCCTAAATCGGCCTTAGACCTATGTGACCCTCCCTGTGAATTGGGTCACAATGAACAACATTTTGATTCATGTCCAGAAGTAATCCTCTGAAACCGTAAATGATAGATTGCTGCAGCACGGCCCACTGCTGTATAGTTTGGGGGCAGGGGCCAAAATGAACAGGCGCTAGTCTGGACATAATCAGCGCAAAGATCAACTCAAGGATTCTTGAGTTGTGAAAACAGTAAACTATAGTGTAGATTAATATTTACAAGGCGAGTGAAATCCTCCTCATCACTTGCTCTATCTCTCTCTCCTGCTCACTCTCCCATTCATCAAGAAGCCATTCCAAATGATGTGTGATATACTGTACTTCATGTGAGGCTAGCATGAAGCTAATGGCTTGAAGCAACTTAGCTTGTCCAATTCTAGTGAATAAGGAAGAAGAACTGATTATGGGGTTTTATGAGGCACCCTCCTCTGCTAAGTATGCCAGAAAAGGCATTTTTAGATAGCTAATTTCTCTGATAATGGTTGCAGTGTTAACAACTGTCATAGAGTGACATTTTCAGATTGCTGTATTTCAGATCAATATTTGGTCACATTTTATTTGGATGGTGCCCTATAGACTATCTACAGATGCTCAGATTATAAACAAACTATATGTTCAAACTCACAACTAAAATGACTACACTATAAACTACAATTTATAATTGAGGTTAGGGTTGGGTTTGGTTAAGGGGGTGTTCAGTGAACAATTAGAAAGACTGAACTTGAATTTCAACAAACCATCAGTAAAGAATCTGTAGGCAGACTATCCAAATAGTGCTACCCAGTATTTTTCTGCTAGCCTATGTAAGATCTGTTCTGTTGTCTATTGGCAAGCTAGCCACCTAGTGACTAAAGCTAGGTTATAGAATTCCATCTATAGCAAATCCTTACAACAACTGTTAGGTTCATTCAGTGCTAACAGTAGAATATTTGCGATAATGCACAGACATTGCAGCAATATTGTATATACCGATACCTACTAACAACAGTTGATGTGTACATCATTCTCTATGTACTTAAAACTGGTTTGTATTCGGAAGAGACACTAGATTTTGTCTGTGAATGGTAAAAAAACATGTCAATCAGATGAATAATTTGGGAATTTGATTACCAAGATGCCTCTGCCATCTTGAAAGTTGCTCTTTCTCTCTCTCTCACACACATTTTTGCTCAAATACCATCCATTCTGCTTTTGCCTAGCTTACTATACAGGTTGTATGGGCATTCATATGGAGAGCATTCTTGGAATAAGTGTAGAGAAAGTGAAGAGGAAGTGTACAGTTGGTCAGTTCATTGAAAAGATGGCGTGCTGTGATGTGAGCCACATTGGCACAGTGACTAGTGTCTCAGTATGCACAATGTACATGTGGCCTTGATCAAATTTCCATAATGGGACACTGTCACGAGGTCTGATGCAAGGTCTTACAACTAATAACTAATGCATACTTTATGTTGTCATTATTAACATTGTGCAAATCAGTGAAAATGTATAGGTAGTGTGACATTTTTTCCCCTCAGATTTACGTATATTCTCGCATGGTTGTAATTACTGCCACAGTTGTTATAATTGATTGTTTTGGAGGAATACATTAGTATGAAGCTCATTTCAAGGCGAAAGGTAATCGATCAATAATATATAAAAGTAAGGCATATACTGTACATTTTAAACATGTTTGTCTGAGTAGGCTATGTCGTATTTTGATGGTTAAAATTCTTTCAGGCATCCCGTGAGAAACCCATTCGCAGCCAATCATTTCCTTAGGATTAGCTGGCAGTACAATTACCCCCACCTTACACGACACGTGCCAGAGCAAGATTTGCAGGCATATAAATGCGCTTCATACATCCCTGCAAATTATAAGAAAACCAAAATGCTTGACTCACTGACGATAGTTTTTGAGAAGCTATTCCTTCTATCCAATTTCAACTTATTTAGAAACTTATGGCCGGAGGAGGAAGAGAAAGGTTGCTGCACTTCCCCCACCCTCAAGCGGGGGGACTTGTTGGAGGTGCAGCGCACTCTTTTCATCCATTGCGGTATCTACCTGGGTGACAACAAAGTTGCGCATCTCATGCCTGACATTATGCCCATACTCACCATGAACGAGAAGAAAATAAAGAAAGTCGTGACGAATAACAGACTAATCCTGGGTTGTATCTACAAGAAAGCAACCATACGCGTCGACACAGTGGAAGATTTCGCGTACGGCGCAAGTATTCTTGTCAACACCATGGACAGCAAAGTGAAAATGCAGGCACTGAGTCAAGACGAAGTCGCACGGAGAGCCGAAAAATTGGTGGGAGATATTCTCTACAGCCTGCTCTGGAATAATTGTGAACACTTTGCAACGTATTGCAGATACGGCTCACCCGTTAGTCAGCAAACAGATAAGGTATAGGCCTAATTTAACTTTTGCATTCAATTTATTTTGTATTAGTTGACATGCATTTATTTTGTTGTTGACTTGAGAAAACGTACATTTGATTCTGAACAGATTTCGCAGTTTTGAATTTTTATTTTAAAAGAAGAGCATTATTATAAAAACAAAACAAACAAACAAAAAACAATTATTCTTATTTATTGTTGCTTATGGTAAAGTACATATGTATAAAATAATACAAGGTAATTATGAATAAGTGGTGACACTCCAAGTAGAGTGTTATTTATCATACTGGTGCATTTAAAACTGTTGCGTGTCTTATTCTTCCTTGTCTTTTCATCAGTTTTGTGAAACTCTGAAAACAATCGTCCGTGACCAGAGGAGTGTCCTGCTGGCCATCTTGCTAGGAACATTGTCCATTGTTTGCTTTGGCCTGACACCTTCAACAACATTGCCAACAATACTTATTCCTTTCACACTGTGGATGGCAGGCTGATGGACATGGACGTCCATAAGGACCCCACACATGAACACTTTTACTAGGGTGTCCACTGAAGTACTGAAGTGGCTGAATTGTACCACAACACATGATTTACACCTGGGTTCAATTCCAGATATTGTATTATCCCAGAGAGGTTATATGAACATAGTAAATTGTATTTCTTAAAGCCAGTCCTTTAGCCTGTTAATTTTGCACATGCAAGCTTTGGATCTTTGAGCAATTTGTTATCACTGTATTGTAGTTATGAATACATTTGTTTAAGAATGTTTAAGAATGCTTAGGCTGATTGAGACTATAGTAAGAATGTACAAAGCTGTATAATCACGATGCCTTATTTTAAATTGATAGGTATATGTCTGGTTCCATTCTATGTTCATTCTTTTTTTATGACCTTTCCCTAATAATTGGACAAGACCAAATGGCTATTATGCTTACTGCTGTCACATGCATGCCTGTCAATAACATCCTGCATCTGGGCCATCAAAGTTATATTTGTTTCGAACATAGCTGATTTCCAGCTGCCCTTGTCATGCAGGTGAAGTGCCTGAATGACCGGAACACATGCATGTGTACACAGTTCTCAGTGAAATCCTCTTTGGCACTGCTGAAAATGGATGTCTAAACAAAGTGCAATTGTAGCCTGTAGTCTTTGTATTCCGGTATATGTAGATACTCTATTTTTTTACTGAATGAGAGAATGGAATTGACTTGAAAATGAAAGATATTTCGATATATTCTAATAAAGGAATAACAATAATGTTGCACACATGGTTTGGATTTTAGATGAAAAAAATATTGTAGGAATATTAACCAATTAGCCAATTCCCTCCTTTGATGGAATGGTGGTGATAAGAAAAAACTGTAGAATTGGATGCAGACTGGCCATAACTTATTACATTTGAGAAAGTGAAAAGGGAAGAACTAGTAGTCTCTTTCCCCTAACCTACATACGGTAGGTACACATTGCTCTGGCTGACCCTGACTGGTGAGACTTCTAAATTTGCTTTAAAAGGCAGAACATTTCCACAGCTCTGTTAAATGTTGATGTATTCAGGTGGTCTCTCTGTGAATTAGGGTTAGAAGTCTGTAAATGCCCCAATAGCATAACTGGTGACCATAAACAGACTGAGAAAAGTGAGGAGAAAAAAGTACTGAATGTGATTTTTCATAAAAGTATCCATTAAAACTACAGTAGGGAGCTTTTGTCTAAAACTAGAAAGCCAACAGCCCTGCCTTGCAAATACCAACTACAGCTGGCACTGATGAAAGCTAAGCGATCTATTCGCAGTGCTTCTGCATGACAGCCCCTCCCATATAAATGGACTGCCTTTTCTATTTATAACATAATAAAATGAGACAAAAGATGGGAACATGACAGAATGGATGATTGGATGAATTCAGTGGCCAGCGCTTGCCAAATTAACACTGATATACAATTTTTTTGCATAGAGGTAATTCTCTAAATGTTTGTTCTATCTATGCCAGTTTAAGGGTCAGATGCTTGTTCTGCTAAAAGGTAATTGAAGTGTGCTGATACAGTGAGGAAGTATTTTAGACACACACAATCCACACCATCAATAGACATTACACTGAATTGACCAAGACTGATCTCTGACTTGTCATTTTGAGTGTCATTCAACAGGAACCTTCTGTTCAAAGTAGGTGGGACTTAGAAGACAGCAGCTTGCCAAGTTCCCCTCTAGTGGGGGGGGTGTCTCTTGGGTGCATTCAGCAGACTCTTGTACCACCACTCAATAAGACAACAAGCCAAGCACCCAATAAGGGAGGCTATCTGGATTGCCTAAGGCCTGTTGAGGATCTGTCATCCATTTGAAGAGGATGGGTCCCTCTCTAGTGTTGTGTCTGCTGAAGCATCTGTAGAGGTCCACACAGCATTTCTGTTCATTTCATGTGATCGGCCTCTTAATAGAATGTGTCCTGCAGTCACTACAGAGGTTTGCTGCACATTACATCCATCATTGATGAGCCATGTTACAAACCATGCACCATGCCATGACCATAGGGAATACTACTGCCAAAATAAACCCTTCACTCCTTGCTGCCGCTCTGCCGCTTACAGAGCAAAAAACCTTGATTAGAAGGTAAAAAAAAAAATCCTAAACCATAGGAGTCTTCCATATAAACCATGCATACTGGTACAACATATGCATGTATGTGAATCATGGACTGATGTGCACTGCGTGTGGCTGTGATGTTCCGGTGTAACTTTTTCACAATGGCATTCAACTAAGCACTCATTTAAATGTAGTGGAACTTAATTCCTGGCCCTCAACTCTGTGTTCATTTCTTTCTATTGGGCTTTTAGAACTGTGTTGTTTTTGATATGATAGTGTTCTGTTAAATATCAGGGTGTTGCACACTGCTTGCTCTATAATGACGTCTGTTTTATTTAGCTAGACACTAATGAGGTCAATTATTTCATGACCTTGGCAATGAAATCAGAAAGGAGGTCATTTTTAAAAAGAGAATTGGTCATTTCACACATAAAGCAAGTAAGCATTATACAACTGATTCTAACTGAAAACCTACTTTCAAAGGCACTTAATGGCCATATTAATGTATGGACAAAGAGGCTTGAATTTGTATTGTGAAATGAACTCTCACCGTTAACATGTGATGAGAAAAGCTCTTTATTCCCACATACATGTTCTATAGGACCCTGGCAGTTGTTAAATCCCTTCCTGGCCCCTCCCAGCAGTACCTCCATAAAACAGGAGCAAGGGTCTACTCAGCTCCTGCACACAAACATGGCCCTCCTCCACCTCCTCACCATGTTCTTCATTGCTACAAATGTGGAAGACCACGAGGACCAGAGGGATCAAGAGGAAGAGAAGAAGCAGAGGGAGGACAAGGACAAGGACGAGGACCGCAGGAGGCGCATGTACGACCTGTCCCTGTACAAACGTGGTGACCTCCTAGAGGTGCCCAGGACCCTGTTCACTCACTTTGGCATCTATCTAGGCAATAACAGGGTGGCACACCTGATCCCAGACATTGTGCCCTTGTTCTCCACCAACCAGGACATTATCGCTGAGATGGTGACTAACGACCGCCTCATCATGGGGGTGCTTGCTAAGAGGGCAAGTGTGCGTGTGGATACTGTGGAAGACTTTGCCTATGGCTCAAAGATTCTGGTCAACCACATGGACCATGTGTGCAGCCAGCCTCCCCTGGATGGAGAGGAGGTGGGTCGCCGGGCGGAGAAGCTGCTGGGCTCTGTGGCCTACAGCCTGCTGTGGTTCAACTGCGAGCACTACGTCATGTACTGCCGCTATGGCATGGCCATCAGCTTTCAGACCTACCAGGTAGAGCATAGGGAAGGTTGGGAGGGAGAAAGCGTTTGGCAAAATCAGAATTGGGAAGGGGGTTGGCTGTCTGAGGAAAACGTCTGAGGCAGAGTTGGAATTTTTGGAAAAAGTATGTCAGAAAAAATTGTTCAAATAAGTGTCAGATTTATCAGTCAGACCTAGAGAGTGAATCAGTTTCAACGATTTCATAGTATTCATGTTCACACTTCACTTTTCAACGGCTCTTAACTCTGTGTGAAGTTAAGGCCGCATCAGCTCAGGCCAGAAGGTTGAAAGGTCACACTCACATGTGAGGGATCTTAAGATGCCAGGTGCTCCTCCACTGAGCTGTTGCATTACTTTTCAAAACATTCTTGAGAGGATGCCAAAAATACAGACTACATTCAGTCATGACCTAACACAGGGCTATTTCACGTGTAGGCAATCTTTGTAATGGCACCCATGAAAGTATTTAGATTACACTAAGAAGTGAGTAAACAGGTGTATTTTTCTGTTAAATGCTACATCACTGAACTGGCATTGGTGGTAGACTTTTTTTTTTAAGAGAAATTAAGGATAAATCAAGAATTACATGGGCTATAGATATGTGTGTAGATCTCATACATCTATGTGAGGTGTGTATATTGTGTTTTCCAAAAGAAGGAATTCAAGTAATGAACAGCTGTCATGACAAAAGGTCATATTGACCTTTACAGTAGATATTTGAAAACAGCAAAGCTAGTAACAAATCCATAATAACCCCCAAGAAAATTTGAAGATGTAAATTGCAACCTTCTGCACATACCAAGATGTGTAAATCTGTCAACAACTAAAGACTCCTTTAATATAATTCCCCAGGCATTCAGCATTCTCCTAAATCATGCTTTTAATACATCAGATGTCATAAACAAGTTTCATTCCATGGGTGACTGTGAAGCCAATAACCATTGATAATGAGAGCAGCACCATCTAGTGTGCAATGCTGTAACTTCGAAACAATTCCGTCAACAGTAAACATACTCAAAACAGTCAAGAAATTCCTACATTTCTACTAAATAATTCAGGCTGATGATGAAAAAATCTGAAAGTAAAATGAGGAAAAGAAAGTCGAAAAATTAGTTCTAAAAAATCGAATCCAATGCTGTAATTAACAACCTGTTTTAAAACAGTTTCCATCTTTCATCAAGTCTTGTATTTTCTGCATTGTGTTTACTCTTGAATGCATCTTCCTGTCATAGTTTCCTATGTGTGAGTCTTTCATGCGTTTCATTCTCACTGGTGTGTATGCTAACCCTTCGGTGTGTCTCTCCCAGTTCTGTAAGGCGGTGAGGAAGGTCTTCTGCAGCAGGAAGTGTGCCCTCCTGTCAGCCCTCAGCGGCGTGGGCATTATGTGCTACCTGGGCTCTGTCACGCCACTCACAGCCCTGCCCACCATCCTCATCCCCTTCCTCATCTGGATGGCATCGTAGCCATCTGGCAGCTTTGCCCTTTTCAGATGGGTGGTTATCAGATCAGCATACTCTTGCCTTTCACTTGCCATTTTATGCCTTTTGGTTTGATAAGGGTATTTTCAACATAACACAAGGAAAAAGATGTGGGTAGAATGTGTATTTTGCGATGGATATATGGCACATGTTTTTTTTAAAGCGCTGAATGTTTCAAAGAAGCACATTATGGGCAATAAGGACATTTTATTTAAGGTTATTTGAAAGCTTTCAACATTTTTTATTTTAGAGATCATTTATGTCATTATCATTACATTTGTGTGTAATCAGTTAGGTATAAATGGAGCATGACAATTATCGCTGTGGATAGCAAATCTTACTGTGAATTTATAAGTTGAAATTTGTGTTTTAAAATGTATGTCACTTAACTTTTTTGTATTTAGTGGACTGGGGTGCAGTATAAAAAAATGATTTAGTCACGCATTATATTGAATAAAAAAATTTGCTATAACAGAATGCATGTACTTTAAATGTGTAACAACAACCCGAACCAAAACACTACTCTCAAAAGATCTGTAAGGATCTCTTATGGTGGCCATGCAAACAGACACATTTATGTTGTACACAGGAGTTGAAGCACTTGGAGCATGTGAATACAACCCAGACCATGCACCTACTTCACTGGCCAATCAACAGCCACATGGTAGCTCATGTGACATGGTGGTTCATGCTGAAGATGGGATCTTAAGTTCATGCCACACCTGAACCAGGACGCTGCTACCTCCATACCCATATTTTATGGAGGTGAAGTTCCTGTTGCTCTCTGTCACACAACCAGATCACCTGCAGAAAGCCAGAACAGTGGCTGCCGATCGGCTGACCGCTGACCTGTCACAAACAATTTACATGCTAACTGAACATTCAGCAGACACTCCGCAGTCATAACTGAGTGCTGGCCAGCAGGTTGACACCCCAGCTGCTCTCGATAATGAAAACACACGCCAGCCATATCCACACTAATCCAGTTACAGACATGGAATAGGATAACAGCCTTGATGTGCGATTCAGGCACAAAACTGCTTCACTCCAGCTTTTCATTCAGTGTATATTTTTTGCTTTTTGACACAGAATTCTCCCCTCTACCTGGACTTTTCTTCAACACACAGGCAGGGATCAATTAAACTGAATACACTGCATATCTGCAGAGGCCACAGATAGATTCTGTTCAAGTATACTGGTATTATGGTTACTTAAAAAAGAATACATGGTCTTCATAAGAACATATGTGACATTATTTTTGTATAAAAGTTGGCACAGGAAAGCAAGCTCTCTATCCTTTCAGACGAGCAGATGACATGAACATGCCATACTCAGCCAGAGCCAGATTTCAGTTGCTTTCAGGGCATCTGCCATTGTCGACTTGAGATCTATAACCCAAGAGGCAGTGTCATACTGAGCAAACAGAGATTTGTTTGTGTGTGTGTGTGTGTGTGTGTGTGTGTGTGTTTGTGTGTGTGTCTGTGTGTGTGTGTGTGTGTGTGTGTGTGTGGTGTGTCAGAGTGTGACTCCTTGTGGGTAAAATTAACTGTGGGACTTAGGGAATTACGACATGGTAAAATTGTCTTTCTGAAAAGAGATAGTATATTATTCCACAGCCAAAGAGTATTTGATAACACAAAGATAATGGGAAGATGAGACCAATTTGACATTTGGTTAGAGGATAGGCTTACTAAAATCCTTCGTATAAACATAGAGAAACAGTAACTGATGGGGTTTGCATTTTCAACCTTAGTATTCAATTGACAAAATTGATGACAAATGACTTGCCTTTTAAATGGACATTCATTTGTAGGGGCAGTCAGCCAACTGTTCTGTGGGGTGTATTTACACTGTGATGCATCTTACATCTTGACAGGCCACTGTAGAGCAGTTGTCACATCTTGGTTCAAACAGGTGTCATGATTGTTGATGAGCACATTATACAAGGGACAGGGTCTTGTGAAAACAGTTTTTGAGGGAAACAAGAATTTGCACTGGGATTCAGTGCTAATTGCTTTATTCCCACAATGCAACTGAGCATAATTGGCACAAGAAAAGCCACTATCCCTCTTCACCAAAACAAATATATATAACTGCAAACACTGGGCCTTTCAGACACTGGTCACACAATAAGAACAAGTATACTTCTACAAAACACAATGCTCCATTCATTTTAAACAGTACATGACCAGACTCTATACAGCCAAAATATCTACATACTGTATGAATTATGAATTGACTCTAGAAACTTTAGTACTTTAATATGAACGGATGACTGTGTTCTTGTTCTGCGATTCCATAACGCAAGGGCAAAGACTTGAAAGCCACACCATTATGTCAATGTTATAAATGATGTTATGATAATGTCAAATCAATATCAAGTGTTTTATCTAACACATTTCAGATAGTCATTATACCGTCATTTGCAATATCCAAAATTTGGTTCAAAAGACTAACATTGTTCTTTGGCCACAAACATGAGTCTCTTGCATTGACTTGCACTGGTAAACACCTGACCCTTTCACTACATGCGATGTGTCTCCAGATTCCTCTCTGAGGTTGAACTGGGCATGGGATGTTCACAGCTGGATTTCAAGCTTTTTTTGTAAGTTAATGACACAACTCCATCGCTGCCCACATAGTCACAGCAGGCGGTGCTGCCTGGAAACCGCATTACTTTGGGAATTATTGATGTTGCCCCTTGACTCAACCCCTCGTGAAGTGTTTACAGGAAGTTCAATAAAGAGTAGTGAGGTTATAAAAAAGTAAGACCAATAAAGCAACCCTTAATTTACCAACAAATAGAAAGTTTCATAGTTCAGTCTGAATGTAATCATTTTCACAGAATCTAATAACAGTAGCCTGTAGTGTGAATCAGTGGGACTTTTCTAATTTGTTTGGAAACTCTGGATGGTATGCATTGAGCTGTAATGAAAAGAAATAGACAGAACTCTCTGCCATCCATGTTCATTGCTCACACACTTACGGCCCAAGACCATCAGCTTGTCATGAGGAGTTTTCGGATATTGGAATATCATATTTTGTGCTGTGTCTGTGCCCATAACCTGTAATTACCGATTACCTCTCATTTCCATTGCCTTACCATGCTTACTACTATTTATAACAAAACTCCTTTGAGCCATTGTGTGGAGTGCAGGGATGTTCTATTGGGATTTATTTGGTCCTTCATTCGTAAACAGCAGAAGACAGGAGTAAATCTACCTTTCACTAGGCTGATATTCTATGGAATGAATGGCCTTGAGGAATCTGCTGAACTGACACTGAACTGAATCAATCACAGTTTTCGATTAAAGAGCTGCAATAAAAACTGAATAATGGTGAGAAGTAGCCTCTCTGACTACTATACAGCATACTGTGGCAACAAATCAACTTGGAGAGTTGCGCCACTGCTGACCAAAACAGGTTTACAGACACATGGGTAGAATTCTAAAACGGAATAACTGAATGGATATCAGCCAATTTTATGCAAATCCTATACATTAGAATGATTATTGAATAAGGCAGAATTAATTATTATAATGTCTATTGTTATTATAAAGTGCCATAATATAAAGTGGTAGTATGAAAAGGCATCAGTACATATTCCCAGAATGTACATATATCCCCACACTTATTCCTCATAACATAGCTCTGATACTAATAAACCCATGCCAGGCCAATGAGGTCGGTCAGGATCTGCTAATTAACTCTACAATTCAAGAGTGAAGCCACTGCCATGCAGTGAAAGCTTCTGTACAGTAGCAATAACCAAACTCCTTGGTGGCCCACTGACACTCATTCATTAGGACTCATTCGGAGCCATAGAGCCATCTGTGACGGTTGAGAAACCATCAAAATTCATGTTTGGTCTTCAGGAGTGTTTCTCTTGCTTCTTGTGGATGCAATCCACCTGCATTATGGATGAGCAGAATGGATGGCCGGCTAGCGCTAGTTCATGTGACTCTATTAAATGGGTGGGCTCAGTGCTCTCTGGCTGTAATGGAATTTGATTGTGATGAATGGCAGTGGTATAGAGTCAGACAGACTGTGCATCTCATCAGTGCTCCTCCGTATGAAGATAAGAGTAAAATAAAGGCTTGCTGCCCTTTACACGACACATGCTGTACATCTAGGGAGCAATGGTCCAGGTTCAAATGTGTTCAAGACACGGATAAAAGCTGCCAAGGTTAACAGTTACTCACCTCTGTTTATATTTTGTATTGGTCTCATCTCTCCTGTTAAATTCCCTCCCATTACGGAACTGTGCATTCTGATGTTGTTGCTATAGCACCATGACAGCACTAGCTCAAGCACTATCCGTAGAGATGAACAAGAGATGACATTTCATTCGATTCACCACATGCGTAATCTCAGTTAATTTATGCAGTTAATTTCCTTGAAACCACCCCAGCTGGCCCTAGTCCTCGGGGCTCATTAGCAGTAATACACTAGAGTACTGAGGAAGATACAGCCACTGCACTTCAATTTCCATCAACATGCAAAAAAGTCATCAACAGAATAATAAATAAACATGCTTGAGCCAGATCTTGAAAGGCAGACCACAAATGGGGTTGCGATGAAATGGCTTGGAGACCACAGACTATTTTCATTCTTCTGGGAAAGAATGCCCTTTAACGTGGGAATGGGTCTTTTTCTGACACTTCTCAACATGGAAGGCTGAGTAATGAATGTGAAAAAAATATGTTCTGTTTTGTGGTGGAATCTTGTGGTGGATAATACTTTTCCTGGTCCCTGGCTGAAACCCATGGTCTCTTTTGAAGAGTGGATGTTTTCTTTACAAATGAGCTCAAATAGTATGGACCCAGGTTATCTTGGAGGGTTTGGGGTGTAAAGTGAGTGTGAACTGAGGGTTTGAGGTGTGAAGTGAGTGTGAAGTGAGGGTTTGAGGTGTGAAGTGAGTGTGAAGTGAGGGTTTGAGGTGTGAAGTGAGTGTGAAGTGAGGGTTTGGGGTGTAAAGTGAGTGTGAAGTGAGGGTTTGGGGTGTGAAGTGAGTGTGAAGTGAGGGTTTGGGGTGTGAAGTGAGTGTGAACTGAGGGTTTGGGGTGTAAAGTGAGTGTGAAGTGAGGGTTTGGGGTGTAAAGTGAGTGTGAAGTGAGGGTTTTCGGGTGTGAAGTGTGTTAACTGAGGGTTTGAGGTCCCGATGGAAGCCATGGGCAGTAAAATTATGCACCAGCACATGCCCTGAGATATAATATATCCTCCTGGAACCAAGAAAAATGAACAGAATAGCTCAAAAGAGTGAGAGGGTATGCATGAAAAACAAATGTCAACTACAGAGGACACATGTCTATGGGTTGGTTCTCAGGATAATACGTCAGTGTAAGGTCGTCTGAGGATGAAAATGTAGTTTTAGGATCTTTTGGCTAAAACCTCTTTAGTATGCACCAGCATGACACTACCCTACAGCCACGCATCTCAAAGGAAATTGAATGCACAAATTTTGATTGTCTTTGCAATCGCCATATGTCTGGAGGCATTCTTTGTAGTGGGAGACACACCAAATCAAAAGGAGCTATTTTACAATGCATTGACTATTGACACTTTATGTTCACTGTGACACTTGTGTCTTTAAAAGACTTGCAGGTTTAGTAATGTAATGAAAGAGAAATATGGCTTAAGCAATGGAGTGAAACATCCTTGGACCCGTCTGCTCTGGCCAGGTACTTTCCCGACATAGAACATAAACCAACTTATACAAGGCTATTTAGGTTTCTTTGGCCACAACACAACACTCAAGCGACCAGCCCTTTAGTAGACGACCTAACATCTTCCCCAGTGGCATACCAATCAACACAAATCCTCATCCTTTCTTTTAGGCAGGAGACAGGAAAATCAATTGGGCAAGATATTGTGTGCTGCACTGGGCATTAAACTGGCCCGAAAAATACTTCTTCCACAAGTTGACATCACAGGCTGTTCTAAGAGAAGTCAATATACTGCTGTGGGGTTGTTCAGGCTAAAGTGACTGAACTAAACAAGCAGCCAAGCTCAGTCTTGTATTTTATTGTGTGTTAAATCCACTCTCACAGTAACATATTCACAATATATTGGTTGATTTCTTGGAAAAAAATAGACAGTTTCAGATGCTGTGCTCTCTCCGTGATGAAACCATTTGTTTGATGTCAGTGATTATTTGTTTGCTTTCTTTTCCACTCTGGAGAATTGGAGCACAGGCAGACTTTCACTCTACACTTGTTCTTGGAGGAAATGCAAGGAAGGCATTCTAAGCGGTAAGAGCAGACCATCGAATCCTCAGTGTAACTCAAGGACAGTTTGGCATACATACTTTTATACGCTTTTTCAGCACTTGTGTAACATATATATGACACAAGTCAGGGAGAGGCCAAGGAGAAAGGTTAACGGAAAAGTTAAACAGATCAAATCCATTGTGTGACCTCCTTTTGTTTTTTTCATTGACTTTCACATTGTTCTTCTCTGTGTTTGAGAATAGCCACATCTGTGCCTAAATGTCCTCCACAAACACACAACCAATATGACATTATGAATAAAACATGACATTTCTATTACATATGCCCTTCAAATCAAATTAACACACAAATACATTTGGGTGTAAACAGGCAAACAAGAGCTGTAAATTAAGTCCAGCTAATCTAACAGTGATTGAGCGTTACAGAGAGGTTCCACATCATTGGGGTTATTGATGTTTGTGCACTTAATAACTGATGGACTTTCCATCGCCCAAGTATGGTGCTTCTCATAAAAATAAATGACAGTGAGTGTTATGAGCCTGCACTGACTGATGTGGCAATACATTAAAGGCTTAATTAAAAATGAGGAGAGAAGAAAAATCAATAATCAGCTGTCTGTTGCTACAGCGCTTTGGTTTCGTCTAAAAGTGTTTCATCTGATTAGTGCTAACAAATTGAGTCAGTTTGTACCTGTAACAGACAGCAGCCGGTTCCGGGTTTGATTGCCTCTAAAAAAAGCTTTTATTGACAGATCTACAACACAACAGACCCAGACCTTCAGCTGCAGCCACCTTGTTACATGCATTCACTGTTGTATTACCCATGCACCCACACATATGAGGACTGCCAGGATTTTACATTTGATTACTCCAGCAGTTGGGGTTTTCCTCAAACTGGTCTGGGGTATGTGGGTATGGGAATGGGTTTGTCAACGACATCAGATTTTTATTATTGCTTACCATTTTCATCTCATAAACTAGTTTTGATGTTATACATGGATAAGTCTAAAATCCCCCCAAAATGTCCAACAATTCTACAAAACAAGCTTCAGTGGTGAGGTAAGGGTTTAAGTTCCCAAAAGATCTTAAAGCAACCCTCAAATGTAAGGAAAGCTGAATGGGGCGAAGATAGAGTAGACTGACCTTCTCTTTGTGACAAGGTCATCAACCCTGTGTGTATGAAGGGATTTGAGCAGAGGGAAATGGATTTGCCCTACAGGAACAATAATTACTTCACAGTGAAGCTAACAAAACAGGAGACTTCCATTCATTAAGTCAAGGTTGGCCGCGGAATTACATAGCCAGATGGGTTTCACAACAATGACTTCAACATGCTGCTTTTTCACTCAAGAAATCTTAGCTAACATTTATTTGATTTAGTGACACCATGTGATCTGTGTCTTAATGGCAATACAATTAGCTCACAGCACAATGATCATCATTACCGCTTGATATAGATCAGTGGCATGGTTCCTTTTGTGCCATAATCTCTTATAGTCCTTAATCTAATTGCATTTTCAAACATGGTTACGGTTGAAAGTTGAGACCTCTCCTATGACCTATGCGTAAACTCTATATACTATCGACATAATAGTAGAACATTACGCTCTTTACGTTTTTTTACCTTTATGCCTCCAAAAACTGCCCCTTCATCTATGTTAACCGAAATTATTTTTACCAGTGCATTTGTTCTGATACAATAAAATGAATAAATTACAATCCAGTGATGAATAATAAAGGCAATGGTATAATATGTCTTAAAACGTTACCATTACCCAATATATCTTTTCAGCAGTTGAATATCTCTCGGCTACATCAACTCTGGATTCCAGGATGGTTTTAATAGCCTGGAAGGAAGAAAATACAACTCACTCTATACGTGTTTTATTCATTCACACGTCTTTCGAAAACCAGCAACAGAAAATCTCAGAGGAAGAGAGCCTTCTCTCTCACTGGCTAGTCATCACCAGTTTCCCCACCACGTTCTCGCAAGCCCATTGCGCAGTGCTTTGGCTTTCGTTGCGCACACATATTGGGTAGACGCGCTGGGTGTACAGTAAACAGACTGCGAGTGGGAAACAGGTGATGACAGGAAAATTATGCCTATACCTCTCTAGATTGAATCTGGTACTAGCAGACATATAACATGTAATCATGAATGCTGGGACAGTGCGCTAAACTTAACTGAAAATAAACGCAAAGTCCGTGGAATGCCCTTATTTTTGGAAACCAGGTAAGAGCTACTTTGATATTTAACAAACCAAGTCTATGGCAGTGAATACATTGAGTCTTCAGCATGCCAGTTGCTTGAAATAATAATAGAACGTTGGGATAGTGTTGATTTAAAGAAATATGATTTCAGCTTCCATTTGATTTCACTTTAAATGCGGATTACAGTTAAAGGTGTATATCATGTGTTAGTTAAACGATGGTCTAATTTAATGAAGATTAATAATTGCTCTACCAACTGTTCTGAATACACTGGCAGACACACTGGATGGCAGAACGTGCATCCATCCCAATGTAATTCCTCCTGCGAACCCCGTGTGAACCCCGTGCAAACGAACTATTTTTTCATAATTTCTGCTTCTAATTTCTGGTTTTAGGCAGTATAGTCCATTCTGGGAATGGATGTTTCTCAGGATGAAGTTTTCGGGCCACAAATTAATACCTCCAACTTGTCAACGACGCAAGACGTGCAAGACGACCACTTTCTTCTGGAAGACAGTACCAAACTCATCGGAGTTCAAGTAGTTTTAATATTTGCCTACAGCACCATAATTCTCTTTGGGGTAATAGGTAACTCTCTTGTAATCCATGTCGTGTATACATTTAAAAACTTGCATACAGTGACAAACTTTTTCATAGTGAACTTGGCTGTGGCAGACCTGCTGGTGAACACCTTGTGCCTGCCCTTCACACTCATGTACACGCTTCACGGCGAGTGGAAGTTTGGGTGGGCACTGTGCTTCATACTGCCGTATGCCCAAGGCCTTGCTGTGCACGTCTCTACCATAACACTGAATGTTATTGCGATGGACCGCTATCGTAGCATTGTCCATCACCTGGAGACTAAAATGTCACGGGACATGTGCGCGGTGGTCATAGTTTTGACCTGGGCTGCCAGTGCAGTCCTGGCCAGTCCACTCGCAATCTTTCGCGAGTATGTGTCCTTTGATGTGACACCAGAGCAGTCTATCCAAGTGTGCACGGAGAAGTGGCCAGGTAGCGGCGTTGATGGGACAGTGTACAGTGTTGCCACCTTTTTACTTCAGTACGGCCTTCCACTCTCCATCATCTCCTTCGCATACGCTCGTATCTGGATCAAGTTGCGCAGGCATGTTAGTCCAGGTGCTGGAGGCCGTAACGACCGCCATAGACGACGCAAGAAAACTACAAAGATGTTGGTGGCCGTGGTGGTGGTATTTGCTGTCAGTTGGCTGCCTCTTCATTCTTTTCAACTGGTCGTTGACTTCCACAACAGCATTCTTGATATGAGAGACTTCAAGCTCCTCTACACAGTCTTCCACATTACTGCCATGTGCTCTACTTTCGCCAACCCGATACTGTACGGCTGGATGAACCGGAATTACCGTAGTGCTTTCACCGCTGTGTGCAAGTGTATCTGGAGAGCTGATGGAGCTGGGACCAACAGGGGACAGGTCAGAAGAATGGACAAGGAGGCCAAGGGCAATAACTTAATGCATACACACGTAACAAATGTTTAAGATAAGGTATGTGTACATGAGATTCAAATTTGGTCTTAAAAGGCCATGACTCCAGGTTGCAAACGGACACAAAAATGGTGTAATGTATGCATGCGTGTTTTGCCAGGTGTGAAACAGACTAGCCACGAGTCTTGGTCCCTCTGGTCTAAAT
The DNA here is from genome assembly GCF_900700415.2 of Clupea harengus. Taxonomy (NCBI): domain Eukaryota; kingdom Metazoa; phylum Chordata; class Actinopteri; order Clupeiformes; family Clupeidae; genus Clupea; species Clupea harengus. The sequence continues at coordinate 4,834,036 of NC_045173.1, forward strand.
CTTTACAATAGGCTAGTGTTAAAGGATTTAGGCGTGTCTTTACAGCTATTCATATCTACATATATAGTTAGATATGCATTATAGGCATTGTATTCATCTTAAATAATATACCAGTCGTCATTTTCTGGTAGACAAATAGAGAGGATGTGCGTAATTACGTACCTGATACCTTATTTCCCTCCATTGTTACTATTGAGTAACACCCTGTATAGTCATTGTATTCATGCTGTGGGATAACACACATGTAGGTTTAAAAAAAAAAAAAAAAGTAAATTAAGTCTTCTGTTTGATGCAGTTTGGTGAAGGAGGCAACCTTATTACTTGTGAAGTGTTGACCACAATGTAACCCTCTAAATGGAGAGGTTCAATTCCTTTCAATTGATGTATTGTCAAAAGGCTTGATGAAAAGATAATCTATAATGGACATTAATTATTCTATTATTGTGTATCTGAATATTTTTAGGAAATCAGTTAGACTTTGTATAATGTGCACGTAGCTTTCCTGCAAATATTTGACGTTAAAATTGGTGAGGTGTGTGTAAGGACTGCCTTCTACAAAGAGTTATATTGTAAGTCGTGTATGATGAGTGCCACTGCAAAGGATGTCCCCCTGCCTGTTGCAAGCCATGTCATTTAAGTAGTGTATTTTCTCTTTCAATATGACCTGCAGCTGCAGAACTTTTACTTATACAAGAGGCATGTGATGGCTTCTCTTAAAAGATTACCCTGGCCTCTTTCTAAAGACAGTAATTGTTCCTTAAGCAGCAAGATGATATTGACCGTAGGCTACAGCTATAAATATTGTCCCCAAGAGACCTGGTCTGGATGTAAACATTTCTCAAAGGCATGTCAAGACTAGTAGTATTTCCTGTACCTCACTTTGTCGTACAAGTATTAAGAATGATTCTCCTTCAAATCACATGGGGCTGTTTGCCAACAGACTGCACCAGAGGGACGTTCTCATGCATTGTGACAGAAACCGCAGCAATCTAAAATGTAATTGGTGCTATTAGGAATTAAGGACCCCATAATCAATAAATGGAAATGGTCAGCTGGCTCTTCAATTCAATTAAGAAGACGGTCACCACAGAAAAAAAAACAGACCAATGAAGTGGTGACAATACCTGATTCAATTCATTTCGATTCATTCCTCTTTTATCCCCATTTCTTATGTTTCTGAAATCCTGAGAAGACATTACACATGACAGACACAGAGCAGCATTGATTTCTTGTCTGCTGGACTGATATGTCCACTGGGGCAGCACCTAAACATTCATTACGCTGACGAGGGCATTCACCAGGAGAGTAATTACCCTCCACCGTCCAATTAGCTTCCATTTTGCCACTGAGGGCCAAAGATCAGTGGGTTTTATTTGAAGAAGGCATCAATACCAAAACTAACAAAGCAAGGGTGTTTAAGGTGACGCCCACACTCTCCTGAAGGGAGGTCTGGGGTTTCTGCCACGCACCTCATCACACCGCTGTCCTGTACTACCCTCTTGTGGCACCTTCTCAGCGAGGCGAAACCAGGAAACACGACTGCTGTGTTACGATACCCTGACATCACACTGACTGTATGGATCCTAAAGCATCTGTAAACCTAGGGTTTGGGATAGTGTTAGCGTGTTTCATGTGAATTTCAATATGTGATACAGGTTGCATCTCTGGATACTGGTTAGTTTTAACTTAAAACTTTGATTAACTTCATAATCAAATTGTAATCATTTGGGGCAATTTTTTTGTGGGTGTGTTATATAGAGATTTTCTGAAATGGAAGCGTTGTCAGGAAATTCATGATATCCTTTAGTTTGATATTTTTTGTAAACAAATACAATAAATATTGCTTAAGTGCCTATCAAATGACAATGTATAAACAAAAAGGTTTTAAAAAAAAACTTTGTTAGGCTTTCCCAGCAGCTGGCATGACAGTAGCTCTCATTAACTATGGCCGGTTACACTACATTTCAGACCTCAACAGACAGAACATTATCTACTTAAGGAACTCAATGGCATTTTCCCAGGGTCAAGATGCTTCACACACCATGAGGTCTACTCTAATCCCAGGAAGTCTTTAGTGTGCACAGAGGATTAAATGTGCTGGAGATGGTGGGTGGTTGCACTAGGAGGGTCATTTCCCAGAAGGCACAGTTTTGTTTGGGGGGCTCCAGGGAAGTCGAGGCTCACACTGAAGAATGGCTTGTATCCTTTGTTCATTCTTCTCTCTTTTTTGTTGGAACTCTTTTCTTTTCTGGGGAAGTGCAGTTACAGCAAATCGTTAAAGTGTGCTAAAAATAAGAGTTTGCCAGTAATATGCAGCATCAAGGGTCCAGAGGGAAGGCTTGGATTGATCAATATACATACCATCCATTTGTCATACATCTCCAAAGCCATCTCGTCCCTCTCCTCTTTTTCATACCGCTCCTCCTCTTGCTTTATCTTCTCTTTACTTCTTTCTGTCTTCACTTGTTGTTGGATGACATCCTTTTTGGTCTCACTCCTAGAATGTCATGCAGGAATGAAAAAGTGAATTCATGTGTAATACCTTAGCCCACACTAACCCATGAGAACAAGGCCAAGAGTTTGTTCTCTTCTGCGTGACTTTCGGTAGCTGGTAGACATTAGAGTGCCTCCAAGTAGCATGGAAATAATACCGCTGTAACTGAAAGTTTCTAGAAAGAACTTTGCAATCTGAGGATTTGGGAACAGTAATCATCTGCATAAATTTCAACCCAGCTATATTAACCAACAAGATAACATAAAGGAGAAGGGTTTCCCTGTCTGTCTATGTGTTTTTAAAGCATATTCAGTGTTTATTAAACATGCCATATGTCTTTAATTGGCTCCTACCATTTGGAGAAAGCAGCAGAGGCATCTTTCTTCCTGTCTTCTTTCTCCATCTGCTTCTCCTGCTTTAGTTTATTTTCAGTCTGAGTTTGTTTTCTGATCCTCCCTTTCAAAACCTCCTCTTGGTCTTGTTTCCATTTCTCAAAAACCTGGAAAATAAGCCATTGAGTGACAGTGAAAATGGGTTTCCATACAAAGTCATTAGCTGCCCTGAATTTCACTAAACCCAGGGTAAAATATTCACATGTCGGCACCAAGTTCAGAACTCAGGTCACCTTCTTTGCCGTTTCTTCTTTCTCTTTTTTTCATTCATTTCCCTGTCCTGTTTTGTCATTGCCTCTTGCTTTTCTCTGATCTTCATTTTGAATGTTTCTCTTTTCTTCTCCTTCCAAGCTTCATACGAGGCCTTGCCACCTTCTGTTTTGGAAAGCTCCTCCTAAGAGCACAAGACAACTGTTTAAAGACAGATGGGTTTATCCACCACTGCTCTCCTGGATGGTGCTCATATGACATGCTCCTCCATACCTCTCTCTTTTTTTCCTCCTTTAGTTTCTCCTCACGCCTTTTGGTCCTCAACTCTGCTCGTAATTTCTCCTGTTTCTTCCGAAGCCATTCCTGTTCATTTCCAGAGACATTAAGGCACAAAGCGATGAGGTGCAGAGCATTAGCATATGGTGCATTATTCTCACACAGGGCAATCTACCACATCAAATCCAACTGGTTCAGTCCAAAAAAAATAATTGTGTGTATATAAAATAATTGCACCTCCAGGGTTAGTTTTTGATGGTCCTATTTTTTTTATAGCTTGAAAACTTCCCCTGATGTCCCAAGACAGTCTTTAGTGCAGTGTTTGATACCTGGTAAATGGCCGCCCTGAGGGAGTCAGCAGCCTGTGGCTGGGAGTCTTTCTCTGGCAGCTGCTGATCCAGAACCGTGAGAGAACCCAGGTATTTAGATTTAGTTCTGCAGGAGCTCAGTCTACCAGACTTCTTAGAGCTGGATGACCTGGCGCTTGAGGGTCTGGATTTGGGAGAATGTACAGAAGCTCAAATGATAAGAATAACAATAAAGCTTTACTGTGAAGAATTTAGCCTTAATCATGTCCATTTCAGAAAAGATGGATAAATAATTATTATGAATTTTGAGTCAGAAAAATTTGGGAGTGATTTCTGGAGGACCTACAGAACACACTCTGCGACAACACTACAGTAACCTAGGAAGACTCTGCCTTATGATAATGAATACAAAATCATTCCCAGCTGTCTTAGAGGAGAATGTTTACCTGATGACATCTGTTTTCCCTGAGGCGTTACTCTGTCTGCTTGCAGCACCATCTGGACGATCTTCAGACTCCTACATGAAGTAACACAATATTGATAACTTCATAACATGATAACACAATACACCTCCTATTATTTTCTTTGCAGTGTTGTAACCCAAATAGAGGTTAAAATGCATAAACATTGACACTCAGGATATAATCTGACACAAGAAGACAGCTTTGCAATAATTCTGTTGTGTGTGTCTGGCTTGTATTGATCTGACCACAAGTTACCAATTAATGAAGGGTGCAACTATCCATTTCATGCAATCCAATACAGTAGAATGGTGTTGCCATGCCACAATATGTATTCTATTCACTGTAGTGTGAAACATCTAGAGCAGGACAGCAGATCAACTCTAGTCATGTCCAAGTAGGAGGAAGTAACCTCATATGCCAGTGAGCCACTATAGCCACTATTTATTCAATAAGGTCCCATTTTGCCACTGGCACTAACAATAAAGTATATACAATATACTTGGTTAAGCTCAGGCATTGGTATGAATGATATGGTAGTCAATTGCAAGAAACGTTTTACTGGTGCGTGCATGGTGTGTCTATATTACAGATGTACTAGATACAAGTATAATTATTTAGTATTAAGTATTGTTCCTGCTGAGTAGGCAGAGATGTGACAGGATGGAAGTTGATCTTATACTTACTTCAAATTCTTCGAAACACACTGAATATGTTTCATCTTTGCCTTGTTCTGACTTTTCCAAACCACCTGTATTAGGAAATTACAATTCAGTACACAAAAATGTGACATATGTCATATGTTTATACTTCTAATTGGTCTCTCCTTCAACTGTGATATAAAGAGGGAAACTCAGAGAAAATTAATTTTGATTTAAATGTATAGTTAAAAGTAATTAAGTAATTTTTCAATAGCCCCTTGCAGAACCTGGAGTGTCTACCCTAAACATCAAACAATAATGAAACCCAATATCTCTTACTATTGCACGAAGAGCCTTCAATAGATTTCTGTAAAGACATCCCATCACCAGTAGATGATGAGTACCTGCTCAGCTTCGAAGATGCCGTTGGATCTCTTTCTACAACCTGGCGGCAAAAACGTACAGTTCTACAACTTAACTGTACAACTTCTGTCACTTATTTGTCTCTCACCAACTTCAACAGTAAAAATAAGTATTCATGAGTAGTATGCCAAAACAAATCGGTCACAGTGCGCTCAAGTTAATATTCAAGGCATGTTACACACACAATATGAGCACACACCCTCAATTTCACAGGTGAGCAAGCTGTCAGTGGTCTGGTCACAAGCTGTCAGTCACATTCTCTAAAAGTGTGTGTGTGTGTGTTTGTGTGAGTGAGGGGCGGTTACTGACCTGAGGACTGTGGCTGGAAGGGCCTCTGTTCCCTGAAGAGGAAGAGGAGGCGGTGTCATCCCTCCTGATAGATGCAGAGGGGGAGAGCGCAGGGCTGGGGAGAGGCTCTGCCGCCGGCCTCTCTTCCACAGGACTGCCCACCCTCAGCATCCTCTGACGTGGCTTGGGTTTGGGAGGTCCTTCTTCAGCGAGAGTGTCTTTGTGGGGGGAAATGCAGGGGACTGAGAACATGTGTCACTGTTTCTGTGATTCGTTGTGCTCTTGTGCTTTGTGTTTTTTTATCTACTTTGGAAAATGAGCTTGGTTGAAGAATGGGTTTGTCACTGTATCTTTTAAATCTAATTGTGACTTATTGACTGACTTGATCATTGCGTATGCTGGGTTTCCCCACCGCTCTTTACTAAAATGGTGGCTCCATTAATCATTTGACTGATCCATGACCTGCATACAAGATGTTCTCTGGTCCAAGTCTGAACAGTATGGTACAGAACATAGTGACATTCAGTCCCATTCAGTCGACAGAGAAAATTGGTACTACATACTAATCTAAAATAAATCAAAATCTTACAAAGTTAAAATAGGAGTCCATTATCCCAGGGGCACTACCGCTAGATACCTGTCAAAGATGACCTTCCATCCTACTGGTTGGTACACTAAGCAGTCAACGATTAATGTTGTTGCTATATGTGCATAGCTAGCTCTCTATTAATTGTATATGCTTATTGTTATTTCTGCAAAAAAACTCAGCATGAATTTAAATCTGTGAAAATCTGTTTTATTACAGTAGGCTATGTCTTGTTGTGATAAATCATTAATTTTAGTGAATGATCTATGGCTTCTGTGAATGATTTACACTGTGCACTATCGCTATGAAAGCTGTAGCTATGATATTAAATCTAATAGGCGGAGATGGAGCGCTCAGTGCACTGCATGATGAAACACAACAATGATGTGCAATCACTGACCTGTTGTGGATTTCTCTTTCACACCTCGCTCCCTTGGCTGGGGAAGATGTGGCTCCTGTGATCCTGAAGTAACTGTTTTGCCATGCTCACTACTCTCTGTTGAGTGAGGCGAGACTCTCTGACCTTCTTCAGACAAGTGAGGTGACGAAGAATCTCTCTGTCTGTTTTCAGAGTGGAAAAGAACTGATGCTGATGAATCTGATCTCCCATTCCGGGGTAAGAAGTGTTTCTGGGATTGCGGAGATTCTGATTGGTTCCTTTGGGGTGAAGAAGATTCTGACAGATCTCTCTTTTCCACAGAAGATTCTGATTGGCCCCTCTGGGAGACAGAGGTTTCTGACCGAGCTTGCCAGAGCTGTGATGAGTCAGAAATGCTCCCTTTAGATTCCGGGGTCAAAACTGAATGGCCTTGACCTCTTTCTGATTTGCCACTAGACAAAGTTGACTGTGAAGATTCATTCAGTGCACTGTTGATGCTGTTAACAGTCTCCCCCTTTTCAGTGTCACCTTTTTCAGTCTCACCCTTTTCAGTGTCATCCTTTTCAACATACCTGCTCTCCAAAGGAGAGCTTGTCTTTTTAGATTTCAAGAAGGATACCCTTTTGGGCTTTGCATTATCCTCTTCATCAGACAGCTGAAAATCCTGAACCTTAACTTGCTTCTTCCCTTTCCGGAATAATTCCAACTTTTTCTTTCGTCTGTTCAGTATTTCTGTTAGTACATCTGTGAGGAAATCATTGGAAGGCATTACATCAAATACATGTTAGCTCATTTTAGCAGGATTTTAAAAGACTAATACAAATTGCATACCATCATCCTCAAAGTCGTCTGCGTAAGAGTGGCTCCCAGTGTTGTGCTTCCTTGACCTTGCAGACACAGCTGCCTCCAACTCATCCTAGAAGACAATGAATGGCAACTTGTTAACATTTCTGATGGCAAATATTATGAGCACTGTAGTACAATATGCACTCTGTTTTAACCCATTCAATAGGTTACAATTTTCACCACATGAAAATTTTTCTGAAGGAGGTTGCCAAAAATGCAGCATGGTCTCTTCTCTATTTTTTATAATAACATCAGGTTTCTAAGTTGACATCCAGGAGACTTTATCTCCTCAGGTTTGGCATGAAGCGAAACAAATATTTGACTCAATTTTGATTCGACAACAACGTATGCACAATACAGAAAGATACTTAACAATGATGTATAGGCTCATAGTAAAATTAACTACAATAACATACAAATTGTAGGGCTTGTATCAAATACAGAATGACATCTAAAGAGTTAAGTCTTTGCACGCTCTGGATGTACCATGGCTGTCACCTGATCGGATAGGACTAGGGATGTCATTCCACCACTGAGGTCTTGCTAATGACAAGAGTCTTAATTACCATCTCTTTCTGTGGAGAGAGGGCAAAGACTACAAGCGTCCTTCAGAGGAACTCACACGTGTGAGTAAACCAGCACAGTTTTTCTATTTTCTATTTGAAGGTGGCCCAGAAAATCTCAAGAAAGTGACATCGGTCTCAACCAAAGCTTTGGAGGCAGCATGTGCAGTGTCGCTACTTGTGACCAAGTCCAAAAAGCCCTTTACAATGGTCAAAGAGCTCATCCTGCCCGCTGCTGTCGTTCTTCCAGAAACAATGATGGGTAAAACAGTGGCTGATGTCCAAAAGAATGTGCCATTGTCAAGTAATACTGTTAATAATGTCCATTGATATTGAAAATGAAGATGTTAGAGACTTTCTTCTCTAAACATAATGCGGATCACAAATGCTGTATTCATGTGTGCATGGATGGTTGGCGGCATCTCGCCTATGGGACAGTCACTGGATTGGCACCAGCCTATTGAAATGCCATGATTTAACTTTATTCTCCCTCCACCACTTTGCTACTCTGATGAGCGTCTGTTGTCTTTCCCGGCAGCAAGAGATCACAGTCAAGACTCTTTTCGTTCATGGTACTTTGGTGGTGGAATGACCTACCTTGGACTCCCCATTCCAGTGACAGCCTGGGTACCTTAAAAACGTTTAAAAACTCACCTTTTAAAACACCAGCTGTCTAACTGGTTAATTTGTTTGAGATACTGTATACTTTATAAATATAATCATAGTTTTGGTATGAGGTATTACCGTAACTACAGTAAGCTTCTAACTATAACCACTAGGCTTACTACAAATGTGAATATGTAATTGCACGTTACTATGCGCTCCAGGACAAATTACCTGGAAGGTGGTTCTCCTTGAAGCTTTGGGACTCTTTTTGTAAGCAAGCGTTCTGAAAGGCTCATCATCTGACATCTAGATGAAGAGGGACAATCACATATAACCGTACAACAGTCATCTACAACTTTCACCAAGAGATAAACGTTAGGAGTGACACCAGACTTGGTGATCTTTGAGACCCCTTTTAACCCAACCAGCCTTATCATGCATGACAGCAGATATATCCATGATGCGCAAAACGAAAGTAGTCTATACGAGGGCAAATAATGGTACCCTCGGTGGAGAATTGGGTAACGTTAATCCAACTAATTTCTCTTTTGCTAAAACATCCACGTTGGGGTTATAACAAAAACATATGCAGTGAATGAAATGTTCATTCTCCTACTTCAAAAAAGTTGACGTCATAGCGAAAACACTGGAAATCTAACATAAGCAACCCAAGAGGTGTTCAAAAACATTTTGCATAGGCTAACTAAATAACGTTAGGCTAGCTAGCATAGAGAGCAGCGGCGTAATGTTTATGAACTAATTATTGCTGGGTACCTTGAGAATTTATAAGCAAAGAACGCAGTGAGGAGATCTCCGGTTGGTCAGCCCAGAAATGTCCAAATTAACCAAACTGGTAAGGAGAATTCTCCGATATTCTACATCGAAGTTAAGACCACGCTAGTCTGTTTATAGTTTAGAGTGTTTACAACGGTAACTAAGAGACAACGGAAACGGAAGCTGGTAATCTGCGACTGCGTGGTGTCACAGTCTCTCGACTTCCATTCAAGATTGTGTAATTTAAGTATGAACCAAGCTTCTTTTGATTGTATGGTGTAAAAACCATGGTAAACACCCAACTGAGACAGCATTTCAGTGTAGCCTCTCGATTATCTTTCGACGGCCACACAAACCAGTGACTTCCTTGACAACTACTCCAAGATAATTGACCACCAGGGGGAGTGTATGACCAAATTGTGAAAGGTGCAATCACATTTCTTCAGTAGTCAGTTTTTCAGTGGCTTGTATATGAAATGCTTCGGCTTATTGTCTGGCAGTTGACCACATAGTACCAGCAGTGCAGTGATATTTGTGTCATACTTGAGCTCAGGGCTTGTAGACAAAAGGTAAGGTTACTGTTTATTATCACGGCAAAGACTTTCCCCCAGCCACTCCTGACTGGCCTTTGCACTTACAGGTCTTGGCAGCAGGGGAACCATGGGGTGGCCTGAGATGGACTCCTTGTAATTATTCTAGCATCAGTACCCATCAGTTGTCAACCAGAAAATATAGTGGAGAGGTTATGCAAGATCTCAAGCCATTCTTAAGTAGACTCTGGTTACCTGCCAAATGGATGAAAGTCAGTGTTCAAAATAAATCACTGTATTGACACCAATCTCCATGAATCTGACATGACACAAGTCTCCATTATAGACCAGTGTATTACAAGTATTTGATTAAGATATATCAGACTAAATGTATTGAAGGCACTCAGTCCACTCAGTTTATTCACTGCACCACAGTGTGCCCTCTGGCTACCGTTACACCTGACCTAAAGCTAATTTAATAACTAATTTCATGATATGAGTAAGATTCTAAGCGCAAACAAGGATGGATGAACACTGGAGTGTGTCCCTTCACAGACGTGGGAGTTCCATGTCTAAATCCGTTTCTTCAGAGCAACGCCGTGAAACTTGTAAATGATTTCATGTCGGGCAGGCCTCCCGCACACGAACCTCAATCTCCTCTGGTGACTGGCAGTAGCCTCCTCTTCTTGCCCCTGCTCCTCCTCTTCTTGCCCCTGCTCTCCACTGGAATCAGCCTGCATCCAGACTCTGTCCTCCTCCTACTTCATGTGGTGCCAGTGCACTTCATTTTGCCTGGCACTGGCATCATCAACTGGCACTAGCATCATCAACAGGCACTTGCATCGTCATCAGGCACATGACAGCCTGATGGGAGTTTGCCAAAAATCACCTGAATGACTCTCAGACCATGAGAAGCAAAATCCTCTTGTCTGATTAAATGAATACTGCACTATTTGGCCACATTTCCTAACGGCGTGGGTGGAGGAAACCAGGCACTGAGCATCGCCTCATTAATACCATCCGTACAGTCAAAGTACAGCAGGCCGCAGCATCATGCTGTGAGGATGTTCTGCGACAGGAATGGGGAGACTAGTCAGGATAGAGGGAAAGAGCAATCTTGAGTGTAAACCTTTTCCAAAGTTCTTAGGATCTCAGACTGGGACGAAGGTTTACATTTCAACAAGACGTTGTTGAAATATAAACCTTCCAAAAAAAAACGTATTATTATTATAGATTATAGATATAGATTATAGATTATTATGGACTACAGACCTGAACCCAACAAAGCATCTCTGGAGAGACCTGGACATGGCTGTGCACAGACACTCCCCACCCGACCTGGTTGAGCTTGAATGATTCTGCCTAGAAGACTGGAAGAAACTTCCAAAAGGATGGTGTGCCAAGCTTGTAGGATTATTCACAAGAAAATGTCAGGCTGTCATTGCTGCCAAAGGTGCTTTAAGCAAGTACTAAGGCAAGAACCTTTGTGTAAATGGGATAATTCAATATCTTATTTTTAATACATTTATAAAACACTCCATTTTCAGTATTTTGTGTAGATTGATGAGAAATAAAAGATGAGTATAAAACATAACAAAATGTGGAAAACTTGACAAGGCCTGAACGCTTCATGTATGTACTGTGTATGCATACAATAACGAACATTCAATTACCTTATTTTACTGAATATCCGGCAATTCACAACTCATTTATCTTATCTAGTACATGAGGGAAGGCCTGATACTGTATGTAATTGTGTAGCCAAAGCACTAGTTAGATGCACAGAATGGAGAAGGCTCACTTCATCTTGAGTCAGATGTGAATGGTTTAAAATACAGTTTAACAGGAGGTATTAAAAAAAAATGTAAGCTACAGTTAAAGGTTTAGCTTTAGGCTCAAGTCAACAGCCACTTTTATCCAAAGCGACTTATAAAATGGTAAATTCAAATTCATGGGTACTGATTGGACGACTGTTGAGGGTACACTAATGGAGACAATCGAAGAAAACTTCCATCAGAGCATAAGAGTTTGAAGTACTGTGTATGAAAGGGAGTTGGAATGGGACATTTCTCATTTGGCACTATGCATAATGTTGATATGGATTATAGGGGTGGGAATGACAAGGCTGTCTGCATGGAGTAAATTGAGACAACTTGCCTTAACCTTGCAAAAAGAAACAATGTGTTTAATTACTCCAATGGATAATTGAGGTCAAGGTCACTCTAGCATAGCTATTTCTGTGCATTCCTGATGACTGGAGGTTTTAGTGGAGCAGCTGCGAAATGTAACAAGCGCAGACACACTTCAGAAGAGGAAGTGTTGCATCTGTGCTCTTGTATGCATTATGAGTTGTGCTGCCTTTGAGCCATGTCACTGGTTTGTATCAGTTATAGCATGGTTTGACATCCGTATGGTTGACTGCCAAGGATGCCGGACTGGTCTTTGTCACTGAAATAGAAAACCATAAACGATAATTATTGCGGAAACATGGGATTATACAGCATCCTTAGTGCTTAAATGGTGGGGCTGCAGTTGGGTAATGTGGCCAGTTTATCAAAAGATTTTTTCCTGGAGCCTTGCTATGTGCCTCATTTATTCTACTCATGATAATATTTTATACCACAGAAATGGAGTCCTCAGTCAGGGAGATGGTGCTCAATCAGAATACAGGTTTTATTCCGCTGCGCAGTCGGAGAGAGGCAAGATTCACAGGCAGCTGCTCAAGCGTCTCTAGTGTCTCTTACTAGCCAGGGAACAAAGCTGGCTTTAAAGTATTGAATCGGTGATAGGAAAGGAGTGTTTTCCGCACAGAGCTCAAAACATGTGGCTCACCCTGGGTCCAGATGCACTCAGGAGTTAGAGTGGCCCTATGGCCTTCAAGACATAAAGAGACACCCCAACCCCTATCACTGAGGAGCATTGAGACACACACAGAAAACACAGAAAAGGCACAACTCAGGAACACACAGATATGCTTAACCCTACTTCTAATTCTAAGAAACATATGAGTAGAATAATAAGACATTCATTTATAAGAATCTCTTTCACACCACAGTTTCAGCTTCAAAGCACTGCCTGCACATATTTACTGTATTCACACACAAGTGCACTGACTGTAATTAAATGAAACCTCTCCTCTCTGAAATACAATGAGGACAGCAGAAGATCTGATATTTGCGTATGGTAATTCCCTAAAACCACTGAGACTTGGCCCGTCACAATGCTGCACACTAACCAGATGGAGATGGATGCTGAGGGATTGACTAGAATATCAACACTCCTCTTGGCAGAAAAAGCGCCAACACCAATGACTACAGTCGCACCTAACAATACCGCACAGTTTCTGCCTCGCAGGTGGAGGCTCATTATAAACAGAGCTAGTCAACTTCTGCTGTATTCCCAACAACAACCTCAAGCCTTTTCTATTGCAGAATGACATCAGCAGCATCGTCACTCTCCACCTATGTCAATTATACTGTGACCTGTCATGTAGGAAGGCTATCATGTGAAGCACCCTCTACCTCATGCAAGTGGTCCGACAGTCGATGCTTGCTTTTTTCCCTCAGTCTCCACATCTGACACGTGTTAAGGATGAGAACCTTGATAAGAACAAATATTGTTTGTTGTTATGTTTTTTTTTTTTTATCTAACCACTAAGCAGATCTGTTCCAAATCACAAAGATCGTTTAGAGTTTAATAGTAGTTGTCTGGGTTTTCCGATTTTTCATTGTTGCTTGGTGTTTTGATGGCTTACACATTTTTAAGTCAAGCAAAAAATAAGCGGAAATGCTAATGTATCATACAAATCCAAAGTATGGAAGAATCATGATCTTATTAAATCATGATTGTAGGGTTATAATTAATCAAATCATTACAGTACTGGGCTCAGAATTTATATGAAACCATGAATTTGTGCATTTGAAAGTGTAACCATTTTTCAGTCGAGAGAAACAGTGTCTGCTTGTAACCTTCTTAGACTCTTGCTGAAGCAGACCTTTGAACCCGTACTTTGATATCTGATGGAGCCACCTTCACAGAGGCTTAATGCATCTTCTGAAGTGATTCCTCTGTGCTTTTGTTCTCCTCTTCAGCTCACAAGGGACCTGGACTCTAAATAGGAATTCCCTGAGGGGGAGAAGAGAAAAAAAACCTCCTCTCTCTGTCGACTGTAGGTCACAGCCAGATGCTGCCCTACAAATCGCTGGACAAACATTCCCTGGATGTGTGCTTCTGAGGACAGCTGTGCACACAGGACATAAATGACCAATCATTTTCTTATCCGCCTTCTTAAAGTGCAGGATTCCAGGTTGCTATCAGCGGCATTCAGTTGCCTGTGCAAAGGTAGTAGGGGTGCTAATATGGATATTGCAAGAGAATTAAAAGGTTATATTGCAGACAACCGTGGGAACTACCATTGTTTATCTGAGATACCTTTTAAGACCTGAAATGTGCACTTGCGAGGCAGCTTGTATAAATAAGAGAAGAACTGGCTTTGTGTAGGGAGACGTAATGGTGATAAATTTCCTCCTCCTAGGTTTAAAAGCGTTGTGCCTTATTGGGACTCAGTGTCGAGGGCAGAGCAAGAGAGCAATCTGCCACAGAGCCAACCCTTAACAAATGAAAGCACAGAAGGCAGAGACTCAAGTTGCCTCAGAGGCTGAAATGTTCAGTGAAGTAAACCTTAGGATTACACTAATTTGTGTAACTGATGGATCTAGTTTTGCTAATGTGCAAGGATGATCAAATGCACAGCTGCTCTGCCTTACAGTATGTGTTAAGTGTAGTATGCTTAGCCAGAGAACAAAAACATGATGTGGAGAGACTTCGCTCGTATCTCAGCAGAACAGAAACCACCTTATCACTGCAGAGCTGATTTTTAAGTCCTTGATTTATATTTTTCTTTTGAGTGCTAAGATCTCATTTCATCATGGTGGGATCCTCACAATCCCCTTAGATGAGAAACAGATGGTGCCTTTGCAGCATCACTCTCTCAAATATCAGGCTTTTGTCCCAAAAGCTAAGTCAAGCTCACAAAAATCAGTTTTTCATGTGGGTTATCTCATTCTTACTGAACCACTGTTTCAAAGTTCAATACCTATTACAAAAAAAGATGCACTGGTAAATAACTGGGATTGTCTTGGGCTCTGCAATCAGCAATTCAAAATGTCAACTTGGTTCAGCTGTGTTAATCAATCAGGATGGTTCAGCTGTGTTAATCAACCAGGAGTTTCAGCTGTGTTAATCAATCAGGATGGTTCAGCTGTGCTAATCAACCAGGATGGTTCAGCTGTGTTAATCAATCAGGATGGTTCAGCTGTGTTAATCAAACAGGAGTTTCAGCTGTGTTAATCAATCAGGATGGTTCAGCTGTGCTAATCAACCAGGATGGTTCAGCTGTGTTAATCAATCAGGATGGTTCAGCTGTGCTAATCAATCAGGATGGTTCAGCTGTGCTAATCAACCAGGATGGTTCAGCTGTGTTAATCAATCAGGATGGTTCAGCTGTGTTAATCAATCAGGATGGTTCAGCTGTGTTAATCAACCAGGAGTTTCAGCTGTGTTAATCAATCAGGATGGTTCAGCTGTGTTAATCAACCAGGAGTTTCAGCTGTGTTAATCAATCAGGATGGTTCAGCTGTGTTAATCAACCAGGACGGTTCAGCTGTGTTAATCAATCAGGATGTTAGGCCGCCCTGCTGGCCAGTCTGTAGGGTTGTCGTTTTGTCTGGACACAACACACTGAAGAGAAGGCATGCAGTCCTATGTAGTGCATTAGTGATAACTGCTTACATTACTGATAGCAACTTTAACCACTCCAACTCTGCAAACAGTTAAGATGGAAAGTGTTTGTATGCCAAGAGTGCTGGTGAAGGCAATGGTCAGAGCAGAGAATTTCATGCCCCAGAGACTGATCACATGTGGAGACGAGGTTTGCACAGTTGCATTACTTTATAATTGGAATTTCATTTATAAAAAAATCCCACTGAATTAATCATATCTGCTGTTACTTTAAAAGAAAATCGTAATAAGGGAAAACAGGCCAGCCATTAAATATCTGGCACAACGCACCCCTCTGGTACCCCTCTAGTCGGTGTGGTTAGGCTACCCTGGAATAGAAGCAGCAGAGGGCTTTGAAAGGTCCCTTACTCCCAACCTGTGCATTATTTAAGCCATAAAATGTGTTTGTTGTGTTTACATGAGAATGCTGAAGAGCCACTCACAATCATCTCATGCCAAGTCCTGCAATTCACTTGCCAATAGTTCATAGTGACAAGGTATCTGTGGATTTCCCCCCACTTAACCATTGTAGCTTCAAACTTGTATCATGCCACTCAATATTACACATGTAAATATTTTGGTGTTTGGAAAATCGATCACTGTGAATAACAAGAGAAAAAGGCCATATCCTTGAAAAAAAAATGTAGACTCCAGGCAGTTGCATCATTTGTATGATGGTGTTATGCATCAGCTTGAATTGGGGCCATTTTGCAGTGAAATATACTAATATAGTAATATAATAATATAGGGACTTTGCAGTGAAATATAGTTATATAGTAATATAATAATATACGGACTTTGCAGTGAAATATAGGGACTTTGAAATGCAACACGACTATGGTCTGGATATTTCTAATAATAATAGTGCACGTGTACTGAACAACGCTAATCACTTCTCTCGGATGGTGTGTTGCTATGGCAGTAGGCGGTGCTGATCCTCTTCCCAAACACACACACAGACACACTCCAGGCGATGCATGGCCTGTACACATGATGTGATGACCCTTAATAAATATGTCTGTGTTCCTCGATGTAAACAACAGCATCCATAACTGAAGCATCCGTATCCAATAGCTTCATGTGCTTAGTGACAGTATGTTCCCATGTCATAATTTGTTAGTTTGTTAAAAGTGTGTTCCTTTTTGTGCTTAACAACTGACAATTCATCTCTGAGCAGCACAGCACCCAACCCCCCCAACACACACACACAAACACACACACACACACACACACACACACACACACACACACACACACACACACACACACACACACACACACACAGACAGACAGACACACACACACACACACACACACACACACACACACACACCTACACACACACACACACACACACACACTCACACACACACACACACACACAGACAGACAGACAGACACACACACAAACACAGACACCAGTCCATCTGAGCTGGCAGGAATATATCCTCTTCAGTTCTGCTGCTGTAGAGGCTCATTATCAGTGCAAGCAGCACTGAGCTAATAGGAACCATGCTAAGGACAAAATACTCAGGGTCAGAAAAAGAGAAGAGAAAAACATCTATCTCTCTCTCTCTCTCTCTCTCTCTCTCTCTCTCTGTTGCACTGGAAAAAAGAAACATGAGAATAAAAGTGAAAGGCTTTTGTGGTCACTGTGTTCTACAGCACTACCGATCCCTATGAGCAGAGCACCACTCTGCCAGGGCCAAGCCCTGCCCAGCGACTCACCCCCTGAGCTGAAATGCACTCAGAGCTTGAGCTGCCGGTTACCATGGCTCAGAATAGTGCCTTCTGCCCATGAATTCCAAGTCAGCTCCAAGACCCTCTGAATTATGGAGTGTTTAAGCAGAGAACAATTTAGGACCAAACTAGAGGTTCTGGCCTGCAGTGCGTCTCAAGACACCATTGTGTATCATGCATTATTAATCACTATAGTCACCTGCTGGCTCCACTACCTCTCTGTCACTATCACTATGGCACCAGAGCCACTGTGGGCTAACCAAGCATGCATCAAACCAATTTAGTAATGTGTGTATATATGGGGTTGATTTGATTGCTTAATGGCTGCTAATATACCCAGAGTTATGTAACGCCACGCTCTACTACGCCGTACTACGTTCTATGGTGCGCTTGTGCATTGACCTACATTATAGAGTATTATGTCATTACTCCCAACCCTACAATGCAATAGTGCTCTGATTGCTCCGAAAATGGCATGCAAATCACTACACAACATGATACTTCTCAGCATGCAGTGGTGATTTGAGTAGTTTAAGAGTAATAAGTCTCTCAGCAGCAGGAGTGTGAGCGTTATGGGGTTAGGGTGGATGTGGATCAGGGGAGATGGTGGCATCAAACGAGCATCAAAGGATTGCGCTTACAACTTGCTGGCCATCCGAGCAGTATAATTGCTTTGTGTATGTGTGTGTGTGTGTGTGTGTGTGTGTGTGTGTGTGTGTGTGTGTGTGTGTGTGTGTGTGTGTGTCTGTGTGTGTGAGGGACCTAGACAGAGGGAGAGAGAGTGATTTAAGAGGGCCAGGAATCCAAGCAATGTAGCTGGTGACAACTCTTGACAAATACAGTAAAGAATCACTGATCATTAGTCATTAGAGTTTTCCTATGACCAATCAAACATTTATCACAGAGTCACATGTGGATGGAGATTTCAGACATACAAAAGACCATTGTCCATTCCAATTGGACAATTTAGGATATTCACAAGAATAGAGACTGTTGATGAGTCCAAGTTCATCAATGTCTGCCCTCCACCATCCCTGGAAAGATAAAAAAGATTGCCAAAAAGATAGATAGATTGGCCAGTTATTGATAGCATGGAATTGAGAATCTTGATTTTGGTGAAGAACCCTTGAGAAGATATTTAACCATGTTGCCGTTGGTAGCAGGACCTGACATCTTACAGTGGAGATTCTTAGCAATGAGATTCTACAGAAATGGACATTAGAAACAAACATTGACATGTGCAAAATAAAATTAAAAGATATTTACTCCTGATTGAAAAGGCACACAATTACAACCTCTAAGTAGTACCACTAGCTTTGAAAATGCAGAATTACCCAAGATTCTGACAGCATAACCTAATGATAAGCAGGTATTGAGGAGTTTGTTCTCTTGTCACTTAATCTAATCAGAGTTTTCTCACACAAAACTCTTTTGTTGACGACAATGGAGGATGTTTTATGAAGAATTCAATACCACTATGTTTGCGCAACCACAGGTCTATATCGACTTTCTTAAAAATCAATGCGCTTGTTTTGCTCCTCTGTGCACCTGAGAAAAGCAGTAGGTTAAAACATAAATATATATATATATATATATATATATATATATATAGCTGTCATACCAGCATATATATTTTGCATATATATGTATATATATACATAAAGGCGCTGTTTCTATATTTCCCCGTTATTGTTGTTCCCCATCGATTTAAAATTATTTAGTTTAAGGTAACCACTGCACCATTTATGTATAAAAGACTTGCAATCAAATATTTCTCATAGGAATGTTCTAAATTTCGGTTCAGTTGTGTGTGTGGTTTATCAGCTGATTGAGTCATTAATGCAATATGGCAAAACAAAGACAGGATTTAGTGCACTCTCGTTTGCGGAATGAGGTCTCTTACATAACTTTGTGTTTGACAACACAGATGTAGTGCATTCTCTGATTGGGAGCGTGCTTCATTTCAGAAGGGCTACGTGTTATAGATTCGCTATATCATTTCAGAAGCAAAGAACGTGACATCTACCTCCAGACTATGATAGTGGGGTCTAGTGTTTTGTGACTTGTCTCGTAAATCCTCAACACTATAATTAACGCACTCACCATCGTTGTAATAAATCTACCTCAGTCATTCGTTGTAAGCTATGATATTTGAATAACCATTAAGAGCCATGAGTTTGCTGAACACTCAAACCTCTTCGTGCGTAACAGCATTCCGCTCAAATCAACATCCAACTCTTTCACGGTTCGCCGCACGCACGGAGCACACGGCATTTCATACAGATCGGGTATATTTTTTTCAGAGCCCTGCCTCCTCGCACATCGATTGGCCAGGTGGAAAGTCCACTTACGCCAACGATTGGGTGGAATTAAACTATGAATACTGTAGGTTCTGCCGGCTCAGTTGTTGATGGTTTGAAATAACAAGGACAGCGCAGGTGTCCGATACCTTTTCCACGATCTATCATTTTGCTTCTTCAGTTCGGGAATGTTGCCATGTGGGAATGGAGTTAGTTGCATTTAGGGCAAGGGTTTCGGCTTCACTATGTATATATAATCGTTTGCCTTTTGCGCAGAGAGGATTAATACACCAAGGATGTTTTGCGCAAAATTAAAGGAACTTAAAATTTCTGGAGAGTGCCCGTTCTCTATGATCGTTAAAAATGAAGAGCCTCGGAATTTTGAGGATTGCTCAAGCGGTCGTTCCACAAACGAAGTGCCCATTTCTAAAGATGTGCATGGACATATGCATCCTCAACGGAAAACAAGCAAGAGTAAAGTTAATCTTCACACACTCGGAGAAAGCATTCGAAAATTAGTATGTCCGGAGGTAAATACCACAAGGCTATGTGAACTATTTATTCATCATTTTTGATCTGTAACGTGCATTCTCATCCAGATTCTGATGGAAGATAATGCCATCTGTCTGTATTTGGAACACTGTCTGAATTTAAAGCAGTCACCCTCTCGAGAAACAATATGGATATATTACAATATACATATTATATACAAAATATTCATACCTACACTGAACATGTTTATTTGATATTTGCAGTTACAGAGATTACAAAATGCTTTCATGAGAGTGGTACAGCAACACAAGTCAGATGTGCCCTGGTAAGTTATGAAACCTTTAATTTTCAGTATCACCTTTGATGGGTTGTTGTGTTTTGGACATTAGGTACATTAATAATGAGTTGTAAATAGAATGCCCTATACGTATTCCACAATTACTTCCTTTTCCTTGTATATGAGAGCAGTATATAGTATTTTGCCAGTAGTCAGTGAATATCCAACAAAATGTGGATATTCAAATATCAATCCTTTGCAGACCTTTAGGCCATTTGCTTGTTCGTGATTCTGTTTCATTAATATACCCACTAACCAAATGAAGAACATTTTTTTCAGAGATTGTGAAATAAATCCACTAGAAAAACAAACACCGTGGTCAATATATCCTTTTATGTGCAATTCTTGACTTTATGCCAGGTTTGTTAAGTTGTCCTTCTGTTGCATGGTCTGAGTTATTTGGTAATGCATTGAGGGTGTTGTTTGTGATTTTTGTCTTTCTTTGGTCAACAGCCCAGGTGTTTCTTACACTGATTTTTGTCAAAATAGGAGATTGGAAAAGCCAGAGCACCTAGAGGATATCATGAAGAACTTCTGTGTCAAAACAGGTACCCTGAAAGGACACATTTTTAGCATGAATTTGTGTGATTCTTTTGAGAAACACTTTGTCAATATAGATTTTTGTCAAAAATTCCAGGTATTGATATGGATACGTTGAAAGTATCCTTGGGCATTGAGGTATTTAGAGCCTGCTATGAAGAGGATGGTCATATTTTAGGAGTAGTGGGGGGAGCCCTACATGACTTCCTGAACAGCTTCAATGTGCTTCTAAAGCAAAGCACACCCCCCACCCCTGAGGCCAGGAGACACATCAACGAAGCCTCCGTGCTCTGCTTGGATAAAGACCCAGGGCTGCTCACCGTCTACTACTTCAATCCCCATCCCACCACAGAGCTCTTCTTCCCAGGCATCATCAAGGCAGCTGCTGGGGTGCTCTACCGCATGGAAGTGGAAGTGAGGATGGACCCCGGGGCCAAGGAGAACGCCCTGGAGGCCAGCCAACAGCCCCACCTGCTCTACTCGGTGGTGATGCTGGACGCTAAGAGCCTGACCCCCAGCCCCATGCGGACGCTGTCCAGCGGAGACATCTCGCTCTCGCTGCTCTACGCCACCTTTCCCTTCCACGTCATGGTGGACCAGGACATGGGGATGGTTCAGATCGGTGACGGGCTCCGGCGCAGGCTTCCCCGCCGGGACGCCACGAGGAGAGCGAGGTTTGAAGATTACTTTGCCATCATCAGCCCAGAGATCTGCTGCACCTTTCAGGGGATCCTCACCATGCTCAACACCATGTTTATTTTGCGGATGAAGCCGGGAGTGTGGACAGTGGAGCGTCCTGCAAAGGTATGTACTGGGTGTGTGTCTTTTTGGAGCTGGCTCATGAGCGATTTGGGGGATCAAAGACAGCGAGGGATGAAAGGTTGTCTGGATTTAATGGCAGATGGTTGCCATGAGAGGTTCTCAGAGAAACAGCATGTCTCAGTGTTAATCAGAATCACTGGCTAATTAAAGGGATTTCTGTGCCTGGAAGCCGGTGATGAGATATGAGGTGGAAATGTCACAGGGAGAAGTTCACCCTTTTAAGGCTGCTGTAATGAGTTTGATGTTGACCTATGCATACAGAAATGATAAAACGATGTGCACAAAGCTTATTTACAGTAATCTTTGAATTAAAACCACTATAATTATTATTATTATTTGTATTAAAAGAAGAAGAATTTAACATACAATTTGAATTTTCCTTTCATTTTAATTTCAGATTGTGGCAAATATAATGATACATTAGATTTAAGTCATTAATTAATATTGTCTGCAATATGTAAATGTTTTTCATGTCACCTTGGGTAATCCGTGCTTAACACGGCTTATGGATCATATGCTTATGGGATCAGAGTTGACTATAGGAAGGACCACAAATTACATAATTATTATTAATAACAAAAGGCAGTGAGGTCCGGGATCAACTCCACATGGAGGCTGAAGCAGTCGTAGAGGCTGCTGCTGGATAGAGGCAAAGTGCAATGGGCTTCTCCTCCTCAAACGATACTTTTACATACAAGAAAGTTTGTCAGTCCAGACTTTTCTAGCATTCTAGCACATAATGTGTATCTGTCATGCAGTCCAACATGTTTTTCTTGTTTTGTCTTGTCCCTCATCTGCCCTCTAGCTTATGGATCTGAAGGGCCAGATGATTTTCATGTCTGAGATGAATGCCATCCTCTTCCTGGGCTCTCCATGCGTCGACAAGCTGGATGAGCTGATGGGTCACGGCCTGTACCTGTCTGACATCCCCATCCACAATGCCCTGCGTGACGTGGTGCTGGTGGGGGAGCAGACCAAGGCCCAGGATGGCCTGAAGAAGCGGCTGGGCAAGGCCATGGCTGCTTTGGAGCTGGCGCACCAGGCCCTGGAGGAGGAGAAGAGGCGCACCGTCGAGCTGCTCTCCACCATCTTCCCTGGGAATGTGGCACAGCGGCTGTGGCAGGGCCTTCCAGTCCCAGCCAAGAAGTTTGACAACGTCACCATGCTGTTCTCCGACATTGTGGGCTTCACTGCCATATGCTCACGCTGCACGCCCATGCAGGTTGTTGCCATGTTAGGGGAGCTGTACACACGCTTTGACCACCACTGTGGCGAGCTGGATGTATATAAGGTAGGTCCACTGTTTGAGCTGGATATATATAAGGTAGGTCCACTGTTTGAGCTGGATATATATAAGGTAGGTCCACTGTGGTGAGCTAGATATATATAAGTTGGGTCCCTGTTAGGCAGCTCACTGGACATTGGCTGGCTATGGTCACTGATGGTAGTGAAATGGCATGTTTACAGGGAAAAAGAACTGTTCACTAACACCTGTTCCAACCATGCATTTGTAACAAGGTGCTACAATTTGCTTTAATGGAAAAATGTTTAAAAATATATATTAAGAATATATTGCAGAAATTCTATGAATCCTGTTGAGCACTTGCATGCATGTTCAGTGATTATTCCCTAGATAACCTCCTCATTATCCACCCAAGTCCAGCAGATTGCAACCATTCATTCTTTCCTTTGGCCTTACAACACTTTAGTGAGTGTAGGGGAGTTTTCAGTTTCATCTGCCAGCTGAGATTGTGTGTGTGTGTGTGTGTGTGTTTGTGTTTGTGTTTGTGTGTGTGTGTGTGTGTGTGTGTGTGTGTGTCTGTGTGTGTGTGTGTGTGTGTGTGTGTGTGTGTGTGTCTGTGTCTGTGTCTGTGTGTGTGTGTGTGTGTGTGTGTGTGTGTGTGTGTGTGTGTGTGTGTGTGTGTGTGTGTTCATTGCTGTGCAAAAGGAAATTAGTCCACTTAGCTTGAGACTTCATATTGGGCTAATCAGTATAGCTTCCTTAATCACAGTTACAAGGCTGTCCAGTTAAGTGATTTTTAGAAGGACCAATCCAAACACGTTGACAAGGAAACAAGGAAAATGTTTTCTTTTTTCTTCATTTTTACTGTGAAATTATAATATATTGTCAATTAGTAAGTTGAGTTGAGCAATGCATATCTCAGCTCTGTAGAGATCATTAGAACTGATCCATGTTAAATTTGAAATGGAAACAAAAGTGATGGTCTGTCCTAGTGGGTGGTAACTGCTTTTGACGAGAGCCTCTAATGAAAGCTCAAATGAAGGCATCTGAGTTCACGGTGTAGGGAAAAAACTCTGTTCCACAAACTTCAAGTGAAAAAAAAGACTTCAGGTTCTCTTTCCTTTAACTTTATCTTAGACCATGTGTTAAAAGCTTAGAAGGCTATCCGTCATTTTCTGTGGACTTTGAGCAAAAGCTGCTTGTGTTCTGCCAGGAGGCTGGCTAATGTAATCACTGTGTCTCCTAAGTGAAACATCCCAAACACATGAGAGACGAGAGCTCTCGTAAAGCACGGTGAAGTCAGAGTTTAGTTTAGGACCCCGCTTTGTGTACATTCTCCAGGACGTCTCTGGCCAAAAATAGATCTCACTTCATCTTAACCAGACAACTGTCAGGTGCTCTTCTCAACCCAATGGAAAGTAAATACATCTCTAATAAGTGCAAGAGAAATGTAGTTAGCCTTTGGTAAATCATCACTTTTCCCCAAGCACGAGGCTTTTTAATTAACTCATTAATTAACTCATTTTGCACACAGTACAGTGTTTTTTTTGTAATGTAATTTACAATTTTAAATGAATTCTTACACATTTTAAGAATAGTATTTATACATTTGATAAAGGTGATCTCCAGTAAATCAATGATAATATCGCACCAATGTACATGGTGTAATTTGAACCAAAATTATCAGATAATTATAATTATTATTGATAATTATAATTATCAAATCATTTTTGTATGATGAACCCCTCCGGATTAATCAGAACATCAATTTGCAACAAAAGGAGTGTGCTGTTCTGTTGTTGTCCATTGTTTTAGTTCAGATGGGCAGAACATATTGTATGACCACTTCAGAGCTGTGCCGTGTCTTTCTTTCTGGGGTTTTACAGGTGGAGACCATTGGAGATGCTTACTGCGTGGCCGGCGGCTTGCATAAGGAGAGTGAGACCCATGCCGTTCAGATTGCTCTTATGGCTCTGAAGATGATGGAACTTTCAGATGAAGTCACAACCCCCACAGGAGATGTCATTAGGGTCAGTCGTGCTCACTGGTCTTTCAGTGTCCTTTTTCCACTGCTGAAAGTGCGGCCATAAGCTCATGTCCTCAGAGGGGTAGTCAATTTGAATATGAAAGGAGTTTGATTTGTCTGCAATTTGACTGCAAGCTCCCGGGCAGGCCAGTGTTTCTTATCAAGGGACACATCTTCCTCAGAACCAGTTGTGAAACCAGTGCTAATGTAATGTTTACAGCATTACAATGTGTATCGTCCAGTTCTACGGTGGAGTCTTCTTACCTAAAGTGCTCAAGAAAGACATCCAGCTGGTGACATTTAAAATTCCCTATTAACAATGTGGTCGACATGGTCAAGAGAGCTCAGATGATTGCATTTGTAATGAGATACACAACAGACTC
Organism: Clupea harengus; assembly: GCF_900700415.2. Taxonomy (NCBI): domain Eukaryota; kingdom Metazoa; phylum Chordata; class Actinopteri; order Clupeiformes; family Clupeidae; genus Clupea; species Clupea harengus. The sequence continues at coordinate 4,859,474 of NC_045173.1, forward strand.
CTCAGAAATGCTACAAACCCAGACTTGGCAGGAACAGCAGAGTCTGAAATGAACAGGCTGTTGTTCCTGATAGCAGGTTCTCATGATGTGTTGGGAAAGGGAGTTATGATACCATTACTAATAAATAATGAATAAATTGTTTTACATTAGTCATGTTTCTCTACTGTGATATCAGATGGCTGGAAAGATTAAAGAGCTGAAATGTGTTTTTGTAAATGTTAATGCAATTTTTATAAAAAATATTTTGGGAAATATGTGTTCCTTGGCCAAATAGCTCGGGGCAGATTCGGTGTAAGCTTGTGAAAATGTGTATTTTTAACTTTGTTACCATAAAAGCAAAAGACACAAATACTGGTATAAAAAAAAAAACGTTGCTCTAGGTTATACTGTCCAGCTCATGGAATACAATTGATCTGTACAGTTTGCAAACATATTCTGGTATCCAGTAATGTGATCATTGGAATATCAATGTGTTTTCTAGGAGGAGAGAGGAGTGTGATCAAAGCTCTAAGCAATGTCTTGTGTTTTTCTCATCAGATGCGCATTGGCATCCATTCAGGATCTGTCTTGGCTGGTGTGGTTGGTGTACAAATGCCTCGCTACTGCCTGTTTGGTAACAATGTGACTCTTGCAAACAAATTTGAGTCTTGCAGCCAGACGCGAAGGATAAACCTCAGTCCAACCACATACAGGTGTGGTAAAGTCTCTAACATAATCCTCTAAATGCACACCAACAGGCAAACTGCAGAAATAAAAAAAAAATGTTGTTAATGTTCACAGGGACCGTTTTTTGCAAAGCTCTTGGTACATGTGTTCTTCCATTTCTGAATCTCTGTTCCTCATAGGTGCTGTTTTTGTCCCACAGTAATGTTTTGACCACTGATAGTTTTCATGTCATTGAGTAACACAATATTTCTCTTCTAACTGCACTTACCTCTGAGAGTGGAGATGTTAACACAGAAGAGTGAACGCACTGCACATGTGCTCTTCCTCTCCAGGTTGTTAAAAGATCGGCCAGAGTTCACGTTCATACCACGGAGCAGAGAGGAGCTTCCGCCTAACTTCCCCTCTGAGATCCCTGGTGTTTGTTACTTCCTCGAGGCTTTCGATCAAAGGAGCAGCAGCGACTCGAACACAGATGGGCCGCTGGCTGGCCATTCAGACACTATCGTGTAACACACATAAACAGTATTGGGACGACGAACTTAAAGAACACTGTGCTGGTGCCAGAAGCTGTGTATTCGCCATTCACATCCCATTGATGCAGATATAGCAGCCATCCCAGCAATAGCATTACCTAAGATTGTCAAAATGACTTGCTCTTTTTTCACAGTGCACTGTTTCATTTACCTTGCAACTAAATATGTAGTAATAATTAGATTATAGACACTTCTTTTTATAGCACACAGTGGATTAATATGAGGCTACAGCAGTAACAGCTCCGCATTTTAGTTAGACCGTAATGGATTTGCATAATGCGATTGTTCCAAAATTAAACCATTCATGACTTTGACATTTTGTATTTCAACTGAGCTGTAATAAATATATGACTACTCAAATGGTGGTGTTTCTTTTTACGCTTGCACATGGCACTATAGCCACATTCTTCAGAGGCTTCTCAACATCACTTCTGTCAATGACAGAGAAAAGTGCAAACCTCTACTATTGTGAAACAGGAGAACTGAGTCATATTTGCACATTGGCATTCCATTATTGTTTAATTACAGAACTACAATGTGTGCCTACAACTGTCATTGATAGATAATCAATACAGAACATAAAAGGTGGATTTCAAGTTCAAGTTCAAGTGTTTTATTTGTCACATACAACAAATGTAGTGAAATGTGATTTATCAAAAGCTTTAACCAGAGATTTAATTGTGATTTCATCTAAGTTTGATGCCAACTATGTAAGGTAATCCCACAAGACTGCATAATGAGTTCAGACATTGTTGCATTTTCTGCTTTAAACGGGACAAGGTTTGGGACTGGATAGCCTAGAGGCCATGGAGATGCAGAGGCCATCTGATGTGCCGGGGGGGGGGGGGGGGGGGGGGTATTATGCACAGTTTAAACAGTTTAGACAGATTTTGGGTCTTCAAATTGAGACCATTAATTTCAGCTAACAACTCTGATGGTGTGTAAATCCACGAAAAGACCAAGAAAATTTCAGTTTGACTGAATATTTCAATAACTTGGTTATGTACATCGAGCCAAATACCACAACCCAGGATCCATGATATTAATCTATAAACCACATGGGCCTAAATAATATGGAGAAGGAATCTGTGATTTATATCCATACTTTATAAAGCGTACTGGCTTGCAAATAAAAACATCATTAAGTTAAAAAGGTTGATTACAATTGGTTCAAAATAAAACATTAAACACATATATCATATTAATACAGATATGCAAACATTTGGGATTTGTTAGGTGTTATTTTTATAGATAAGGCCACATGCAGTATCAATGTGCATCATTTCAGCCATGCCTTCCTTTCTCGTTTTCTGAGTGGCTCGCTGTTCAGAACGCTGACATTCTATTGGACGCTTTTGTTGTCAATCTCATGAGAAATATTTTCAGGAATGGTGGTTTCCTACATAACAACCTCTAGTTATAGCAATAACAGTATTTAGGGCTGAGAAATAATACCGGAGAGTTTCACGGAAAAGAGCAATTTGTCGTTTCTAAATCATGGTATGTACGAATATCGCTTTCAAGAGGCCATTTCTTCTTATTCAGATGCAATTTTGTGTTTGTAAATGCGGAAGACTAGTCTATTTAGCTTCGGTTACGTCAGTAGAGAAAATGATTCTGCAGAGTATCAGGAAAAATGTCTTAAGTCTTAAATGATGGTTTCGTCCAATGTAAATGCATAACGTAATGCGTTGTAAATGTGTTTTAATTCAACATCGTAGCCAAATACAGCTGAACGAACGATGTGTTTGGCAATCACTGAGACTGAGCCGTCGGATAGCCATGATTCCAGTTGCACTTGCATTCATTCACATGGGCGTATTTGATCTATTCAAAATTGAATAGGTGATTGAAATGATGATTAATTTCAACATACTGATGTGATTCATTTGCAGTACGGTTTTGTAAACCATGCCTTGGAACTTCTGGTCCTGAGAAATTATGGACCAGACGTGTGGGAAGACATCAAGTGAGTTTTGGTGGCCTACCTTTTTATGATAGGTGACGAGTTATTCATTTATTGATTGCACATTTTTTTCCTTTCAATTTTTTCACTTCAAACATTAATGTCTGTGCTAGTATGAATTGGCCTGTAGCATACATCAGTTGTGCTAACGGGACTGTAGATGTGTCATTGATCTAATCTTCACTGGGAAAGTGGACGCTTGTTACCACGATCATGGTAAACTTGCAAAATCATGGGAGGATGGAGTTTTGCAATCAAGAGATGATAAAACTTCAATGAGAAATGACATTTTCACTTGAAGTGAATAAACTTTAAGTGGATGACATATAAGGCATTTTAACAGTGTGATTAAAGGTAGGATTAAATCAGAAATAATACTCTTGAGATAACTGTCTGCACAGCAACTAATTAGAAGTATTCATCACTGATTTGATCTTCAAATTCTTCTGTAAAGACGCAATTTGTGCATGATTTTTAACCAATCTGTTATAGTTCCCTCTTAAGATGTACATTTAACTCTTCCTTGATTTGTGCTCCAACTGATAACTGGTGTGTTTTAAATAGATTTGAAGATGCCATGACTATATTATAGAGTCTACCAGGTGCCACAGTCACAACTATGTATAAACAATTAGGGTCCATCCCTTCCCCCAACTCACAAACATTGAGTGAGTGGAGTTTATTTGACTTTCCCCGGTCTCCTGTCTCCCAGACTTGACTTTCATTTCATCCTTTTAAGTCACAGCTGTCTTTATCTAAACATGTTTTTGTAGAGCCTGTGCAATCTCACCTAACCAGAACTATTTGAACTTCATGTTATCACAAAAGTTATCTGGGAACCACGGAATGGACATGATTAATGGTGCAATTATTCACGCTGCTTCTATTTTGAGACTGTTTGGACCTTTTTTTTCTGGTTTACATTTGTTGCTTCACATTGTGATATTTGTTCAGGTGTTGTACTGGTAGAAATGACGAGGAGAGAATGTTGTTCGGTGCCAGGATAGCAAATTAAGATTGTTTTCCCAGCTTAACCCTGTTCTGTCTACCACACATATACCATCACATTAGCCATACCGTGTTTGGAAAAGAATAGGTACAGACTATTGGTTAGTGAGTTCTGTGAATGAGGAGTGTTGGCATGTCTGCTGTTAGTTTGTTCATTCTGGAAAAGACAAACCCTCCAAGACTTGACCTCTGCACTTGCTATTCAGGGACTTCCTGCAGACATCTTGAGAGACATCTGAGCTGTTACACTGTACAATTAGCCTTGTGAACCCTCTGCATGGGGGAAGATGTGTGTGTGTGTGTGTGTGTGTGTGCAAAACTCTGGACTCCTGGACAAATCTTGTATGTTAAAAATGTGTATTTAGTGCTAAAGATGCTTGTTGAATGGGTCAGAGGCCAACAGATGGAGGGTCATTGAGGAGAAAGTGACTAGACAGTGCTTTGAGGAACAAATTCGTCCAGGATTCAGTGTGTTCATTTCCTTATCTGCCAAATAGAAAATTAGGAACCAGGTGAACAAGAACATTTTGGATTTTTGCCTTTTCCTGCTCCACTGCCAGGGGACGGAACGGTCAACATGAAACATCACTGCTCTGACAAAACCCTTCACAACTACTGTACATGTGATGGGGGAATGTCATGCTGTACTTTCTAAAACCATTTAGAAAAAACATGCAAGAATCTCCTGGCTCTTGTAGTTTTACCAAAGACACGATCAGAGCTGACAGAACATATGTGTATCTTTTGTATTTGTGAAGGCCATGAATGAGGCCCATGTGAGGAGCTAAAGGCATGGGAGAAACCCCTTGCCTGTTCAAGACAGACACCACGGACTGATCTGTAATGGCAGTACCAAAGACTCCTCCACTCCTAATAACCTCACTACACCTGTGCCTCTGCTGTGTTTCTGAGAAACAGCTAGGAAGTTAAAAAAAATCGTGTCAAGCATATGTATCCTTTGTGGAGAGGCTCAGACAGGCTCTGTTCAGATATTATGTCTGTTCCGTTCAGACATTATGTTTGTTCTGTTCAGGTTAGATATGCTCACATGAATGATTTTGGACTATCAGCCGGTCAGTAGAGCAGATCAGACATACTAGTGCTTGGCCATGACCTTGCTCCATCTGACGCTGATGTGCCCAAGAGAATTAATTTAAAGGAACAATTTGTCAACCATCAACTGAACAGTTGATGTTATACCCTCGTATGCCTAATGTCTGTGACTGTACATTAGGGTGGTCCTTGAACGTTCAATAACATTTTCCCATGTTGTCTGGATAGCTGCCCTAAGGTAGAGGTTTTAATATCTGCCCTTTGAGGGTAATGCGTTGTTATGTGCCTTTCTCAGTTGCCTCGATCCCATGACTCCAACGCTCTCTACCACTCTACCTGCCTTGCATCCAGGCTGTTGTACATCAGGCTCCCACCCATGGTTGATATATCTCTAAAATATTGAATGATTCAAAATTGCATAATCTCTCAGAAATTGCATTGTTGACAAGTTAAATATTTCTTCTTATGAAAAAAACAAATACTTTAGAGACTGCTTTGGAAATACAGATCTTAAAGTAGAAACTCAATGCAACAAAAGTGAATACATTTGTGATAACTGACGCACTAGTTAGAAGAACTTTGATCATTGAAACAAGAGTACCCATGTGATTTCCTATTAGCCTAATTGCATGAACATAGTTCTAAAATGACCTCTGGGCCGTGTCCATCTGCATCATGGCTCCACATGCAAAATAATTGCCAAATTGAAAAATCTGATTGACTGTTCACAAAGATGGAAAAGTATACAGGAAGATCAGTGACCAACTAAAAATCAGGAGCGTCAATCCAGTAATCAGGAGGTATAGAACGAGCCATAATACCACTAATCAGAAGCACGGTGGCTGTCCTCCTAAGATGACACCACGGACAGTGCTCTGCTACTTAGTTATCAGTGGAAATTGGAGTTTCTGTCAGACAGGGTAAAAGACAAAGGCATAATGTCAACCTCTATGAATAGCATCCAAGAAAGAAAACAGAAGAACATGAAAAGAAACCTGATGGATGTTGGGAGCACATCCTTTGGTCACATGAGACCAAGATACATTTGTTCAGCACTAATGGGGTCCAGCATGAACCTGGCCAGAACTGTCACAGTAAATGCAGTAGTCCCAACAGTGAAAGCACAGGGGTGGGGGTGTGATGACATGGGGTTGCATGAGTACAAAAGGTGATGGGGAGATGAGTGGGTATATCTGTGAGTGGATAGCCCTGTGGATATATCAAAATACTGGCAAGATGACTCCCAGTCTCCAGAAGCTTAGCAGAAGACGAATGTTCCAGCAATATGTGCAAATAAAACAGAACGATTGGAGTGAATGGACTATAATGTTTAGTCACACTAAGAGTAAATACGTATTTAGTGATCAAGAGGGAGACTGTTGCTACAGCAGATCTGGACAATAAAGCTGAATGTCACCTCTCCTCTTTCTGGTACTAAATGTGCACCAGAGAAGAGATGCTAGTTAGTGTCTGGCTCACTTATTAGACAGGGGCAAAGTGCAGGTGTGAAAGCCTCAGATACTGTGGAGTCAGATAAACAACATCTGACAGACAAACACCTGCTTTTGTTATCTTACCCATGTTCTGTGGGAAATGCAAATATGCAAAGGCAAATCCTACTTACAGCAGGATCACTGGTCTGAATATGTTCACAGAGCATAATTCACCAAGGACAGAGTTGAGCTGACTCTCAACCTATCTCTGAAACAGGACATCATACTGAAATATCAGATATATAGTCAAATATAGACTAAACATTGAAATATATGCTGTATACTAATACATATGATGTATGCTGTATTTAAATTTATGATGTATGCTGTATAGTATAATAAAAAACATGACTGGAAGGAAGTTGTAGCTCTGATGTTATTAAAGGTTGCTTGTGGGTCTTGTAAGAAATGGAAAAACGTGCACTTAGTATACTCAAAAGGATCTCATGAGCTTTTTGGGAGTGGTGGGTCACTGAAGAGCAGTACAAGAGCCCCTCTTGTATGTACCTGTATGCCTCCACCTTCCTCTGTGTGTCTTTGACAGATGTTGGTTGCCCATAAAAGACAAATGGGTAATTCTCAGTTTTCCTTGTGAGCAGGAGAGAAGCTCAGCTTGACGTTGAAGGCCAGTTCCTGGTCAGAATAATTTATGAAGATTCCAAGACCTATGATCTGGTTGCTGCTGCAAGCAAGGTTCTCAGTAAGTGCTATTTTTGGCTTGTTAATATTATTTTGTTGTCACTGTTTGTTGTACTTGGTGCAAACTTTGAAGGGTTAGTATAAATAAATTGAGAGGGATGTGATCTTGTCAAATGTTGCAAATTGAAATACATTTCCCTACTCCCACAGAGGTAGAGGCAGGTCAAATTCTGCAAATGTTTGGAAAAATGTTTTTTGAGTTCTGCCAAGAATCCGGATATGACACCATCCTACGTGTGTTAGGGTCCAATGTTCGAGAATTCTTGCAGGTAAGAGGCTGCGGCTTTCATTTCATATCAATTAAAAAAATAAATGTGAAAATTCAGGCAGTTCCCTTCTCAGGTGACCTGGATCCAGTACCATTGACACAATATCATTTTACATAACCTATAAACAGCGTTTCTTGCACTGGAGCACAGTAGAAACAAAGCACCGCAGGAGGATGAAAGGACAAAAACATCACAACAGAACGTCTTGCTGACCTCTCTTTTCATGGTCGACAGAATCTAGATGCTCTGCACGACCACCTGGGCACCATTTATCCGGGCATGCGGGCGCCATCTTTCCGATGCACTGATGGCGAGAAAGGGAACAACCTCGTCCTGCACTACTACTCGGAGAGAGAGGGCCTGCAGGACATCGTCATCGGCATCATCAAGACGGTCGCTCAGCAGATCCATGGCACAGAAATCGAGATGAAGGTGAGGCACTGCCTCTCTCTCTCTCTCTCTCTCTCTCTCTCTCTCCCATCCGTCTCCCTCGTGGCCTGCAGGCTGAGTGAGAAGGTTGTGTTGCGCCAGGGTGTTGACTCTGACATTGGACTAATCTGAAATTGGCCCCAGACAGTTGCTGTGACTCACAACATGTATTTTTAGATGTAGGTGCGAGGTCTTTCTGTACGTCTTTCTTTGGTCAGTTTGTCATTAGATGAGAGCAGGCTAATCAGCTTGGATAATTATATGGGGCATTAATAAGTCATTAATTCATAAATGAACAGTTGGCTTTTGGAAGGAAAATTTGTTTATTTTTTATCACTGGATAAATCATTTGAAAAATTTGACCTTAATTGTTCCCTCCTTAACAATACATGCAATTTATTTAACAATTACTGGAGAAACACTGAATATTTCAACATGTAGAAGTTCACCAGTAGTGAAATATTTTCTGTGGCTAACACAGTGGCTAACACAAACTGACGTGTTTTTCTCCCTCAAGTATACAAGTAAGAGAGAATGTTCAATGTAAGAGTGTTACTGTGCTCTGTTTCTCTTTTCCATGAAAGGTTCCTTCCCCATCAAGCCCTAATCACATCTCTGGAACACCACACTGCACCACACTTGTTTTTTCATTGTAAGCCGAGCACAAAATGAAAGAGATGAATTGTCAGCCCTTTCAAATGTGACACTTGATTTCTCGAAATGTTAGCCAGCGTTGCCATGGTGACAGCAGGGCGAGGAGACAGTTGGTTGACGTCAGCAACATGAGCTCAGTAACCTGGGAAAAAAGCTGCATTTACCAGTCTCGCCACGATTCGCACTTCAAACCACTCCCCTGTCTGATAACATTATTTTTGAAGGTGTTATTTTGACAGTCAGAGAGTGAAATAATCAAATCAATTCGCCTAACTTAAAATTTGTTTACAATCATGGCCGTGAATACAAATATCACACATGCACAGTGATTTCTCCTTGTTCTGTGGTACCACAGAAATGGTACCATTGCATTGAATTATGCACACAGAAATAAGCACACACAACCATGATATACATGCACTTAGAACCATGCAGTACAATACAGAACAGTACATGTAGTAATTAGCACAGGCAGTGTATAACATGGTAAAAGATTGTGTTATTTGACTTTTCTAAATATGAATAACACTTAAAAACAAGTCTAAGTTGTGAATCAGTTGTCAATTCACATCTCTTGGATGAGAAGATCCAGCCCATCCATCTGTATAGCTCTCTCTCTGTTCATGTGTCCCGCTTTTATGGGAGTCCTCACGTATGTCATCTGTCATCTGTCCCCACAACCAGGTCATTCAGCACAAGGGGGAGGAGTGTGACCACGTCAAGTTCCTGATCGAGGAGAAGGAGTCGGAGGAAGAGGCCTTCTACGAAGACCTCGATGGCTTTGAGGAGAACGGCACGCAGGAGACACGGATCAGTCCCTACACCTTCTGCAAAGCGTTTCCCTTTCACCTGATGTTTGACAGGGACCTCACGCTCACACAGTGTGGCAACGCTATCTTTAGAGTCCTGCCACAGGTAATTCCCTCCTGAGCCATCACACGTATGGAAATGTGGCTATGCTCAGATGTGACATGCTTAGATGTTTGTGGTACCTTCAAAGAGATTCTCAGTGAAAGCGAGAAAAACCAGTGTCTGCATTGGCTTTTTAAAAAGATAGGAAGGGGGCTTTAAAGTTTCAGAGTTTATTTATAAACATGGTCACAAATGGCACAAAGCTGAGGCCTTCAGTTTGGAACCTCCTCTAACTTTGTATCAGAGGATTACGTGTTTCAAGCACCATAGCCTTCTTAACACTTTTAGTTCCATAACGCAAAAGATGTTTGAAGTATATTTGTCCAGAATACTGCCTTATGATAATAATTTGTTTCCATCTTTCAAGTGAAAATGTACTAGATTTGCCAAGTATTGTGTGTATTACTTAAAATGTGTCAAAATGGTAGACAGCGTGGGTGATGAAATGCATATTTGCTTGCTCCTGCTTCTGTTCTACATTATGGTTTGTTAACTCTGGTCGTTATTCATCAAGCTTTGTCATTTTGCTGAATTTAAAGATATTCTTCCAAATACACCCTTGAGAAGCAAAGATTTTTTGCCTTTGGAGGAGTTTTCTAAACATAGAACGTGAGCTGCATAGACACTCTGTTGAAAAGTTCTATTTGTTTTTCTCTTCCCTCAGCTCCAGCCCGGTGTGTGTAACCTGTCTTCAGTTTTCTCCTTGGTGCGTCCCCACATTGACTTCGGCTTCCATGGAATCCTTTCCCACATTAATACTGTGTTCGTGCTTCGCAGCAAGGTGAGTCTACCAAAGTCTCTGTACTGCAAAAACAAGACATTCTAGAACAAGGTACTACAGAGAAGCAGCAGCCACAAAAACACAGCATTATTATAACAATAAAAAAATCTTTATTTTAGCATTGACTGCTTTGGCCATTTACATTACATTATGTTTACATTGCTTACTTTTTGAGTTGTATGTTTTTGATGGTCTGTAGCCCTATTGCTACAGGCTATAATATCTGCGTGTGCGTGTGCGTGTGTGTGTGCGTGTGAGTGTGTGTGTGTGTGTGTGGGTACTGTGTTTGTGTTTGTGTGTGTGTGTGTGTGTGTGTGTGTGTGTGTGTGTGTGTGTGTGTGTGTGTGTGTGTGCGTGTGTGTGTGGGTACTGTGTGTGTGTGGGTACTGTGTGTGTGTGTGTGTGTGTGTGTGTGTGTGTGAGTGTGTGTGTGGGGGTACTGTGTTATATATATGTTATACTGTGGATATGCCTGGATACAGGAAGGGCTGCTAAACATGGAGACGGTAGAGAGTGACGAGCTGACGGACATCGAGAGCAGCTGCCTCCGGCTGAAGGGCCAGATGATCTCCCTCCCCGAGACCGAGAACATCCTCTTCCTCTGCTCCCCAAGGTGAGAATGACCATCATCATCATCATCATTTTCATCATCATTAACAGGATGACGATGATAATTATAGGTATCAAAGTCATCATCATTATTGTGATTGCTTTCATTATTACTTCTTACATTATTACTTCATTCTTTTTTCAAAGAGTCATCCCCAGCAGAACAGTGAACAGCAGCAAAATGTAATAATGTCTGAAATGCAATGAAGAGAAACAGAGGGCCCATGACTGAACTGAACCAAACTCCATTTATTCCCACAGGGCCAATTATTTGAGTGCTTACTGCACAAAGTGACACGTTACACCTCAGAAAATATGGCTTTATGGTGGTTTCTGAGTGGATTGGAATATAGAAAATGTAAAGATATACACGTAAAGAGTTACATGTACCATTAACATGCTGACATGCTTAAAAACGCACACTCTGCTAGACATCCCACTTTGAATAAAGACATGAAAATGAATGTACTACAAACCAGGCTTGTGATGAGCACATTCACTGAGACTCAGTCTAAGGAGCTGCATGGGGATTGGGACTCCATACCTGCTGTCTTCCCCTCAGGCTTTGTGGGCTGACTGTGGGGTTCTGTGAAGTGCTAATTCAAATGATGGGTTCTCATTTAGTAACCGCAGGCGCAGTGGAGTAATTGTATAACACGAGTGCAGTCTGAGCTACCCGCCTCAGCCTCATACAGTCAAGCATGAACGCACTGCGTGTTTCTCTGCATGGGAAAACAACATTAGCACAGTCAAACCCACAGCTGGATTTCTCTTGTAGTTTTCCAGACAGAATTAAAGCAGTCCATTGTGTGAGAAATGGATTACTTTCTGCCACATTGTATTGGTTAAAGAGACCATTCTTACCTGTTGTAGTGGTTTGTATGGGGTTACATGTTCACCCCCCCCCCCCCTTATGGGCTGAGGTTCTGCTCAAGTTATCTTCCGAGTTTTTCCTTGCCCCTGTCATCACTGTAGGGGGGTTCAGGCCCTGGGCTCTGTAAAGCAGCTTGAGACAATTGTATTGTTTCGGTGCTATATAAATAAAATTGAATTGAATTGAATATTTATAGTGAGCTACTTAACAGACACATTATCCAAATTATATTATAACATTCACAATACTGTACAGATATACATTTTAATGTGTGTGTTCTGGGCTTTTATCAGTATGTCTCCTCCCACATGGCTTGGAAAGAGAAATGACGTATGAGATATTTCACAGGTCACGTGAAGAGGACCAGCTGTTTACCATATTGTCACTCATTCTCACTCCTACTTGTTTGACTAGTGTCATGAACCTGGATGACCTGACGAGGCGGGGCCTGTACCTGAGTGACATCCCGCTGCATGACGCCACACGGGACCTGGTGCTGCTGGGGGAGCAGTTCCGAGAGGAGTACAAGCTAACGCAGGAGCTGGAGATCCTCACCGACCGCCTACAGCACACGCTCCGTGCCCTGGAGGATGAGAAGAAGAAGACAGACAGGTCTGTGATGGGGCACAGGCTCACACTCATTCTACTGTCCCATCCAATAGCCCACCCTAGTTCAGTTGAACAACATCCTCTTGGCAACTTCAGTTTTGATCAACAGCAGATATTCTGTTTAGATATGATAGCAGATATTCTGTTTAGATATGATAGCAGATATTCTGTTTAGATATGATAGCAGATATTCTATTTGTTCTGGTCCTCAGAGGCAGACTAGGTTTGAAAGGAAACTCAGTTGACATTACACCATGTTGTTCGCAAGCTTCACCTGAGATTGTGACTGAACATTCAGTTGTACCACTCCGCCTAATCACATTAGTGTAGTGCCTGCTTTTTGAAAGGTCAGATTGTTGCTGGCTATCACCTGACAGGTTATGGACATGTCACCCAATTGGCTGACTGCCTCTAGTCTTCACTCATGGTGTGCCTTAGACTCATACATCATTCACTGAAGTTGAAGGTCCACGTATAAAATGGCCACCTCTGTTCCACCACTGTAATAATAAACTCTGTAGCCGCTAGCTGTCAGAGGGGAGCGTGTCTGCCTCAGCAGGACATGTTTGTCTGAATCAAAGTTGAGGTCAGTACTCCAGCAGGCCTCCTGGCTCTCATACATCCAGACAGCAAACACGGGCAGCTGTTTGTGAGGGCAGAGAGGGGCAGGGGTTCCCTCTGTAAAAAGTTTGCGGCGGTGGATGGAGTCCAGGCTGAAGACCCTGGCTGCTGAGAGAGCCGTCATCTCTAATTGGCCTGGCTCTGTGGCAGCGATGGCGAGGAGAGCAAAGGAAGATCTCATTAGTTTTTTGTTATGGGCAGAGGTGAAGTGAACTGTAAGGCTTGTGTGTGTGTGGGGGTGGGACTCGGGCTTCAAACATAGCACACTAGAATAACTTTAAGTGCAGGAAAATTAAGTGATATACAAATATGTAAATAAGTTGGGTTGCAAGATTGTTTTCAGTGACTGCGCATGGTATTTAGATGATTAGATCAGTGGATTACTTAGATTAATTGTTTGCCAGTCAGTCATTTTAATGACGTTTTGTGATCAACCTTTGCCATGTACTAGACATCTAAGGGATGAGATAGGAAGATGTGACTGCACTATTCTATTATTGTTGTGAGATAAATTATCCACAACCTTTCCCCCTTTTCACCCAATTTTCAAATGCCAGCTGCCACTTCTGCAGAAGATCTGGTTTTCGGCAGAAAACTAATTGGTATTATGCTAGGACTCGTGTTATTAGCAAGCACAGCCTTGAAAAAACAAGAGAAGAGGTTTTCCTTTGGATTTGCCTCAGTTGCAGAAGCATCAAAACTCAGCTGGCAGATTTAGAGCGTTGATAACTCTGCTGCAGGAGACAGCATCTGCTCATCCAGACACCTATGGTTTGTGCTGAACGACCCATCATATTAGCAGCAAACACCCTATTCTCCTATTAATTGTCAGTAGATGTATTATGTCACCCCTTGGAGAGGCTCGACTGTTTAGCCTCCACCTGGTAGTCATAGGGTGTATGGAATTGCTACAAGAGCAGCTGTTTTGCCCTGCTTCTACCCTGCCTCTCATGAGGATCTGTGTGTGCGCGAGTATGTCTGTGTGTTTTCATATGTGTGTGTGTGTGTGTGTGTGTGTGTGTGTGTGTGTGTGTGTGTGTGTGGGCACCCAGCGAGGTCTCTAATCATTAATGCTTCTGTCAGCCTTGCTGCGGAGGTCCAAGAAGGGCTCGGCTGAGACGACTAACAATCACAGCATTTCATGAATATGTAAGTCGTCCCCTCAGCAATTTTTTTACAAGCACACTGCACACCGCTGCGCGCCGCTTCCCCGCACCTCTGGAGGCTCAGCATCTGATGATAACTTGCTGAGAAAAGTGCAGTGGCTGGAACTGGATGAATGGTTTCACGCTTATCTGTGCAGCCAGGCCTGTTTGCCTGCGCAGGCTCTCTCCCAGCATATAATTCACAACACCGAAATGTTATTTCCTAGTTCCAAGGCTGATGGAAATTTCCATATAATTCATAAAGGAAGAGGAAAACACTTTCAAGTCACATTTTTGAAGCAAATGGAGTACAGAGTCATTGTGGCCGTCTGGCCACAGCCTTCATATGTAAATATGTCAGACAGAGAAGAGGAAAGGAGCACAAGGACAAGAGCAAAGAGGCGTTTGTGAGACATTTCGGGGTTGAGATGCAAAGAGACTGTTTGCTTTCCATAGTTACATAATGGTCTTGGTCCAAACCAAACCATTAACAGCCCCGAAGCATAAGCCTGTTCTTGAAAAGAGGGGAGGAGGGGGGAGGGGAAAGGTTGTCTGCACGTGTTTCACGGTCGCTGTGGAGGTGTGCTCAGTGCTTCTGCCCTCCAGAAATTGCAGATAGGTTGCATTTTTAAAACATTGGGTTGTGAAACGTGATATATTATTTAACATGTCTCACGTTGAACCCCAAGGTAATACATTTGGGTGGTTACCATGACAACATCTCTTGACACTCCCGAGTTCTGCTTCAGGAGATAAGACTCTGAGGAACATGTCCTTCGGGGCCATGGATTTCTCCCTGCTAAACTTCCCTCACTTGTGAAAGGAGGCACACTGGAATGCTCTGAACACATTTGTGCTTCATTCATATTTGAAGAAAATTGATTTATTTTTGAGGGTGATGTTTATATCCATAGGTGTTGGGTTGCTAAATCTGTGAAAGTATTGTGTGAAAATGGACTAAAAAGAGGACTGCCTTTTGTGCAAATACATGCCCATTTAATACAGACCCACATAGGACGCGTTCAAGCACTCGAATTGTATTAAATAGGTTGATTTCATTATCTGCTTTGTGATTTTTTTTCCGCAGACTGTTATATTCTGTGTTGCCACCATCAGTGGCAAATGAGCTGCGTCACAAGAGACCTGTGCCTGCCAAGCGTTACGACAACGTCACCATCCTCTTCAGCGGCATCGTGGGATTCAACGCTTTCTGCAGCAAGCACGCTTCGGCTGAGGGAGCTATCAAAATTGTCAACCTGCTCAACGACTTGTACACTAGATTTGATATTCTTACTGACACAAAGAGGAACCCATATGTCTACAAGGTTAGAAACATTTCTTATGATGTAAATCACTTGTGTATCAATGTTTACTTATTGTGTTTTTATCATAAATGTCAGTTCATTTTAACTTATGATCAGTGCTTATGCTGCAAAGACAGATGAATCATCAAGGAAACTCATGTCATCTTGAAAATGTAGTCTTTAGGCCTTTAAACAAGAATGCCGTTTCAGAAGCTGTGCTAACCACACTGAGCACAAGGCAAGAATCCCAAAACTGGCTAACCAAAGAAAGTAATATTTACT
Source organism: Clupea harengus (assembly GCF_900700415.2). Classification (NCBI taxonomy): domain Eukaryota; kingdom Metazoa; phylum Chordata; class Actinopteri; order Clupeiformes; family Clupeidae; genus Clupea; species Clupea harengus. The sequence goes on from NC_045173.1 coordinate 4,875,381, forward strand.
TTTACCGTTCCAACAGCTAGGTGGTCTGAGAATTTTATAGTCTCTGTATGGACATGGCCATCGCAGTGGAGACATGGCTGTTTAAGTGTTTTGTCATGTGGTGTATTCACTTGTCTTCAGCTCAACAGGACTTCAGAAACATGCCCTATAACTGCTGTGTTAGCCAGTGGCCAAATGTCTTTGGTTCCAAAACAGACATCGCCCGCATCGATGTGATTCCTTTCTCTCGTGCAGGAATAGGTCACTTCACGCTCTGCGCCAAGTGTTTTTCACAAATTTTAGAGAGAGTAAAAGTAAAATTTGTAGATCATAATATTTGTATGCACAGTAGATTCTGTTCAGGTTTTTTTGTTTGAAAGGGTATGGATATTATCTGTCATTAAAAAAAAAAAACAATATGGAACTTTTAGAGATTCACATTTAAATGAGTAGTTAGCATTCCAATCCACAGTGTGATTTGAGGGAACCAAGGACTCTCCTCCACCTCCAGTAACCTGCATTCCTCAACACTTAAAATGGCTTCCAACCTTGTTCCCCTTGTGCCCTGACAGGTGGAGACAGTGGGCGATAAGTACATGACAGTTAGTGGGCTCCCAGAGCCCTGCACCCACCATGCCCAGTCCATCTGCCACCTGGCCCTGGACATGATGGAGATCGCTGGCCAGGTGAAGGTGGATGAAGAACCTGTACAGGTAAGAATAAGAAATGTGTGCTTCACTTTTTTGTTGTACCGTCCATTTAAAATTCTGCCCATTGAATCAATTCACATTTTCACTCAGGTTTTTAGACTACATGATTTATGCCTTCATATGCATAGCCCCTTTTGCACTTCAGTTGATATACAGCCTTGAGTAGTTCCAAAACTGGTGAAATGTGAGTTTTGAGACGATCTCTTGAAAGCTAGGTGAACAGCTGCTTCTGTGTAGGCAAATCCGTCTATCAGCCCCTGCTTTTGGACGTCAACCCAGGGCTGATATACCCACAAACATGCCACTTCCCTCAAGTCCAACCTTGTTTGGGCAGACAAATCAGCGCTTGGGAAAACTCACATGCCACCCACTTTGCAACAAAACTGTCAGTGGAAAGAAGATAGTGTCGTTCAAGGGGTAATGTCACCATTCATGCATTTCAGACTCATGAACAGGCATTTCTGTGTTCTTTAAAGGCATTTATTTCAATAGATTATATTCATTTTTATAAATTTTATGAACAAAAGTGTCTGAGCTGATGCATACATGTGTTGCTTGAAATAGGCACTGAGGACATCTCACAGTCTGCAAGCTGTTGTAAGGGTGATACTCCACAGTTGGTCATTTGTATAAACAGACTGGTTGTCGTTGTTATTGTATCAGTGACCCACGAAGATGTGGAATTGGAAAATGGGGGTTGGCTAAACAAAGAGGCTGTTCATTGGTCTGATGACACACGGACACACACGCACGCATGCACGCACGCACGCACGCACGCACGCACGCACGCACGCACGCACACAAACACACACACGCGCACACACACGCACGCATGCGCACACTCAGAAACACACACACGCACACACACACTCGCACGTGAGACCGTAGCTTGGCAGAAGTACAGCCTGAAGTCCTTCATATGTAAAAATAAACTCACATGAACATCTAGTGCCGTACCATCCTGAGAGTTAAACAGAGCTGAAACAGCACTGTGTTTTCTCACCTGGATACAATGCACAGATAAATGTATCACGTATTAGGTCCTACAGTGGTGTATCCCATGAAATGTGTCTGAAATACCAGCGTCTCTAAATGGGCTGTTTACTGTGTTTCTTCCCTAGAGGTTAGGCACAACATGTAAATGTGAGCGTGCCTTTTCACAGGCAGGCATGAGTAGTTTCAGGCGAGCGCCTTGCTACAGTAAACACATGGCTCTGTCTTTGCATGAACTATATATAAATATCATGCCACTAGCAAATGACACTTGGGGACACAATCCGTAATATAAGGGTGGAGAGGCTTCCTAATAAGAGCGTAAAATAACATGTCCCTAAAGATAAAACAATCTGCGAAATGAAAGCAAGTGTAGAAATGTCAACATGCCACAATAACAGATTTAATATGGCACTATTATTTAATGATACAAAGTATATTTGTAATTCCATATCTCTAATTTATAATGTAAGGGTTTCAGTATTAGTTAGTGACTTTCCAAAGACGTTCCAGGCTTTTGAAGTATTTTAAACGTTTTTTTTTTCTCTTTGTAAACATTTCCATTCAGGGCACTGGTAAGCATGAGTTCATGTACAGGCCTGGTAGACATGGAGACACTTCTGCAACTGCTTAGACTCTGATGCAACTGAGCAGAGTTTTCATGACAAAACTCTTCACAGCAATGCTGGGCACTGGAGAATTACCATAACTAATTCATCCATGAGGTTCTGTTGTTATGATATCATGACATCTGTTCAGGGATATAAGTAAACAATGAAATGATGAAGATGATGTTTTTTTTCCTCCAGATAACCATAGGGATCCACACAGGGGAGGTGGTCACAGGGGTCATTGGCCAGAGGATGCCCCGCTACTGCCTGTTTGGAAACACTGTTAACCTGACGAGTCGCACTGAGACCACTGGAGATAGGGGCAAGATCAATGTATCTGAGTACACTTACAGGTGAAAAGTGACTTTACACCAGTGCTACACCAAGTATTGTTTGTTATTCTCTCAAAGATTGAGAGGAGAAATATCTAAATATAGCAATTTTAGCACTTAGTCCTGCATTGTTTGCACCAGTTCAATTCAAATGTAAATAAAATCTGAATCTTTCTCTTGAGTCTTGAAAGTATCTACCACATAAATGGCAATGGGGTTTTGTTCATCTTGATGTTTGTAGCAGTACAATTCTAATAGATATGGGGGTGCTGTTGTGTTGCAGGTGTTTGCAGTCAGCTGAAAATGCAGATCCCCAGTTCCATCTGGAGTATAGAGGGCCAATCGCTATGAAGGGTAAAAAGGAACCAATGAAAGTATGGTTCCTGTCACGGAAGACACCGGAAACAAACGTCTAGTGTCCTACAGCACCAGTCACTCCCCTTTTCAAATGTTTGAGTTTCGTCCCTAATTGCGCAGCCACCTCATATTTACCTTGCACACAATCCAGTGAAACGAATCATTAATTACATGTTATTAACATAAGTCATATAGTGTGCATTTTCATGTATGGTTTTTGTATGAATCCTGTTGTATGTTGTATTGGTTTTTTCCCCGCTTAAACATTCACTATAGGAGGCAGTTGGCTTAAGACACCAAAACAGATCTTAAAATAACATGATTTGTATTTGCTCTTGGTTGACAACTCAATATTCTAGAGTTCACAAACTGTGATTATTTATATTATTATTCCTTAAGCCTTTGGATGCCTCCTTTTAAAGTTATCGATTTAGACTGCTAGACAATGGAGGCTCTCAGGCAAGGTAAGGTAACACAGTATTGTTGGTGATTAAAAAGATCCAATGTTATTCAGCTGACATTCACATTTATATATGTATAAATATTATCATAAGCTTCAAAAAGTAAGATAAGCCTTTTAAAATGTGCTTTTGAACACAGGGCTGTATTTAAGCAAAGCAGAACTTATTTATTTTTTGTATGTATGTACACTTTCCAAAATGTGGACCATAATTGCTGTCGTAATTTATAGTATTATATATATATGATAATATACGTAATCTCACTTTGAGTTCATATTTAAGTAGCTCTATTCCTAAAACAGAAATTTGCAATTATCCTTTGTTTGATTCTAATTATTATAACCGTATTCTGACAGAAGACCAATCATATGAGTTTGTGCCATCGTCAATAGCTTGCATACCGGTATATATTTAAGTAGTATTTTAGGTTTTATGGTTTTATTAAATTTAGTTTTTAATCTGTTTTCACGTCCTCTTTTGTTTGAAGCTCTGACCTGTATTATGTCAAGTTACCTTTGTGACCAGATGATCTTGATGCAAGAGAGTAGGTGCAGATCATGTATCTTCAACAGAGAAATATAGGCTCTATTTTTCTCACACATTTGTACCACTTCAAAGATCACAATTGGCAACAGCTATCTAAGTTATTCTTAAGTTATTTATGAACCAAATGAGACTGTGGTTGTGATTTTTCTGAAATGTGCTCCTATACTGTGTTGTGTTCCTGATGGGGAAATGTGCCAAGTGCCTCACAAAGTATTACCTTCAGGTTCCTCTTCCTTTTTAATGAAGTGTCTGAAAGAATATAGGCCTATTTAGATTTGATCTGATCTTTAGTAACATTGCCAGGTATGCTTTGACGTTATTTTTAGGAGGTGCTATATTTTGCTTTTCACTTGCATTTCAGAATTGGCAAGGCATCTTCTGAGGTATGAGAAGTTATGCAAGGTATCCATTCCCGTGTTATGTTAGTGTGAAACATGAAAACTAATAAAGCAATCGATGGCGCTTCTTATGACTTTCGTTCTTTCTTTTTCTATCTCTATCTCTAAACAAGTAAAAAATGTAATAGCGTGAAATTTGTCCAAGACGGTGTTTCCATTTTCCAAGGTGTTTCCAAGAACAGTATACTGCACATACAGTACATACATACATACATACATACATACATACATACATACATACATACACACGTAAATCCATGATCTACAGTTAATACTGATTACATTCTTATTTAAAGACATTTACTAAGCTAAGCAGCAAGCAACCTCACAACACAAAATATTATCCTTGGCCTGGAGTCACTTCCCAACACCCCGGGCCAAATCTGTGTGTTGCCCTTATAAAGCCACTTTCCTCGATTCCTGATTATTGACTCAAATAACCCCATTGCTGATCTGTGAACAAACTGTCCTGAATGAAAACCTTCACATCTCTGACACATTGTGGAAGCTGGATGTTAATTTATGAATTTTGGTTTTTGCTTTCAAAAGAATTTCTGATAAATTGCATAAAACTGTTCCGAATGATGTGTGGGGATGCAAACTGATAATAATCTGCCATCAGACCTCAGTTTAAAAAAGTGCAAGTAACATGACTGTCCGATGAAGGCCTAGGGTGTGACACCGTGAAGCAGATGATGATGTCACAGCACACCTAATAGCCTTGAGTCTCCACAGAGAAGGAAAACTGCTTCCTTTGGAACTAACATAATTTCTGACAGCTTTACCCCAAACTATGATTAATGATCATTCCTTGATCAGGCTTTGCCAGCAGTTTTATGCGCTGTGTAACACAAACCCCTCATGTACCCTCAGTTGCACACTAATTACAACTCCTACTAGCAGCAGTGATACTACAGCTGATCTCACCGTGCATCTCATGCACTTATTTGGATGCCAAGTCTGTTAATCAGTATAGTGATTGGGTCTACATCTCAAATGGATGTTGGGATAGTAGGGACTGATTGCGTCGCTGAACAGTTTATTGGATAAAAACGATAGTTGACTAGCCACAAAATCTTTATCATGAAAATAGTCTTTTACATGACCTCAAGATCATTCATATATTTAAAATGATAATTAATATGATAATTTAGATAATGTCAGATCTGTAAGTGGCGATAAAGACATGGGCTATGTAGTGGAGTAAGATTGAGGTACTGTTCCATTGACAAACTATGAGAGGAGAGAGCCATCTTGTGGTTTAGGTGTGTGATGTGTGATTTATTGGTAGTGCAGTGGTGTAGTAAGTACAGTGAAACATTAAACCATCATAACCATAAACTGCTTGTTGTTATCTTGTAAGATTGGGCAGAGATATGGAGTTGAAAGGATTCCATTAGGGATATATGGCTTGTGAATGAAAGTGACAATCCCATGCATAAATATTCAGATCAGTAGAGCAGCAAGCATTGGACATTCTTGTGTGAATAACAAGCTGCATTTTGTAGCTATAAACCATTTGAGAATAAGGAATATGGTCAGTTTCAGAGCAAGAGCTGTAGCTCCTGTAAGGTGTAGGAGAGGATCATGGGCATTTTTGCACAGGTAGTTCTCCTGCTTTCCGTTTGAACAAGCGTGGAACATGCTGGGTCATACTTCTGCTGATGGGGTTGACTGCTGGCTGTTTTGTGTCTTGATCTAAGCATTTCACTGCTATTTCTTGTTGCTGCCCTCTGAGTACTAAGCTGTACAAAGATCTATAGCTTGTAAACTACAAAGGTCTCTTTTATTGGATGGTCAAACAACCAGGGTTGAAGTCGAAATGGAACATATCAGTATCATCATGCAATCAGGATTTCAAGTCTCCCCATTCAAGGTCACTAGTGCAGTCATGTACAACTCATGCTGATAAGTCTTATCAGGACATCTTTAGAGTTCACTGGTCAGCACTAATCATAAATTATGTGGCTCTGATGAGAGCACCTCTGTTGGTTCCTGGGTCTTAGACTGCATGTGAAACACTTCTGAGTGACACTTTGGTGAACCCGAGAACATACACAGTCTGGACATGGTGGCTTTAGATTTACATGTGCATATATGCCAAGGGCTGAGTTTAAGCTGTGGGTGAAACCACAGTATAGTGATCTGATACGTGTCTATTCTCAGCAGAATGGTCACCAGTATGCACTGGTGCAGGTCTACCTATAACCCAGATCACACCTGCAGTAAAAATGTCACAGCAGTCCGTAAGTAAACCAAAACACATTTACTATGATCTGATGCTTTTACTCACTGATGATTATATGCTCACTGATAAGACTGGTTGATCTAAAAATAGTGAGTCCTGTGATAAGTAGAACAATATACCATAAAAGTTATTTGTTGTGGTATGTAGGCCAAATATATGGTTTTAATAAAAGTTTCACTGGGCGGGTGATTACTAAAGAGTTTAACAGATCCTGAGATCTTTCCTAGAGCATGACCTTTCTTCTGTGTCAAGGTTTAGGCCACGCAGACAAACATCCTTTCCACATCTGAGAACAATTACCTGGCAACTTGACCTGTGAGAGGAGAGGTCGGACTCGCCTTAACATTCTATTTCGGCAACAGAAGTTGGAAAACCACATGTGCTGCTCTCATTACATTCACCCATTGCACAGTTCCTCAATGCACCTCTGTCAATGAGTTTAACTCTGACCTCTATTTAGGAGTTCACATACATACCTTCTAAACAATTGAATCTCATCCTACTATGTACATAGGGCCTTAGGCTATATTTAGAACACTGCTAACAGTGCTATCAGTGTAACAACTCCTCTTAGTAGCACCTGCATCATTTCTGTACTTTATAGTTATAGTTATTATGATTGTACTGATGTTGGTGCACAACTACAAACCTCAGCTAACGTCAGGTCCCAGCCCCACCCACCACACACACACACACGCAAACACGCAAACACACACACACGCAAACACACACACCAAAGGGGCTTTTGGCCGCTGGTGAGAAATGAATAGCAAACAGTCATTCTTTGAGCTCCACACAAGTGAGCATTTGTTTCCCACAGAGTGGATCAGTGCAACTATCCCATCCACGCACTGTAACTGCAGCAGCATTGCATGCTGCTGTGTGACGTAGCAATGATTTATTCAATGTGAGCTTTAAACGTCCACATCAGCATGACCATAAAGAGAGAGATAAGGAAGTGGGCCCACTCCTGGAACAGTTTAAAAGGGAAGGCTCTGCCCTGCAGCAAGGCACTCCCAGAGGACGCACCCAACAGCCACACTCACATCACCACCTGAGCCGCACAGACAGCAAACATGACTTTCAACGGCACCTGGAAAGTGGACCGCAGCGACAACTATGAGAAGTTCATGGAAAAGATGGGTATGGACTTTTTGGGAAATTTCTTTGCCTGGAATCTGGGATTTGGGGCAGCCAAAGAGCAAACACTGAAAAAAACCTCCTTTTGTTTTCATTGGTTGAAAAAGAACTATTAATTAATGTGAGTCCAGGGCACTGTGAAAGAAGTTCAGAGTGCAGGCAGAAATATCATAAATACATGACAAATTAATACAAGTTGCGTGGAAATGAATGACATGTTAATTAGATCCACCATTCTGATCCTGACTGTATTTTCTTCAAGTTTTGTTATTATATGAATTATTTATTCTGTCTGAAATAACAATAGTACAATTTCCATTAACTACAAATACAGCGTAAAAGCGACTATAGTCTGGCTCAGGTTTACATTGCAAATGCTTGCTCATGGCAAGTCATGTAGGCAAGTAAACACATGACAAGACAAGCTTTCGCTTCTCAGCATTGCACTCTGAGGTGTGATCATTTTTCATTTATTACTCAAACCTTTGCCAGTGGCTAAAAGCAGTGAGGCAACATGGCTGAGGCATGATCTTAATGGCACCTGCATTGCTTTATCAACAGGTGTCAACATGGTCAAGAGGAAGCTGGCTGCCCATGACAACCTGAAGATCATCATCGAACAGACGGGAGACAAGTTCAGCATCAAGGAGTCCAGTGCCTTTAGGACCCTGGACTTGGACTTCACTCTGGGGGTCAAATTTGAGTACTCCCTAGCTGACGGAACAGAGCTCGCTGTAAGCATTACCAAGGATTGTCTTTTTTACAGTCATCCACATTCAATTCATGGTATCACATTGCTGAACTTACTTGAGTCTATTAGGTCTTAGTTCAGGGATGTGCTGTGTGAATAACCTGAGTATTATACAGTTTTACAAATACACATTTACTAAAATAGTGTGAAATAGAGACATTATGACACAGATTAAAACACATTAAGCATTTAAGTAAAACACACACTCAACATTCTAAACCTGCATAAATGATATCCTCTATTGAACATGCCACAGCTGACAAAGGTTGACATGACAAAAGGGTGTGGAGTAATAATGTGCAACAATAGCATGTGCAAAATGTAGTGAAGGTCTATGAGAAAGTATTATGCAATTAGTCTGCCTATGAGATAACAGCTATCAATGTTCCCTATTGTGAAGGCCTCACCCAGTCATAGACATACTGTAGTAAGTAAACACTTCTAAGCCAGCTCAAATCGTCTGCTGAGAGCTGCACTTAGACAGAGTATTAGAGCATTAATGGCAGGTATATGTGTCGTAGAGAGTATTAGAGCATTAATGGCAGGTATATGTGTGGTAGGGATCCTGGGCCGTGGAGGGAGACACCATGAAGGGCACCTTCAACAGGAAAGACAACAACAATGTCCTGACAACGACAAGGGTTATTGTTGGAGATGAGCTTGTTCAGGTGAGTCAAAAGAAATAAAACAACTTATTTGGCTTACTTGATTTATGGAGGTCTATGTCACTGCCACAAACACCTGCATTTAATTCAGTTGGAGAAGGAATTTGTGAAATTAAGTAAATTATTACTTAAGTGGTCTATCTTTTTTGTAGAGCTACAGCTACGAGGGTGTGGAGGCCAAGAGGATCTTCAAAAGAGGTTAAAGGAAATCCAGTTGATCCAGCCGTCTTTCAGACACACAGCATCTCCCCTTGGATGACCTTACACAAGGTGGCACTGAGGGAACTTTCTCTAGTTCTTCAACTATTCCAAAAAGACTGTGATGCACACCAATGGCTGAGATATGATTTTACTGGTATGACAGGCTGCCATACGTCCTTCATTCAGTTATGCACTGTTCACAACACACAGCACTTAAAACCATCCATTTGCACTGTTTTGATATGAAATGAAATAAAAGCGTAAAAAGTTCAGAAATTGTGTGTTTTTTAATACTCATTGAAATAAACTCAACAAGGAGCAATAAGTCATCCAGTTATCATGCGTGTTGTTGTAAAGGTAATGCACTTCTGCAGAATGGTCCAAACATGCACTTCTATACAGAAAACTCCTCGGCTCCGGCTCATTGGTATTCTATATTTGTGATGACTTTGAAGTATTAGTTGTCATGTTTGAGCGTAAAGAGGAATTTCCAACCAAACCCACACATGAATGTCTTACTGTAACCCCTCTGATGAGTCACCACCTCATCATTGTTCCTCATTGAAACATGAAGCATATTGTTTTTTTTCGTTAAACGCTTCCACATTTTTGAATGTCTCATGACTTACTTGGTTGGTAGAAAATAATATAAAATATAAATTCTTGTGAATTCATGCAAGTCATGACACAGATGATATTGTGTAGAATATGGATAAAAAAAAGACAGTAAGTGAAACGCATCATGTTTGAATGAAGTTTATTAAACAAAGAATAAAAATAAATGCATAGGCATCTCCAAAAATATAGAAGTGGACATCATTTTACAACATTGTTCATGACTCATGAATAATATCTATTCATGAAAAAACTTGGAAAGGCACTCCATAAATAAACATCTGACAAGTATGTACAAACTACAACATAACAGTAAAGCTTGAGGGAACAAATAATATTTAGACTCATCTTTTAGACAAGCCTTATGCAAAGGTATTTCATACATTATTTGTACCACTTGAGTTAAAGCATAGAAATTGGCCAACCATGTTAGCAAGCGAAGAGGAGTATAGGTGCAAGAAGTAAAGGTGCATACTGACCTCTGGTGGCCGTCTGAGGGAGCGACTCCACACCAGAGCTGAACAGAGGAGGGATCATTCAGCTTCCACTACATTTATGGCTTACATACTAGTTTGTTTATATGTACACAATAACCAGGTTAACGATTTGGCAATGTTCCTTTTATCTGAGGTTTTAGGATCTATTTCCCACAAGTGTTCTTTGGCATCCATCTCAAGACTTCCCCTCCATATTAGACCCTGAAGAGAAAAGAGGAAGAAATACACACACACACACGTGTCACAAGAAGTGTGCTTGAACTACACATTGTGAAGGTGAAATTTGTTGAAATCTTCATGAATCTGCTTGAGTGAGACTAAAAGACAAATTAAAACAGTCAAAGTTAAAGGAAGGCATCTGCCCTGGGTATCCTCTGACCTTTCAGACAAAGAGATAACTCGGGCCAAATTTCGTAAGACCAAGGATCCAGTTGACTGGGAACAGTACAGACACCTGAGAAATAAAAGCAAAACTATGACCAGAAATGCTAAATCTAATTATTTCAAAAAAATCTCTTGATCATGACTTCAAAAACCCTAAGCAATCTGGAAAACAATAAAATCGGTAACTAATGTTTCAGATAAACCTCCCCTTAATCAGATAAGGAACAACAATATCATACTAAAGGATCTATTCTTGATTGCTCAGGCATTCAATAACCATTTTTCATCTGTCTGTTCTGCTCTTATATCTAACCCTTCGTCTAGCGATGCTTTCAAAATTGTAAGCCCTCCCCGTAATAGTTGCGTTTTCTCATTCAGAAAAATTACACCAGCTGAAGTCCAGGATGCAATTAATGAGCTAAAGATTAGTAGTGGGCCCGGCCTGGATGGCATTGAATCGAAATTTCTTAGGCTTTCATCTCATGTCCTTATGTTCCCTCTTTGTGATCTTTTTAACCTGTCTTTAGCCACTTGTGACATTTGGAAATGTTCACGTATTACCTAGCCTGACGATGTCATACTCATAATTCTAGTCAGAATATGAGTCTGATATCGCTCCATTGGGCTGTGATTATGGGGCGTGTTTAAACAGAACCAGGAGAAAAAATGCCTCTTCGCTCAATTGGTTACCTACAACCAATCAGAACAACGTAGTATGTGACCAGGGGCAGCTGATACATTACACTTTTACCGGATCCCGTAGGAAGGAAGGCAAAAACATCTTTTCGATTGACAAATGCCTTGATCGCGTTTCTCTGTTCCTCTTTCAAAATGAATGCACTGTCAATGTCTAAATGGACTCGAATCTATGCATTTCAGCTCTGCAGCGGCAGCCATGTTTGTTGAAAACGAATTCAACTCGTGTGTTGGTGACGTGGTTGGTTACGTTACTGTTGATCATCTGTCCATCATCGTATAAAGCCCGCCTTAACAATTTGATTGGTACGGCCGATATCGAGCCGCAGATAATTTCTCCTCAATGGAGTAATGCCAGACCGAACTTCCCAACCAAAAAATGTGTGGGCGGGGCTAAGTTCGGTCTGGTATCCAGGCTACCTATTTCAATTATATGTTCTATTGCCAAAGTATTTGAAAAATTAATTTATAATCAATTGTCAAGTTATCTTAACAGGAACAATATCTTGTCCCCCTATCAATCAGGCTTTCGATCAAACCACTCTACCTCTACAGCTTTGCTAAAATTAACTAATGATATTTTTTGTGCTTCAAATGATTCTAAACTAACAGGTGCCATCTTTATTGATCTGACAAAGGCTTTTGATTTGGTTGATCACTACCTCCTTTTGGACAAGCTCTATTCTAATGGTCTGTCTCGCAATGCATTGCTCTGGTTTAATTCCTATCTCCATAATAGAAAACTGTGTAGAAATGTGTTGTCATTCAAGGTTCTAAATCTGACACAACCATACAACAATATGGTGTGCCACAAGGCTCAACTCTTGGTCCACTCCTGTTCTCTATTTTTATCAATGACCTCTCCTCATTCTGTTCTGATTGTTGTGTCCAGCTCTATGCGGATGACACTGTGTTATATATATCGCAAACAGACACATTTCAAATTCAATCTGCCTTGCAATCTGGCTTTAATTCTCTACAACACTGGCTGCCAGCAAATAAACTGTTACTTAACAAAACTAAATCTCACACCATGATCTTTGGCACTCAACAAAATATTAAAACTAAGTTAAAATCTTCTTCATATATGATCACCTGTCTCGATGGTACACCACTGAAAAAAGTTGAACACATAAAATATCTTGGACTTTGGTTAGACTGTGGACTATCATTTAAGTATCACATTGATCACACCGTAAAGAAACTGAATTTCAGCCTTAGTGTCCTCTATAGATCTAAAAACTGTTTGTCGATTGCTGTTAGGAAGAGACTTGCTTCACAACTTATATTACCAATTCTTGACTATGCAGATGTTGTTTATATGGTGGCCTCAAAAACAAATCTTCATCCACTTAATACTGTGTACAATAAATTGTGTAGGTTTATCCTTGGCTGTCCTTTCACAACCCACCACTGTACAATGTATGAAACACTTCACTTTCTCTCTCCCAATATAAGAAGACAGTTGCATTGGTATCACTTTATTTTTAAATGTATTCATTTCAACTACCCTCTTTACTTAAAGCATTTATTTGTACCAGTCTCATCTCATTACAATTTAAGACATGCCTCTCAAATCTTTTTTTCTACTCCCACAGTCAGTAAATCTGTTGGTAAAAAGGCTTTTAAGTTTAAAGCACCATCAGACTGGAACAATCTACCGGGAAATATTCAGTCAATTTCATCATTACCTGTCTTTAAAAATACTCTTTCTTCTTATTATGCAAACTGCTGCAATTGTTTCAATTAATTTCTTCTTATATATATCTATTTATTTTATATATATCTATTTATTTTATTTTTATCTAACATAGTGTTGGGGGATGTGACTGCTGACTATATATATATATATATATATATATATATATATATATATATATATATATATATTTATATGTATTACTATATATATGTACTTATTACTATATATATATTTATTACTATCATTAACATTATTATGCTCCTGAGCTGATGATCTGTTGTTGTGCTCCGCTTGGAGCGCAGTCGTGTGATTTGGTATGTATCTGATGTCTTGCTGCAATTCTGCTGATCGTTTGTTGTGTGTTTTTTTTGTGTGTCCTGTCTTATTGTTGTTTTTATGTTGTTTTATGTTCATGTAATGTATGTTTACTGTCGTGTTGTGGACCCCCTCGAAAACGAGATGGTACATCTCAAGGGGTTATTCCCAGTGGTGTATAAAGTACCCAAAAGCCATACTTGAGTAAAAGTAAAGATACCTTCCTGGAAAATTACTCAAGTAAAAGTAAAAGTAACCTTTTAGAATACTACTTGAGTAAAAGTCTTAAAGTATCTGATCTTTACTGTACTTAAGTATCAAAAGTAATTTTCTGATATTAAATGTACTTAAGTATTGAAAGTAAAAGTACAAGTAAATGCTGTTAATAAAAAAGCAAAGGGTCAGAATTTTGAGAATTAGAAGTTTATTCCGACTAGAATGAGCATACTTATAAACTGGGCCTTATTTGAACACAATTTTAACACAATAGGCGATACTAAAGCAGCACCGAAAGTAACAACCCAGTCATTACTTGAAACTGAAAAATGTTTTGTTCATCTTCAAACAAAACGTCCCAAAAAGCCATTATGAATTTTTTTAATTTTAATCTTTGTAACATTTTGTGAATGGGCTCCTGAGTATCCCAAGGTATGCATAAGGCACAACCTGAGAGCAATAACCTGGCGATCTGATACAAAGCCATAGCATTACATCAGGATCATCAGTTTTACAAGCAAGTTATCTGTACAGTGACTGTGAAATACTTTCAGCAACATGCACACACATCCCTTGAACAATAACGTTACTAGCAGCTATTTTGCTCCACACTGCTACGTTACTGTAGATTGACACCATCCTAGCTAACTAGCTAGATACTTCGCCAGAGATGGAATAAAGAATAAGAATAAATAATCTTTGTAGGTTATTAGCTAGCTTGAAATATTATATACAGATCTTACCCAGCGGTGAAAGAACATGACTAGTCTACAAGGTTGTGCTGGTGGCATTTAATGAAGAGGTCGTGGTGTTTCTGTGTGCTTTTGCTTCGATTATTGTTGTGTCCCCTTCGTTGTTGATCTTAATGTTTTGAATATATCCTTCCACTGCATATTGCAGTCCATTTTGCCTTGATCTGGAGCAGTGGCGATTTCAGCCTGAAATTTCTGGTGAGGCAATTTTGTATGACTTCATGTCACCGTCAAAAAACTAGAGGTAGCTGATTATTTTAAGCAGTAGACCAGTAAGATATGTTATGGGCTGCATTTTGAGTGCCAGCAGGGAGCAGAAATCCTATTTCAAAATGCTAAATCCTATCCTATTTCACATGCTTCAGTGCAACACAAAGATGTTGCCTATAATACAGCATTAAAGTAAAATGATAGCAACAAAGTAAAAATATTAGACAGACACATAGCTCAAATAACTTAACTAATGTATTAAGCTTGTGGCACACGTGTGGCATACAATATGAAGCGAAAGGCACAACTTAAACAAATAACAGCAACAAAACATGCTGCTAAATGAACAAAACTTTGTAAATAGACGATGTCCTTGCAGATTGCATTGATACATCCATCAGCTCAAAAAAAAAAAAAAAGGTTTGACTCACCAATGCAGATCACTTAAATAGGAAGTTGGCGGGGTGGTTCTTTGCTTGAGCAAATCGAAAACTAGCGATAGCTAACTAGCAGTAACGTTACTGGCATTGATCTGTCTGATTTTGATCTGACTGTATGTTTTCTCTTAGTCACGGGGTACAGGTCTCGCGGTTTTCGCATTATTCCAGTCTAGTTGCCAGGCAGATTTCGTGGGGCACATCTGAAAGTGCCCCACCGCTCAATGTTAACTTTGGCCTGTGTGGTTCACGCTCATTGGTGTTTCCATGGTAACGGTCAATAACGCATTAACGTGCGCTAGGACCACTGATTCGCCAAACCTGCTTGCAGCCTGTGTTCTACCACAGTCCCCGTCGTTGGTCTCGTCACTCTCATGATTATTTTGTATCGGAGTAAAAGTATCCGTTTTCTTTGCAAAATGTAGCGAAGTAAAAGTAAAAATAAACAGAAATATAAGTAGTAAAGTAAAGTACAGATATCCAAAAAAACTACTTAAGTACAGTAACGAAGTATTTCTACTTCGTTACTATACAACACTGGTTATTCCAAATAAAGAGAATTTCCAACATTTCCAACAAATATCGTTGATGGTTTCTCATCTCTGCCGCCTTTATACATTTAGACAGGGGCGGCCCTAGCACATTTGGCGCTCTAGGCGAGCTTCACTCCTGGCGCCCCCCCCCCCCCCCCCAATTATTTATTTATTTTTCCCCACGAAAACGGAATTGCAACTTTCAAACGCTATTTTGCCCTGTAAGACTGCATTTCTTTCACACAAACACAACAACGATCGCAACGATGAACAAACATTAATTCAAGAACAAATCACTGAGAAAATGTCACGCCTGTGCTGGACTACGCTCCGGCCACGCCCCCTGTTCAACTGTTTATGGACACACACACACCTCCACGTCATCTTCCCAATCGCCTGCAAATAATGTTTTCTTAGTCTTCTAAAAGTGAATCTAAAATGATATAACAAAAGTATGCATTATCATCATTTGTTAAATTTAGCTATTATGTAGTTATTAAGCATTTTGGTGTATTTGGACAGCCTGACATTTTTTTATTCCAAGATGCATAGCTCTTCATTAGTTGAATCATGTCTAATGTTGGACTGGACTGGCTAGCTCGCTCCACCAAAACTAACGTTGTTATGATTACTCACATTTTTTTGACGCAAAATGACGCAAATTGCGGTACAGCTGAACTGATGTTTCGACTGAATGGCAATAACAATGAACGTCACAAGTCACTGGCTAGCTAGCGTTAGCTAACTAGCAAGATTACATACAATCCATTCGCTAAAGTTGACAATACAACACTTGGATTTTTACCAGTATTCCTCACTTGTTGACAAGTTGCCGTGTTTGGCTTCCTTAATGGGTGTGCTATGCAACGAGTAAGATATGTGTAGTGTTGTTGCACTGGCTATTGGCTTTATATATGCGCCCCTATTTTTATCATGTCGTCTTTTGTATAATGTAGAATAAATGGACATATAATTTTTATATACCCGCCTCTGTAAAATCCTTAAAGAACTATGTGACAGGGAGTATGAAAACTTTCAATGATAAGGTACATCTTTTCTTCTTAACTCCACTAAAGTGCCGGGGGCAATTCACGCATTCGTGAACGTTTTCTTATCTGGAATTCATTCTAGGCTAGAACAGGATTTAAGGATTTACCTTTCTCCTTGGCACGTTTCTCTTCTTCTTCCTTACTTTTCTTCTTAAATTGCGCCCCGGATGGCTTTAACCACTTCATTATTTTGTTCTTCAAAGTTTCTTGAACACACACACTCTAACAAAACGCCTCACTGTGCTAACATGTTCTGACAACACCAAAGCAGCGTTCAGTGAGCAACTATAGGCAAATGAGCTCGAGCGACTTCCGGTTACGATTTTTCAAAATAAAAGTCCCGTATTAGCCCCGTGTTTTCTTAAACTATCAGAGATATTAATTTCATAGTAACATCAAAATGGGTTAAAAACGATTCACTGATGTTACAAAAGTATGGTTTTCTTGTTTTAATATAATGAACAATGACTAAACAGACAATATTGTATTAAGAAAAAGTAAAACACACCCCAATATGCTGATAAAAGGATTATGCCTTCATTAAAGTTGGTTGAACTTGTTCAGAACTGTAAAGAAAGGGTAAAATATGTTTAGCAGTCATTATTCTGGTCATTCACTGTGAAAAAACACTTGACACACAGATCACAGAGGTGAAAAGGGATTATCTCCAATGCCAGGGTATTGCCATGTGACACGTATCACACTTTGCTGATGAAACTAAAGATTGTGTCTCAATAAAAGTGGGGTGGAATATGTTCAGGACACTCCAAACATTAAATAAAATGTGTGAAGTAGTTGAGATTTACGTCCCTGAAGGCTCCACAATACTTTAAACATAGGTGATCAGACAGGCGAAAATGCATTATCTTCAATGGCAGGGCCATGTGACATGTATCGCTCTTTGCTGAAAAAACTAAAGATTGTGTCTCAATGAAAGGGGGGTGGAATATGTTCAGGACACTCCAAACATTAAATAAAATGTGTGAAGTAGTTGAGATTTACGTCCCTGGATGCTCCATAATACTTTAAACATAGGCCTACACACAGGCGAAAATGCATTATGTTCAATGGCAGGGCCATGTGACATGTATCACTCTTTGCTGAAAAAACTAAAGATTGTGTCTCAATGAAAGGGGGGTGGAATATGTTCAGGACACTCCAAACATTAAATAAAATGTGTGAAGTAGTTGAGATTTACGTCCCTGAAGGCTCCACAATACTTTAAACATAGGCCTACACACAGGCGAAAATGCATTACCTTAAATGGCAGGGCCATGTGATACGTATTACACTTTGCTGATTAAACTAAAGATTGTGTCTCAATAAAAGGGGGGTGGAATATGTTCAGGACACTCCAAACATTGAATAAAATGTGTGAAGTAGTTGAGATTTACGTCCCTGAAGGCTCCACAATACTTTAAACATAGGCTTACACACAGGCGAAAATGCATTATCTTCAATGGCAGGGCCATGTGACATGTATCACTCTTTGCTGAAAAAACTAAAGATTGTGTCTCAATGAAAGGGGGGTGGAATATGTTCAGGACACTCCAAACATTAAATAAAATGTGTGAAGTAGTTGAGATTTACGTCCCTGAAGGCTCCACAATACTTTAAACATAGGTGATCAGACAGGCGAAAATGCATTATCTATAATGGCAGGGCCATGTGACATGTATCACTCTTTGCTGAAAAAACTAAAGATTGTGTCTCAATGAAAGGGGGGTGGAATATGTTCAGGACACTCCAAACATTAAATAAAATGTGTGAAGTAGTTGAGATTTACGTCCCTGAATGCTCCACAATACTTTAAACATAGGTGATCAGACAGGCGAAAATGCATTATGTTCAATGGCAGGGCCATGTGACACGTACGTTTAAAGTATTGTGGAGAACTCAGGGACGTAAATCTCAACTACTTCACACATTTTATTTAATGTTTGGAGTGTCCTGAACATATTCCACCCCCCTTTCATTGAGACACAATCTTCAGTTTTTTCAGCAAAGAGTGATACATGTCACATGGCCCTGCCATTGAAGATAATGCATTTTCGCCTGTCTGATCACCTATGTTTAAAGTATTGTGGAGCATTCAGGGACGTAAATCTCAACTACTTCACACATTTTATTTAATGTTTGGAGTGTCCTGAACATATTCCACCCCCCTTTCATTGAGACACAATCTTTAGTTTTTTCAGCAAAGAGTGATACATGTCACATGGCCCTGCCATTGAAGATAATGCATTTTCGCCTGTCTGATCACCTATGTTTAAAGTATTGTGGAGCATTCAGGGACGTAAATCTCAACTACTTCACACATTTTATTTAATGTTTGGAGTGTCCTGAACATATTCCACCCCCCTTTCATTGAGACACAATCTTTAGTTTTTTCAGCAAAGAGTGATACATGTCACATGGCCCTACCATTGAAGACAATGCATTATCGCCTGTCTGATCACCTATGTTTAGAGTATTGTGGAGCATTCAGGGACGTAAATCTCAACTACTTCACACATTTTATTTAATGTTTGGAGTGTCCTGAACATATTCCACCCCCCTTTCATTGAGACACAATCTTTAGTTTCATCAGCAAAGTTTGATACGTGTCACATGGCAATACCCTGGCATTGGAGATAATCCCTTTTCACCTGTGTGATCTGTGTGTCAAGTGTTTTTTCACAGTGAATGGCCAGATTAATTACTGCTAAACATTTTTTACCCTTTCTTTACAGTGTTCTGAACATGTTCAACCAACTTTATTGAAGACATAATCCTTTTATCAGCAGATTGTTGTGTGTTTTACTGTTTCTTACTACAATATTTGCAATGATGCCTGTTTAGTCAGTGTTCCCTATATTTAAACAAGAAAATCATACTTTTGTAACATCAGTGAATCGTTTTTAACCCATTTTGATGTTACTATGAAAGTAATATTAATTGTCAATTTTCAGCTACATCTTAGTCATTATCAAAGTATCCTGTACGCTTAAAATTAACTCACTATATCTTACCTTGTTTTAAAGCAAGTTAATATAATGCACAGTTAACAAAATACCATTATAAAGTCTGATCTAGCGAGTAGACAGATTAGGACTTTATAATGACAAATAGGCTACTATAACTTTCAAACACGCTTTTAACTATTTTCCCGATCATTAGGACAAATGGAACAATAAAACTCGTTGCATATAAAAGGTTTTTATATTACCCAGTCGATTAACAGGGTTGTTTGTTGTAAAAACCTTTCATTTGATACAACAAACTCATTTTACTTCCTCGTTTCGTTTTACTTCCTGGGGTTATTGTGGGTTATCGTTGCTAGCAGAACGGAACTCAACACCAAGTACGTACGTACCCCTTCCGTTTTCGATTTTTGGCTCATTTTACCCTAATGTTAGATTTTTTTTTATGTCAAAATATTGGTTGGAGATATAGAAGGGGGCGCAAAAAAAACTCTGTCCAGCAAAAAAAAAAACACAATTCTTGTTTTTTTTTTTCTCTCTTTTGCTGGGCGCAGTTTTTTGCGCCCCCCTCTGAGTGGCGCCCTAGGCGACCGCCTATACCGCCTGTAGGAAAAACCGCCCCTGCATTTAGAGGTCACATTATTTTGACTTTTGACCAAACAAGACCACTTACCAATACTGCAACATTCATCACAAAAAGCCATGCTCATCCAGTCCTTTTGGAGTCACTGGGTTCCATTTTGCTGTGGGCTTACTGCTTGCATAGCCTAAAATTGTAAGACACGGCCAAGTCAGAACAGTGAAATATCTGCTGCTGTGCCAGTATGGAGCCATTAACATTACATTGCATTTCACTACAAAAGCAACAAGCTTTTAAGGTCAGGACAAGATCTAGTCTGCGGAGCAGCTATATAGTCCAGATCCTCTGAGATTAGGGTCTAGGGGAAAGGACTTGAAGAGGGGGCCATGTGAGGGTACTGGGGCACTAGGCCTCTGATGGTCACCTAAGGATAACAGAATACATGTAGGCCTACGGCTCTCCTCAGGGTGGAGGTCTGATGTGCTGTGAGTGCTGGCAGCTCTAACCCAGGTCAGCTCTGCTCCTGCTGGGCTCTGAGGCGCCCTGCGTCTCGTTGGGGTGGCCCACCTCCCGGTGCTCTCCTCCTCGAGGGAAAGAAATATCATGAGGGATGACTCACACCCCAATGCCAGACTCTTTACCCTGTTGTCGTCCGGTAGACGCCTAAGCAGTCTAAATTCAAGGACTGAGAGACTAAGAAGGAGGTTTTACCCACAGGCAGTGAGACACTTGATCTAAATTTTTTTTCTCCTCCTCCTTTAAATTCAGCACTCTTTCCTTATTAGGGTTCCTCCGTCAGGAGGAAACCTATTGTTATTGTAGGTATTATTATTATTATTCTAGTGCAATGGGAGTCAATGGCAGTCCCTAGAACCGTATGGTAACTTTTTCTGAAATTTGGCACACTCATTAAGGACAGTCCCTTCTTCACTCACACCAAGTTTCATGTCTCCCACTAGACCACACTAGCGCCACCAACGGGTCAAAGTTGGACTTTTGTTAACACTGTAACTTTTTAACCGTTTGACCGATTTTCAAAAATGAGGTACCATTGGATACCCTATGCCGACAATTTCCGGTTATATAGATTTTCCGCAATTTCCGGTTTTATCAAAAACCTTTGAAAGGCCTCCACTCCTACAATTTTTGTCAAATCTTCTTCAAAATCACCAGAGATGATCTTCAGACCAAGCCTCACAACATTTATCCAACAGAATTTTGATCCTCACAACCGTTTGTCCGGTACAGCCACTGAATTTCAGCAGAAAAGCCATCAAACAGGAAGTGAAGTCATATCTCAGCAAATCTTTCAGATATCAACGCCAAACTTGGTATGCACGTGGAAGACACTACAACATGTCCCCATGTGCAAAGGCAACTTCATATCTTCAAAAATGATTGATATGAAGCAGATTGCATTAATCGCTAACGCTAAAATAATGCTTTACACATTTTTCATTCAAAAAGTGATACTCTGATTCAATCACAAGTTCATATGAAGACACTTGAGAATGTTTAGTACACAAATCTGAAAAAAAGTTGACTGTAAGATGAAAAGTAGATTTTTGGTGAATATTTGAAACATGCATGCTTGGCTAATTGCTACCACGATTTCCAGTGTAATGTCTCCCTCTCTGCTCCTTCGCTCCCGTGCCAATTCTCACAGACACTGACACACGCGCAAGCTTCTCGAGACGCACACACACTATTTCATGACATTGTGTTCTGACCAAGCCCCCACTCACCCCTTAGCTTGAAGCCAAGGCCCTTGTGGATCTTGACAGTATTGCATTTCAAATTGAATATCCCATTGGTAAGTCTGCAGCATGGATTTTTCTATACAGTGACAAATTGTGCAGAATATACATTTTTCCCTGGTTCGCAATCTTTGGAGGAACCCGCCATTGCTGCCTGCAGCTATATTTTTATTTTATTTTTGCACAGTGGAGACCCTTTTACATTTCACTACATTCGTGTATGTGACAAATAAAGCACATGAAACTTGAAACTTGAAACTTGATTGTACTGATGTTGGTGCACAACTGCAAACTGTAAACAACTGGTGCACAACTAACACCGCCCCCCCCCCCCCCCCCCCCCCATAGAGTCCCAAAGAGTGGATCAGTGCAGCTATCCCATCCACGCATTGTAACAGCAGAAGCATTGCATGCTACTGTGTGACGTAGCCCTGATTTATTCAATGCGAGCTTTAAACGTCCACATCAGCATGACGAGAGTGAAGGGAGAGATAAGGAAGTGGGCCCACTCCTGGAACAGTTTAAAAGGGAAGGCTCTGCCCTGCAGCAAGGCACTCCCAGAGGACGCACCCAACAGCAACACTCACATCACCACCTGAGCCGCACAGACAGCAAACATGACTTTCAACGGCACCTGGAAAGTGGACCGCAGCGACAACTTTGACAAATTCATGGAAAAGATGGGTATGGACTTGTGTTTGGATTTTTTGGGAAATTTCTTTGCCTGGAATCTGGGATTTGGGGCAGCCAAAGAGCAAACACTGAAAAAAACCTCCTTTTGTTTTCATTGGTTGAAAAAGAACTATTAATGAATGTGAGTGCAGGGCACTGTGTAGGAAGTTCAGAGTCCAGGCAGAAATATCATAAATACATGACAAATGAATACATGTTGCAGGGAAAGGAATGACATGTTAAATAGATCCACCAATCTGATCCTGACTGTATTTTCTTCAAGGTCTGTTATTATATGGATTATTTATTCTGTCTGTGGAAATAGCAACAGTACAATTTCCATTAACTACAAATACAGCGTAAAAGCGACTATAGTCTGGCTCAGGTTTACATTGCAAATGCTTGCTCATGGCAAGTCATGTAGGCAAGAACACACAAGACAAGACAAGCCTTCGCTTCTCAGCATTGTACTCTGAGGTGTGATCATTTCTCATGTATTACTCAAACCTTTGCCAGTGGCTAAAAGCAGTGAGGCAACACTGCTGAGGCATGATCTTAATAGCACCTGCATTGCTTTATCAACAGGTATCAACATGGTCAAGAGGAAGCTGGCTGCCCATGACAACCTGAAGATCATCATCGAGCAGACAGGAGACAAGTTCAGCATCAAGGAATCCAGTGCCTTTAGGACCCTGGAGATTGACTTCACTCTGGGGGTCAAATTTGAGTACTCCCCAACTGACGGAACAGAGCTCGCTGTAAGCATTACCAAGGATTGTCTTTTTTACAGTCATCCACATTCAATTCATGGTATCACATTGCTGAACTTACTTGAGTCTATTACGTCTTAGTTCAGGGATGTGCTGTGTGTATAACCTCAGTATTATACAGTTTTACAAATACATATTTTACTAAAATAGTGTGAAATAGAGACATTATGACACAGATTAAAACACATTTAGCATTTAAGTAAAACACACACTCAACATTCTAAACCTGCATAAATGATATCCTCTATTGAACATGCCACAGCTGACAAAGGTTGACATGACAAAAGGGTGTGGAGTAATAATGTGCAACAATAGCATGTGCAAAATGTAGTGAAGGTCTATGAGAAAGTATTATGCAATTAGTCTGCCTATGAGATAACAGCTAATCATGATCCCTATTGTGGAGGCCTCAACCAGTCATACACATAGTAAGTAAACACTTTTAAGTCAGCTACATTATCTGCTGAGAGCTGCACTTAGACAGAGTATTAGAGCATTAATGGCAGGTATATGTGTGGTAGGGAGCATTAGAGCATTAATGGCAGGTATATGTGTGGTAGGGAGTATTAGAGCATTAATGGCAGGTATATGTGTGGTAGGGATCCTGGGCCATGGAGGGAGACACCATGAAGGGCACCTTCAACAGGAAAGACAACAACAATGTCCTGACAACGACAAGGGTTATTGTTGGAGACGAGCTTGTTCAGGTGAGTCAAAAGAAATAAAACAACTTATTTGGCTTACTTGATTTATGAAAGTCTATGTCACTAACACAAACACCTGCATTTAATTCAGTTGGAGAAGGAATTTGTGAAATTAAGTAAATTATTACTTAAGTGGTCTATCTTTTTTGTAGAGCTACAGCTACGAGGGTGTGGAGGCCAAGAGGATCTTCAAAAGAGGTTAAAGGAAATCCAGATGATCCAGCCGTCTTTCAGACACACAGCATCTCCCCTTGGATGACCTTACACAAGGTGGCACTGAGGGAACTTTCTCTAGTTCTTCAACTATTCCAAAAAGACTGTGATGCACACCAATGGCTGAGATATGATTTTACTGGTATGACAGGCTGCCATACGTCCTTCATTCAGTGATGCACTGTTCACAACACACAGCACTTAAAACCATCTATTTACACTTGATATGAAATTAAATAAAAGCGATTAGTTCAGTAATTGTGTGTTTTTTAATACTCTGATGAGTCACCACCTCATCATTGTTCCTCATTGAAACATGAAGCATACTTTTTTTTTTCGTTAAACGCTTCCACATTTTTGAAAGTCTCATGACTTACTTGGTTGGTAGAAAATAATATAAAATATAAATTCTTGTGAAGTCATGCAAGTCATGACACAGATGATATTGTGTAGAATATGGATAAAACAAAGACAGTAAGTGAAACGCATCATGTTTGAATGAAGTTTATTAAACAAAGAATAAAAATAAATGCATAGGCATCTCCAAAAATATAGAAGTGGACATCATTTTACAACATTGTTCATGACTCATGAATAATATCTATTCATGAAAAAACTTGGAAAGGCACTCCATAAATAAACATCTGACAAGTATGTACAAACTCCACATTGAAAGAAAATACAACATAACAGTAAAGCTTGAGGGAACAAATAATATTTAGACTCATCTTTTAGACAAGCCTTATGCAAAGGTATTTCATACATTATTTGTACCACTTGAGTTAAAGCATAGAAATTAGCCAACCATGTTAGCAAGCGAAGAGGAGTATAGGTGCAAGAAGTAAAGGTGCATACTGACCTCTGGTGGCCGTCTGAGGGAACGACTCCACACCAGAGCTGAACAGAGGAGGGATCATTCAGCTTCCACTACATTTATGGCTTACATAGTTTGTTTATATGTACACAATAACCAGGTTAACGATTTGGCAATGTTCCTTTTATCTGAGGTTTTAGGATCTATTTCCCACAAGTGTTCTTTGGCATCCATCTCAAGACTTCCCCTCCATATTAGACCCTGAAGAGAAAAGAGGAAGAAACACACACACACACGTGTCACAAGAAGTGTGCTTGAATATGCAACTACACGTTGTGAAAGTGAAATTTGTTGAACTCTTCATGAATATGCTTAAGTGAGACTAAAAGACAAATATCGTTGATGGTTTCTCATCTATCCCGCCTTTATACATTTAGAGGTCACATTATTTTGACTTTTGACCAAACAAAACCACTTACCAATACTGCAACATTCATCACAAAAAGCCATGCTCATCCAGTCCTTTTGGAGTCACTGGGTTCCATTTTGCTGTGGGCTTACTGCTTGCATAGCCTAAAATTGTAAGACACGGCCAAGTCAGAACAGTGAAATATCTGCTGCTGTGCCAGTATGGAGCCATTAACATTACATTGCATTTCAATACAAAAGCAACAAGCTTTTAAGGTCAGGACAAGATCTAGTCTGCGGAGCAGCTATATAGTCCAGATCCTCTGAGATTAGGGTCTAGGGGAAAGGACTTGAAGAGGGGGCCATGTGAGGGTACTGGGGCACTAGGCCTCTGATGGTCACCTAAGGATAACAGAATACATGTAGGCCTACGGCTCTCCTCAGGGTGGAGGTCTGATGTGCTGTGAGTGCTGGCAGCTCTAACCCAGGTCAGCTCTGCTCCTGCTGGGCTCTGAGGCGCCCTGCGTCTCGTTGGGGTGGCCCACCTCCCGGTGCTCTCCTCCTCCTCTCCCCACGGGCCTGGGCTCGGCCACAGACAGCAGCAGGGGCCTCTGGTGGTGGTACTTGAGCCGGTACATGTCCGTCATGCAGTTATCCACCGAGAAATACGTGGTCAGCGTGACCCCCGTCCCCTGAGGGCCGCCACTGCCTCCGCCGCTGCTGCTGCGTTCCGAGCCGCGGCCCCTCTCCTCCCCCTCCCCTGCACCTCCATCGCTGCGCTCCTGGTCCGAGCCTGACTTTGAGCTGACG
Source organism: Clupea harengus (assembly GCF_900700415.2). Taxonomy (NCBI): domain Eukaryota; kingdom Metazoa; phylum Chordata; class Actinopteri; order Clupeiformes; family Clupeidae; genus Clupea; species Clupea harengus. The sequence continues at coordinate 4,901,870 of NC_045173.1, forward strand.
TCTGAGGAGGGCGTGCGGGTGCCGCCGGGCTCCGTCCTCCGGTGGGAGACAGAGGTGGAGGCGGAGGCGGGAGCGCTGCGGGTCAAGGGTCGCGGGCTCGTCTGAGAGGGCTCCTGCAGCAGACGCGGTCGGAATGGGGGTGTGCGCCCCTCCCCTTGGCGCGCAGCAGCTGCAGCATGCTTGGCGCGGATGGGGGGTGTCGCCAGTGGAGACTCCTGTCGGGGGGACGGGAGCTGGGTGGCGGGCGCGTAGGGGGGCCGGGGGGATTCGGCCAGAGCAGTCTCACTGGTGCTGGAGCGGTACGCGCTGTCCTCCTGCTCGGAGAGCGGGTTGGTCAGTTCGTCCGAGCTGTTGCACTCGGAACTGCTCACTTTACCCAGGTGTCTAGGTGGCGGGCTGTCTGAACGGTGGCCCCGGAGGGACAAATCCTCCTGTTCATGTCTAGAGTTGGAGGGCATGGGATCCCGTTCTGAGGTGCCACCTTTCTTTGAGCTGCTGGAGGAATATCTGAGCTTCCTTCTGCAAGGAACAAAGACAGACAAAGTAAACAAGTTAGAGTAGAGCACCATCCTCTTCAAGGAAACAACTGCACTGCATCCTTACATAGACTACAGTAACTTTAACATAACTTCTATGAATTATTGATTTAATATTATGTTGTGGATTTGATAGGCTTCCAAGGTCCCATGCATTACCTGGAACTAGGACTGCATTTCACCAGATGATCTGAATTCTTTCCCTGAGATTTCAGCAGATGTTTACCTGTGAGAGGTCAAATGAAACACAATGTAATGAAAAAGTGACGTGAGAGCAGAAGTAAGAACAAAGATTACTAAATGCCATCATTTCATGAGACCTTGTAACTAGCTGCGCTCTCAAACTAAGTTACTGTATCATCCATCTCAGATTTTCATTTGAGATGATACAGCCTCCATTTTGAAATGCAGCATGTGATAGTGTCGGTAATTATCATTTCAGCATGTGGCCACTGGAGGGCAGTAGAGGAGTAGAGACAGGACAGCCAGACCCAGGAGGAGGGAGGGAGAGGCAGCCACCCAGCCCAGTTCACCAGGAGGCTGCTTGCATGCTAAATTCCACCACTTTATAAATAGAAAAGTTATTTTCCCTTTCCTGTTGACCTACAGGTCCACACAAGGATAAAAGCTGTGAGAGATGATCAGACACATTAGCTTCTGGGTTGTCAATGGGCCTGGAGAATGTTGGCAGTTCTACATTCCAGATTAAAGTGAAACATTTTAAGACAAAGCAGAGAAAAAGCTTAAGGTAACATGAGGTGTTTCCAAAGTGATATGCTTCATCTGTAAAAATATCCCTGTGATTGTATAAACCTCACCTGATGAGACTTCCAGTGTCTCCCTTACAACGCAATTCCTGCGAAACTGACTATCTCTGGTGCTTACTTCTTAGAAACGGCAGTTGGCTTTTAAATAGTAAATGCAGATTAGACAGCGGAGCTAGCTGGGCTTTGTGCATGGCCAGCTCACCGCTCTCGTAAATCAGCACAGACATGACAGAGGTCTGCCTCCCAGCGGCCCCATTGCTTCCTGCTCGCTGGAACATAATCTTCTACTATTGAGTAAGGGGATAAAATGGCATACAGGGACTTGTAATCAGCTTTTTGCTCTTTGAAACCCCTTTGCTCTAAACTTGGGTCAAAACATTCTGTAGTTTTCACCCCAGCAGTTATTCACTTATTTTACCAAAATATGAAAATGAAATATAAATAAAAATCTAAATATCTGCAAAAAGCATGTAATTTGAAATTCTGTGGGCAGTTCACCAGCTATTTTGAATGCTCTAAGATATCTATCCTCTCAAGGCCCTCATTAACACCTTCTTATGAACCACTAGCCCAGGTGGTTAAACCTGGTTTAAATCTCCATCTCGTAACAATGTTTTCAAACAGTTACTGGAAACACCTGACCCCATGGAGACCTCCACATGTCAGAGGCCAAGTAATTAAGCACCCTCCTGTAATGTTATAGCAGCATCCATAAAGATGTCAGTCAGGTTTCTCATAAACACAAACAGGATGAGGCCTGGGACTCAGAGCACGGTGCAGCTTCCCGGCATCTAACACTGTGACTCAGACTGACGGAGCACTTACTATGGAGTGGGGAAGGAGTGGTCACTTACTATGGAGTGGGGAAGGAGTGGGGTCACTTACTATGCTACAGGGGAGAATGAGGGGTCACTTACTATGGAGTGGAGAATGAGGGGTCACTTACTATGGAGTGGAGAATGAGGGGTCACTTACTATGGTAGAGGGGAGAATGAGGGGTCACTTACTATGGAGGGGAGAATGAGGGGTCACTTACTATGGAGTGGAGAAGGAGTGGGGTCACTTACTATGGTAGAGGGGAGGATGAGGGGTCACTTACTATGGTAGAGGGGAGAATGAGGGGTCACTTACTATGGTACAGGGGAGAATGAGGGGTCACTTACTATGGCGTGGAGAATGAGGGGTCACTTACTATGCTACAGGGGAGAATGAGGGGTCACTTACTATGGAGTGGAGAACGAGTGGGGTCACTTACTATGGAGTGGAGAACGAGTGGGGTCACTTACTATGGTACAGTGGAGAATGAGGGGTCACTTACTATGGTACAGTGGAGAATGAGGGGTCACTTACTATGGTAGAGTGGAGAACGAGTGGGGTCACTTACTATGGTACAGTGGAGAATGAGGGGTCACTTACTATGCTACAGGGGAGAATGAGGGGTCACTTACTATGGTACAGGGGAGAATGAGGGGTCACTTACTATGGAGTGGAGAATGAGGGGTCACTTACTATGCTACAGGGGAGAATGAGGGGTCACTTACTATGGTAGAGGGGAGAATGAGGGGTCACTTACTATGGTACAGTGGAGAAGGAGTGGGGTCATTCGTCATCTCGCCTCTGTTGTGGTGAACCTGACCCCTAGGGACAAACAAACAAGTAGGCAGTTTCTCAGTAAACTGATGCATTTGAGTTCATGATTAATCCTCATTAATCTCAGTGTACTTTGGCAATGACCAGTGCTGTTCTCTTAACAGGATCCAAGGATGCCACCATGCCACCATGCCACCATGCTCACCATGCCACCATGCTCCCCAGTGACTGGAGTGCCTACCTGAGCGGAGGCGTGTCCTGCGCCAGCTTCAGCTCCTTTCCAGCCAAGTTCTCCACGCCTGGCGAGTCTGGGTTGGTGGAGCCGCTGCTAAGTCGGTCACTGCTCTCATAGCCCGACTCCGTGCGCTGGATGGTCCAGTTGTCGGCACGCAGGGGCGCGTTGGTGCCCCCCTTGGAGCGTGCGGCGTGCTGCTGTGAGTCCTGGGAGCTGCGGCTCTCGCTGTCGTGGCGGCCTTCGTCCTCGTAGATGGTCATCAGGCCCTTCTGCTTGCGCTCGGGCAGTGGTGCCCTCTGCTGGCCCTGGGAGCGGGTGCAACGCGGGCTGCCCTGCTGCCGCAGCTCCAACTCACTGAACACACTGTCCACATTCAGGACCTCGCGCACCGGTCGCCAGGACGGAGCACGCGGCTTCCCCCCTCCTCCTCCTCCTCCTCCTCCACCTCCTCCACCACCACCACCACCACCACCACCACCACCACCACCACCACCACCACCGCTGCCCCCGCCTCCTCCTCCTCCTCCTCCTCCTCCTCCTCGCTCCTGCTGCGGGTCCGTCTCGCGGGTCTCCTGCCTCCGAGTGGCACCGCTGTGGGCAGTGGGGTGGGAGTGAGGGCGGGACTCCTGGGGCGAGCGCTGGGGATGGAGGGAGGAGCGGTCCTGCCGCACGGAGCCCCGGCCTTGAGACGAACGCATCCGCTGGTCTGGGTGAGACCGCAGGCCATTTTCTGGGGGTGACGTGGCCCTAGGATATGTCATATCTGACAGGAGACAAAAAAAAGTCTTTATTTAAGGTACCTGAACAGTGCAATCGACAAAAAGTGTAACTATAATAACTTTCGCATACATATCACCGTAAATAATAACATCACCCTAAATACCACCACATCCTTTGAAATATGTGACCCTCCTTAAAAGCTCCGATCTAATAAACGTTTTACCTGGTGTTTTTTGTTGTCCCATTCTGTAGTAACTGCCACAGTTCCAATACATCATATCGGTGTACATGTCCATAACTGAGGTAAGTTTTCTGCATAGTGAATAAGCAGAGACGGACATGCTGTTCGCTGTGCCCACTGCACTGGCAGGTCCTACATTAAATGGGCTAACCCTTGCAAAGTGCAGCAGAAGACAACATTGTAAAGGCAGAGTGGAAGCCCTTCTCCATGGGTCTATTTTTGCCTTGTGCCCGCTCTCCTCTGCTTTGGAGGCAGATGGTGCTCTTGGCCTCTGGAGATGTGCCAGCGCTGTAACGCATTTCCTGACTACCAGTCGCCCTTACTTTGCCCTTCTGTTAAAGCCAGTGCCCTCTTTTCCCTAAAACGCAAAAAAAAAGGATAAAATGAAATTGTGACGCATCCAGAATCGCCCACTCGCATGAGAGAGTATAAGCCACCAGTGCAACATCGAGGGCATTTAGGGAACGAAAATGGTTTTGTCAAAGCTCACATAAAACGGTACTGTTTTGGCTCAGGACACATTTGCCTAAATATTTAACTGTTACACTTTGTAATTCTATGAAGGATGCACTTGTGTAGATATTAATGGGGGTTGCAATAATGTCTAAAAATATTTCATGATGTGAAAAAGTTCTGCATAAAGAGTGTTACAAAATGGGATGTTGAGAATACAATGGTTCTATGGATAAGGAGTCAAAACAGTTAACATCATTCCCATGGCCCAAGCCGGCTGAGAAGGCCTTTCATCTTCTGCCCATGGGCATAACATCACAAAGACATTTTTCATTTGGAGAGGAATGCCAAGAAATGTGTGTTTACAAACATTGTGTAAGCTGAGGAGTTGCCTCTGGTCAAACATGAGCTGTACAAGCCATCACGTTGTTTTTATTTTAGGCTCTTAACACATAGAAACTTGGTACCCACATATGAAGATGAGTCGAAAATTGAAAACAAAACAAAACAAAACAAAAAAAGCAAAGAGGCAGAACCTTTTTTTCCTAAATTTTCTAAATCCGATTATTTTAAGCAGAGATGGTAATGGTACTGTAGATGCATTCATTCATTAATCCTGTTTTTACCACAGATCAACACAATTTAACAGTGTCACTCTTCCGCATATTCCACAAGCAAGTGAACATTTTCCATTTAGCAAAATGATGCTTTGTGCCAGTGTTCAAAAAGAAGAGATTAAAGCCAGCCTCACAATGATCATAAAAAAAGAAAATTACCATCTCATAACGCTAGAATTACTGTCTCATAACACTAAAATTACCATCTCATAACGCTAGAATTACCGTCTCAAAACGTTAGAATTACTGTTTCATAACGCTAGAATTACCGTCTCAAAACGTTAGAATTTGAGGCTTCATTGAATTATGTACCGTAAAGTCAAAGTCCAACAAATCAATCTTCCAATAAACTTAAGCTCTACCTAGATTAGCCCCTTATTCGGAATGTATGGAAAATTCAAACTTTCTCTTGTCTGTCTAGACAGTGGGACTAAGCGACCTAAGAAACACTCAAAAACAATATGACTGCCTGAATCAATGTGAGCACAGCCATACATAATCAATAGAGTTTGGCAGCAGACTGGTTGGAAGTTTGGCAGTACCTCGGTGCTGCAAAGAGTCTGGTCTCCGATGGGCCCTCTCGCTCTCCTTCTTCTGCACCTCCCCTCCTCGCTGTGCACTCTCCCTGGAAGACTCACGCAATCGGCTTGGACTGCCAGGGGCAGCTTTGACTACAGCATGCAAAAGGAGCGCAAAATATGGAAACATCAGTACCATGAGAAGGTCATTTATGGAGCATGTTCATTGATATAAAACTGTGGTTAAATGCAGGATAAAACACCAACACAATATTTTGGACAGTTTATTGTATTCTGGTGAATCCATCCCATAAAGTGTTTTACATCATACCAAATGGTTATATTAAACACAATACATAAATTAGCCATTTACAACGTAGGACTGTTTTTGTGAGAGCATAGCACTTGATTTTTCATATAATTATCTGAATAGCAAATTTGGATGCCGAAAATATGGATTAGCTGGTTGGAGTTGTCAGTGTTACATAGTCTTTCCTGTTCCTTACGTCTACTGTAGCCTGAGTTAGGTGCCGTCTGCTGTGTGGACTTATGGGAGCTCTGTCCAGTGCGCAGAGGAGCACTGTCCCTCGCTCCGTCAAGCTTCTTCGACCCCGAATGAGGACCGTCCGTCACTGCGGAACAACACACACACCAGCAGGACTTAACAAAACAGCGTAACACAACAAAATGTGCAACACATACGACATTTCTAGTATATAAGTCATCAAATACGTCCTCAGCCTGAAAAGAACATTCAGTGAAGTTTTTTTTACATTGGCTACGCTGACCTGAGTCATCAGTCCTTTTTTTATTTGTCGGTTAACAAAATATCATCAGCCAGACAGTTTACTGTATTTGAGTGCTGTACTGAAACTATTTAGTAAGAAGACTGCAGTCCAGAGTTGCATTATGAATTACATTAATTGTATGCTGGATGAAGATATACTGTAGACTCTGTGCAGCAGCAGTTGTTGTGTTATACTTCATTGTCAAAGTCAGTGGGCTGTTGTTGTTGTGTGTGTTGTGTTCTAAAATCTGTTAAATCAGTGGGCTGCTGTTGTGTGTGTTGTGTCGTGTTTTAAAATCTGTTAAGTCAGTGGGCTGTTGTGTTGTGTTGTGTCGTGTTCTAAAATCTGTTAAGTCAGTGGGCTGCTGTCGTGTGTGTTGTGTTGTGTTCTAAAATCTGTTAAGTCAGTGGGCTGTTGTGTTGTGTTGTGTCGTGTTCTAAAATCTGTTAAGTCAGTGGGCTGCTGTCGTGTGTGTTGTGTTGTGTTCTAAAATCTGTTAAGTCAGTGGGCTGTTGTGTTGTGTTGTGTTGTGTCGTGTTCTAAAATCTGTTAAGTCAGTGGGCTGCTGTCGTGTGTGTTGTGTTCTAAAATCTGTTAAGTCAGTGGGCTGCTGTCGTGTGTTGTGTTGTGTCGTGTTCTAAAATCTGTTAAGTCAGTGGGCTGCTGTCGTGTGTGTTGTGTTGTGTTCTAAAATCTGTTAAGTCAGTGGGCTGCTGTCGTGTGTGTTGTGTCGTGTTCTAAAATCTGTTAAGTCAGTGGGCTGCCGTCGTGTGCTGTGCTGAGTTATATAGGGCAGCTGCGGCGCTTGCTGGCCCAGATGCTGAGCAGCGTAGGCCAGGCCGTGCTCTGGGAACCTGAGGGGGATTACGCCCAGAGATGAAAGGGAAAATGATTGTGTGGCATTATCCATCAGGGAAATGATCTGTAGTAATCCAATCCAGGGCACTCCTCTCCAAACAGCACACTGAGAGGTGTGTCCCCAACACACTCTTGGCTTCCTCAACAGGCTTCAGAGTGAAGATCACAAAGGTGAAACTCGGAATGCTTACATCAGCTATTTTCCCAGAAACTGTATTAGAGTGACACAATGATTATAGCCCAATGACTGCTTGAAAAGAGCAGACGATTGCATTTTCTAGCACTGGACAGTGGACTGTAGCCAAAACCCAACTTCATTGATAGCAAAAAGGAGTGTTTATTACTAAATGATAGTCCTGATACGATTTGTGAGCATTTTTCTTGCATTGATTCAATCTTTAGAAAGGTGCATCAAAAATGCATCTTTGTCATAGCAGGCACCTCAGCTTGGTGGTACCATCTTTTCTTGAGAGGGCACTTAAGGACGGTGAGAGGGTTGAAAATTCCATAAAATGTTGGCATCCAACACACCCATTACAGTACTTCCAAATGGCCAACTTTATTCTCAGCAAAAGCACTGCCAAAGGAGCGCAAAAGCACTTTACGGAAAGAAAAAAAACCACGGTGCTCAGCAAAGCATGACTAACAAACTGGCAGCCACTTCAAACCACATACTCCTTTAAGGCACTTCAGGAGAGCACTGAGCTCTAAGCCCCTGTGTGCACATTTAAAGGCAAGTTCACCACCAAGACTAAACACAGGTTCAATACAAGTGGAGCCCCATAGCAAAATTGCAAAACTGTGAATGTAGAAATACTGCCGGCGCTACTTACAGAGATTCATGTGGTAATAATAACTGAGTCCCATTCCACTAGAGGTTTGCGCATAAGAGACTTGAGGAAAAGTATCCATGGAAATCCATGAGCTTGAGCAAAACGAGGCGAAACTGAGTGGAAGATAAACATGTAGGTAATGTCCAGCGTCAGACAGCCCAACAGGCTGCACTCAGGGATTACAGCACAGTTAAAGACACGGACACAGAGAGAGAGAGGGGGATAGAGCAGGGGAGAGAGAGAGATGGTGATAGAGCAGGGGAGAGAGTGTGAGGGGAAGAGAAAAAAGAGAGAAGGAGAAAGAGAGGAGTGTGGGGGCGTAGGCGGTAATCTCCATGCGACAGCAGAGTGTCTGTCCTCATCCGACTTCAGGTCTGTGTGTGTGTGGACCGACCCGGCACTCTCTGGAGCACTCCAACTCTGACTGAGGGATTTGGACCCAAAGCCAGAGTGTTTGTAACATACAGATTTGCGCTCTGACAACGGCAGACTTTTTATGCTTTTATATAACACTCTGCCACTCTGCCGAGTGATGTGACGCGGCGCCTCTGTGCCATTCCTGGCACACTATATCTGGAAGGCCTTTATAGTTCCAGAGAAATGGGATTTAAGCAAGGTCAGAGTTCAAACAAGTGAATTGTGGATATTAATAAAATGGTACCTGGTGCGATTAAAATAGCTACTCCATTGCAACAGGGTTTTTAAAGAGTATTTCTGGCACTCGGGGATGAAAGAGGTGGATTCTGTGACTGTCTACCTCCCTCGCCTCAAGTCTTCGCTTGAGTTGTGATATTTATAGAAACCGGCGATGGGAATTTCAGAACAATCACTGTGGTGCACTCATTTTAATCATGTCACTATTCAAAATCACTGACATTACAGATGAACACTCTGGTCTGGTTTTTGCTGCAGTTTTCAAAAAGTTACTTGGACTTCCAGCAGAAGTAACCTCACCTGAAACTTCCCCATTGATGGGAGACTTAAAGCGGGACCACATGGTGGTCTGTCTGGGGGCATCCTCATTGGAGATGGGACTCCCCTCTGGGTTGGCATAGAACAGCAGGAGAGGCTGGAAGTGGCCCCGCATGCATTTGGAGGCTACATCTTTCCACTTGGATCCAATCTGAAGGGAGAAGGCATTTTAGGAATGCTTAAATGCAGAACACAAAATAATGACAGCAAAAGGAAGGATATACTTGTTATTTTCCCAACTGGGCTCTAGTATAGTACATAAAATCATCCATGTGGTATCCCTGTTATTAATGGCAGGATTTATCCCCTTTAAATCCTCTACCAGCAGAAATCCCACCATTCTTCTCTATATAAGCATAAACATAAAAGAGTTCTTCTATTGAACCAAGACCATGTGTTTTAGGCTCTTTATCAAAGAATAACATACCAACATTTAATGTTTAAAATTTTAAAATGTAATTGGCATTTTTAATGCTAATAGAACAACGCAAAAAGCAAATATAATATATAGTATATAGGCATTTAAATAATTCAACTTGTCTTTGTAAAAACAAACCTCTTTTACTGTAGCATCATCGAAAAACACCCATTTGGAAGACTTGCTGTGATAGGCAAAAGCGGAATAGTGGCGACTGGAGTAGCAGATCATTCCCACCAGGTGAAGGTCACACCTTTTGGCATTCTCATCCGTGACCCGGTAGAAAAGCTGAGCCAAAGAGACACGGGGTGTATGAGGAACAAGACAAAAACACAGACACAGTGTACTCTATGGAGTGATATGTGTACATTGCAGTCGGTTTATTTTTACATCATTGCTTTTATGGCATAACTCCATTTAAAGTACTTCCATAAAGCCATTTAAAATACCAACAATTCACTGACAGCACAACATCACTCATGCAAATCACAGTCTGTTGTGCATGATTTCTGTTCTATGTGAGACTGGTGTACGGAGTGTGGCTTGTGGGCCAGACGGTGTCCCTTACCCCCGAGAGGTTTAGGTGTGGACCCAGTGACCTGATGACATCTTCTGTGAGGTCAGACTGCTCGGCATCCCACACAAACCCGATAGTGACTATTTCTGGGCAGTTCATGAGCACACGGCGAATCTTTATACTTTGGCCACAGTTGCTCTGCAAAAAAGGGGGAAAAACCCGTCAGTCATCTGGACAATTTATCCACACCCAGATACATACTAAAAAGCTACTTAAAGCAGTGTGATCTGTTTGCCGTCATGTCCCTAACACACCACAAAATACTGATTTTGCACACAGCCCCAAATTATTTATTGATCTTCACTGGAGCATTAGGTTCCTCTTAAATACCCTTTGAGAACTATATGGAAACATTGTGAATAAACCCTGCCTTTGTAAAGACAACCATGTCAAATCAGAAAAGTCTTCTCAAGTTTATCAACGTACCACTATGGCAGATAATAGTCCAAGAAGACAGATAAACAGTCTTGAAATTAATCAAAACTAAATAAGATGAAATCACTAGATTTGAGAAGAAATCAACTCAAAGCTACAATCAGCAATACTGGTTGCCAGAAAACACTTGCTCCCTTCAGGGCTGTCCCCAAAGCCCCTCCCTCAGTGCATATACTGGCTTGGGTGCATGGTTGATAGGAAGATCAGGAAGATGTGCTGGTTTGCTGACTCTTGGTTAGTTGCTCGGACTGTTTCTTCCCTAATATGAGAGACAGAGGCAGTCTCCCAGACTCGTCAGCACCAAAAAAGATATTCATATATTGATATTATATTCATAGCCACCTAAAGCAGAAATAAGCAGAATTAAATAAAGGTTCTTCTCAATGGCAGTGCCTTTAAAGGAGCAGTCTGGAGATTCTGTTCAAATTCTAAAGGATTAGATAAAAGATGCTTTTTAATGTTTGTGTGCATTTTATACTGTACAACTGTCTCAGTTCTTTTAATGCAACTGTCCACATTTTTTTTCAAACCCTGCGTGAAATTCCTTGCTCAGATGCACAGAATGCACACAGCACAATGTCACGGCACACACCAGACCAACCAATATCACCACACCAGCAAAGTCCCACATTCATGTAAGAGACATGTAAATAGACCAAGTACCTAGTATAAACTCTAACATGACATGCTGACTTTTCCTTCTACAACAAAAAGTGTCATGTAAGCAACCCTGCTGAAGTATGCCACAGGCCACTTTAACTGGTGACTAACAACATTGTTGCGTCAGCTTTAGTCACTGCTTGACCATTTTAGTCTCCAGAAATGCCAAACGCAGATTGCACACTCCTGACACAAAAGTTCTTCAGGCCTCAATTAATTCAACCAGCCAGTTCCACACAGATATGAAACAAGCCAAGAGTATTTGACACGTCCTCACTCACAGGACAGTTTCGGAGGTCACCCATAGTGTTCGCTGCCTGCAAGAGTTCCCCAAACATATCTGCTCTCAGTCTGTCACTCTTCTCCAGGATTTTCTCCACCTGTTGGCTGAGAGCAACAGAAATATCACAGGAACAGTTATGGGCTTGTAACGTCCACATGCATACCTTAAATATCCTCTGTGAGTACGTGTAAATGCGGCTTAGAAGGTCCAGTAAATTACTGCTTTGCCATAACATTCCTTCATCAGCAGGGAAAAAATACTGGAGGAGGAAGAGCATTCTGACAGCAATTTATGCAAATTCCCAGCTGAAAGCAGGCCCACTTACCAGAGTGCTGTTGTGGAGACATAATGAACCAACTCTGTGAAAGGAAGAGGGTCGGAAGAGGCGCCACAGCTTCGACACACAAACTGGGGATGACAACAATTACACAGATGTTTGACAGTGAGTCAGTCGGAGTCGGAGAGCTGTTTCTAAAAACACTCTGTGCCTTTATGAGACTCTCATCCTATCAACGGGTGATTATAAAGCAACGACACGTAAAGGTGTCAAAGCAGGAAGCAGAAATCAAGTGTACAGCACATGAATACTGAATGAATGAGAGCATCTGTGGCACCTGCTCGTACAACGTCATAGCAAACTTCTGATGCGTGATGCAGGATTTGGAGGTGCAGACCTCAGTAGCGGTGTTTGCCACAATGTGCAGATGGATTCGCTCAAGAATGTTTTCCTGTAACCACAAAAACGAATTTCTCAGGAAATTATGAGACAGTGCGGCAATGTAGACACAATGTTTTCATTCTGTCCCAAACTAGTTTTTAGTGTTAGTTCCCCTATCATGCACATTAACATCAGGAGAATGTGTGTGTTTTGGAGCTGGCGTCTCACCCATCACTATAACCCAGGATTGAAAAAATAATCGGTGAGGAGTCACTCCAGCTTTACATGCACCTCAAGATTGTTCTGCCGTGACTTTGCCGACACTCATCACAGGAAGACACTCACTGTCCTGACCTCTCCCCCATCCCGTCCCGTCCCGTCCCGTCCCGTCCCGTCCCCTCCCCTGCCCTGCCCTGCCCTGCCCTGCCCTGCCCTCCCTTGCCTTCCCCTGCCCTCCCCTGCCCTGCCCTGCCCTGCCCTGCCCTGCCCTGCCCTCCCTTGCCTTCCCCTGCCCTCCCCTGCCTTGCCCTGCCCTGCCCAGAGCTTTGTAAATAAACACTGCAATGAGGTCACAACAGCCCCGGAAACGTACAAAGCACTCGGCGGCATCATCCATCAGGCCCAGCTGAAAGCGTTGCTCGTCCTTAAACGTCTCAGCCAGGGCGTGGCGCAGCGTATCCGACGGCAACGCCCGCTCACGACTCTGCTGGAACTGACTGAAAATACTCTGTGGGAACAGACAAGGGGGCGACACACAGGTTCAGTGTAGTGTAGCATTTTACTACCTGCGATTAGAAACACTGGAATACTCTGAGCAAATCGTACACTAATTGAGCATCAATTAAGTAAGCAAAAATGAAGTACACCACTATCCACCCCTGAGCTTCACCTAGCCTCCTATGTCCCACCAACAAGGTATCCTTTAACTCTTATATTGATTTTGTAGGAGTGGGTTTTAACTACAGTAAACAATTAGGATAGTGGCATTAAAGCACTCACCTTAAGAGCACAGAAAATGCAGGCATCACCTAGACAGAAATGCCCTGATAGCTGCCTCAGACTTCTCCTAAAGATGTCCAGTTGCCATAACACCTGTACAGAACAACCATTGGAACTCAATCACTGCCTCTGTGATGGTCAATCACTTGGTGATGAGTACATTTATGAACTGAACTCTGTGATTACTTTGAAACAACATGCATGCAGTATCCTGTCCATTAAATGTAACAGTACTGAATGAATCAAACACCAAAACAGATCTTCAACCAGCAACAATATTACTAAACTAACCCTGAGCAATTTTGTGAGAAACTAACCATGTTGCAAAAAAGCACTGATTCATTACAGCTACTTTCTTTTTTATCTACTAAAACCTCAAATAACATGGAATTTCATTTCTTGCTATTATATTTGACATGTATTTACATCTACAACATCTGCTTTTACGATCACACAGCCCATTTTGTTCTTTTTACTGGATTTATGGCAGTAATAGATATCAACTTTTATCTATGAGTAAAGGTTGTAACCCATATATTTGAAAGGTTCATCAGTTCATTCACAAGCAAACATATCTAAGGTCTTGTCCACCCACAAAATGATAAATAAGAGCAGAGACGTGATTAAGTGGGACAGACCTGTACAGCACTGTTGAGGAAACAGCTGTTCTGGCCCGGCTCATTCAGCAGGCCTTTGGTGAGGGCCAGGGAGAGCATGCTGCCAGGCTGGTACGTCTTCCCCAGACTGCCACCCTGCTTCTTGAAGAGTTTCACCCATGCCATTGGGTTTGTACCCCGCACCCCTCGAGGAATGAGTCACAGGAAGAGTTACAGCGAAAGGTACTGGTTGGCCTGGCCGTGGTCCATGGGCAGCATGAGTGTCCACACACTTGGGTCCAGTGGATGAGGGAAACTCAACAAAAACTGGTCCAGAAAGATCCAGAGGAAGTCCTTAAACGTGCATATGTTTTACATGAGCGTGCATATGTGTTACATGAATTTTCACAGAGGTAAAGGAAGAAAACAGAACGGCAAAGAGCAGCAAGCATCGCTGTGGGCAGGTGAGAGTCCCCATGGAAGTCCTACAGAGTAGGTGCCATTCCGCCCCAGACTGAGTGGCTTTGCGCTATCATTCCAGAAGCTTCCATTTTGATCACCATCCCCCCTCTCCACTGCCCGAGGGAGAACATCTGTGTGAAAAGGCTCTGCAGAGTCCGTGCTACAGTAGTGTGGCTGCAAGATGGATCCATTTCAATTCCTTTGTCTGTCCAAGAGATCAATTGAGGTCCTTCCCAGGATCATCCATAAAGGAGCTTGAGAGTGGAGCACTTCACTATCTGATAACAAGGAAAGCCTGTGGAGAAGAAATGAGAAGGGGTAAATTAAGAGAAATCAATAGCTATGGCACAGAAAGTCACCTTAAATTAGCCAAAATTTGAAGTGAAAGGTCTGTGCTTTGTGCATATAGGTCAACAGGTCACAAGTTATCTGTTATACGTTCTTTCTTGTTCTCTGTCTTTGTGGGTCAAGTGAAGGTACACAAGGTCAGAGTAACAAAAGAGACACAATAAGTCCCTCAATAGGATAGGATATTCAAGATGAAACATTCATAAAAAGATAAACGGTAAACATTAGAACAATGCAAATCTTTTGTACAAAACCCACAGATGTTTATTAATTACAAACTAACTCAAAGTTCTCCTACAAATACTTCTGATCCCTAGTAATTTGTCTTTACAGGGTGCAGGATCAGGTTCAACCATTGCATCAGGTTCCGTTTGGAATTACAGGGTTCAACTCAATGTTAATTAGCGATTAAGGGTCAGGAGGAGATATATGATACAAGAGTGTTCATCCTATGTCGTATGGTGTTGTTTTAACTCCCTTAAGAGTTTAATATGAATAGCTTTGTTTTTGTGTCTTAACTGGTCTTAAATTATGTTATCGTGCAACCACACTAAAACAAAAAAACAAACCTTACATTACCATACAGAATATCAAAAGTGTCAAGAAACACCTCAGACAAGCAATGAGTATTAACACTAAGGCTGTGTGAGCTTTTACATCTTTGATTCAGATTTACAATTTGACAAAAAAGTTCTATTGTGTGTCTTCCAGTCTCTTCTAGTTCAGAACTAATGCAAAACTCAAAATCCTCTCACCCAAGGATTTGGAGGCAGTTGTTCATTCATTTACTTTCTGCTAAACTAGATCCCGACTAGACCAATGGAATATATTCTAGTTAGTGGAATACTACCATTTCTATCAGAGCCTCCCCTCCAACAGTTAGCTCCCCTCTATTGTATGTGCCAGCGTGACGTTTCTACTGAGTTTGACACAGCCAGTGTGTTGGGTATGACATTTTTGATTGCCTTTTGTTTCATAGGATTATTTTGTGTTCATTAGGGGCCAAACAGCGAAGCTTTGTAAGGCACTAGGGATGCTCCCAAATCCACCCATGGGCCACTTTCTTTATCCGCCGCTGGGACAATGATGAAATAAATACAAGATTTTACAGAAATATGACTGTGCATAGTTGTATTTATTGTGACATCATAGATGAATGCCAAACATGACCAAAAGAATAAGAAAAAAAGACAACTTTTTGTTTTGCTGAAATACTGCCTGCGTACATGGTTTTCTAAGCGTTTGACTGTGGAGTATGTGTATTAAAAGGTTTTTGGCGATATGATAATAGCACATATTGTGGATAATATACATTGGAATCTGTCATTTATTACAAGCTAGCTGAGTTGCAAGGTTGCAAACTTCCAAGGCTTATTTGGCGTGAGATTGACGAAGACTGATCAACTGAGACGGGACTGAGGTTGATGACTTTGGGCATCTGGAAAAAGTACAAATCTCTGTGAGACAGGGATAAGATTACAGCGTACATCACATCCTTTCATAAACAACATTGACAGGGATGTTTTTGATGAAAAACTAGCGAGTCAACAACTTTTCCTAACACAGCCAAACATCAAGCAAGCGCAACACAAGACATAGCAAGACAGCTAATACGTTATTACTGACTAGTCCAACAACTCCAGCTCGGCATCTGATCTTGATTTTTCTGTTCCTTGTATTTACTTCCTTGATTAACCATGTGCTCCTCTGTTTACTTCCTGTATTCCATGTGCTTCAGTCATCCCTGGTGCCTCTTCACGCCCCCTCATTACTGCCTAATGTGTTATTTTGTGTGTATTTTAAATCCTTGGTTTTGTTCAGTTCTTTGTCAGTCAGTGTTCATGGTTCACACTGTTTCACTGCTCCTGTTCATTTGTGATTAAAGATTCATAATTGTGTTTAATCTCGTTTAAGCATTGGGTAGTTGGGTCTGGTGAAGTGAAGTGTGACAATTTTGCTCAATTTAACGTGACTTATGGTATAAACCATGCCCACTTCCGGCCTTCTCTCCGAATACAGATACAAATACCGATCATTTGGTTGGTTGAACAGATGCAGAAAATGCCATCTCTGTACACCTCTGTTCAAGATGCCATCTCTGTACACCTGTGGTAGGCCCCCATTGTGTTTCTACCTTTTCTTATTTATCTTTACTTTCTTCTCCTGGCTAGTGTGTCTATTGCAGCCCCGATAACAGTATGGTAAGTTTTGAAATTTGGCATACTGATTGGAGACAGTCCCCTGATTCTTTTCACCAAGCTTCATATCTGCGCCTCAATCATTGTTGCGCCACCAATGGGTCAAAGTAGGAGATGCGTTTATGTATGTAACTTGAACCATATGCCCAATTTTCAAGAATGAGATACTGCTTGATTCCTTGGATCAACCAGAGTTCAAGGCACCCTACGACACCTGCCGTATTGGATTTTCCACAATATTATGGTATGGTCGGTATCGTATATGGTATAAAAGGTCTTCACTGGACACATATTTGTCAAATCATCACCAAAATTGGCATGTATGTTCTTCAGGCCAAGCCTCACAAAAGTTATCATGTGGATTTTTGATTTTCTAAAGCATTTGTCACAACCACTCGAAACTGACAGCGAAGCCACCAAACATATCTGAGTGTGACGGACCGAGCCTCGGGTTTCAAAATGTGGGTGAGGCCCAAAAAGCTCACAGACAGAGTGAGGGTTCAAAGATATATTGATTTAATCATTTCTCAAAAATATCCAGGAAACCTGCTAGGCCTCTCAATATGCAGAAGACAATAATAGGGCCAATGATTTTCCGCGATAACGGAAAACGGACGGAATTCGCGGAATGAACACTTTGAAACGGAATTGCACCTTTGAAACGGAAACGTCATTTTGTTCATACAAATCGCCCAAATTCCCCTGTATTTTGGGCTGCAAGGCTATATTTCTTTCAAATAAACACAACAACGATTGCAAAGATGAACAAACATTAATTAAAGAACAAAACCACTGAGAAAATGTCACGTCTGCCCTGAACTCCGCTCCGGCCACGCCCCCTTTTCAACCGTTGACCCACACACCTCCGCTAAAGTCACATTCAGTCACATTCACGCGCTCGTCTTCCCAATCGCATTTAAAACAAAAAATGTTTAGTCTTCTGTTCTGTTGATGGCTGGCAAACAACAATCTAAGAAGGGCACATGTTATTCACTAATTTTAAGCCATCAATCTACCTCAGAGTGAACAAAATGAGCTGAAACGGGAAAAAAAACGGAATTCACCAAATGTGAAACGGAAAATGCATTTTTTTGAAACGGAAAATCATTGGCCCTACAATAATCAGCAGTCTCACTGAACATATAACCTGCTAAGCCTCTATATGAGCATAGGACAATCATCAGCAGTTCCAATCTCCATAAAATACCTGCTACACCTCTCATTTACCAGAGGACAATACATAGATGCACATACCTGACAAGACAAGAAGACTAAACTTTTCCCTGGACAGAACAATCAAAATATATAAGAGGTGGCCAGCACCATTTCTAAAAAAGGGGTAGACACAAAAATCAAACAATACACAGATGACGAGACAGACCCTGAAACATAAACATAGAATTTCTCTGTATGCTAAATAACAAAGAAATAACTACGTAATAAATAATCACATTTACAGGTATGTAAAACTCCAACACCTTATCGAGGTGATTTGGCCCACACCATTTTCTCATCCCTACTGCCATAACAGGGAATCAGCAGTCAAATTAAACTGGGAACCAAAATAAATGTTCAGGACTGACCAGCTGGCTGAGGCCACAAACTCTAGCCTGCTGGCCCCCTCATTGCCGTTTGCAGCTATATTTATTAATGGTTTTATTTTGCATGACAAATAAAAAATAAAACAGCTGTCAAGAGTACATTTCATCACCAGGGTATACAAATAAATATTGCATCTATGTATGTCTTCATGTGACAATAAAGTGTTCCATGGATTTGCTAATTTCATTACAAGGCATACACCAGGTACAATCTGTGTTAAATCATCATCAAATGTAATCAATTTGTCTTGGAATTAGTTAGCAGGGAGCTGCGGTCATGAAATCTATGAACCTGTTGTCGATAATTCTACACAGTAGAGGATGAACAGAGGTCTCATTACAATACCAAAGTCCATGCCATCACACAAACAACCCATCTCTAATCAGTTCAGCTGTATGTTTTTAGGAATTGATTGATTTCTGTTATTTTGGAAATGTTTTTCATCACAACAGGTTTCTTATGATGCATTCAATCTCTGCTCAGTTTAATGTATGGAGCTGAAACCCATGGTACCAATTCCAAGGTAATGGAATGGATCCAAAGTAATTGCCACAAATCCTTGCCATCGTATGCATATACAAACGCACTGCGTGCATATTTGGAGACCTGTCACATAATCAGTACAACGTGTCCGTCACATAATCAGTACAATGTGTATACACTGTTTGTTGCTCAGGTGAAGTAATCCTCTTTCCATAAGTGAAAGAAAGAGAGTGGCGGAATCTTAGTCTGCAATCAGACTAATTGTAAGAAGGGACCCTGGGCTAGTCTCTCAGAAAAAAACACAAGCACTGTAAGTGGGTTAATAGGTTAGTGTCCACTAAAACCACTAATCTTTCAAGCCGTTCAGCTCTGTAGACATGGCTGCCGACTTAGCTAATGAAACAAGTGCAGGTCTGTTGCAGAACAGCCACATGGCAGATCGGAGCTGCAGCTGCTGCGGTAAATGTGTAATTGATTAATTGTTTGAGTGACATCAGAATGCGTTTGCCAGTTTTCCCAGACCAGGTTTTAAAACCGAATACTGTCTGGGTTATTGGGAAGCTTCAGAACAACAAGAATGTGTAACATCAACCGAAGATAAATATTTTGCAAATGAGTGAATCTCGTGACAGAATTTTGAAAATTGCCCAAAATTAAATATTTTCTGCCACTTTCGGCAAATCAGTGACTGCAATAATAATAATAATAATAATAATAGTAGTAGTAGTAGTAGTAATTGTTGTAGTTGTAGTAGCAGTAGCAGTAGGAGTAATTCCAACCTACCTAAGTGGTGGACATTGCTTCAACCTGTCCATCACAGTTAAGATTCATGATCACATTCCCGGTCATGTTCTAATGCTCAAATGATCAATATTATTATCATTTAGTGGTAGCAGGAGTAATAGTTGTAGCACTGACTATGGACATATCCTCATATATGGAGTTGTAATCATCTTCTCTACCTCTATAAGTATTCACTACTTAGTGCTATGTGGATACTAGGGGTGGGAATTTCCACAAAGGCGCCGATACGATACAGTCACACGCAACAATACGATATTATTGAGATTCTTTACATTTTACAATACCACAAATATTGGCATTCGATTTTGTGATACATTGCGATTTATTCCTCCCATGTATTATGTTTCTTATACTGGGAGTCTCTGCAGCTGTCTTGGCACAATACATTTCTTTTCCCTTTCCAATTCACGCTGTGACGCAACAGAAGAACGAGGTTGTGCCATCTTGTGGACTTTAGAGACAATGTCATCAGAATAGATGTATGTACCAAAATAAAATTGAAGTCATAATATTAACTAGATAAATATTGTGATACTTGCCGCTGATATAGCCATACTACACTCCCACCTCTAATGCATACACATTCCCCTCTGTGTTTCTGCTTATTCCCCACTCTCTCCTGGTTTCTCTTCCCCACTATCTCCTGGTTTCTCTTCCCCACTCTCTCCTGGTTTCTCTTCCCCACTCTCTCCTAGTTTCTCTTTCCCACTCTCTCCTGGTTTCTCTTTCCCACTCTCTCCTGGTTTCTCTTTCCCACTCTCTCCTGGTTTCTTCTTCCCCACCGCTTGTCTCTTCTTTCTAGCTTCCCTTTTCATAGTTAAAATCACGTATTACTGTGTAGCTGTTCTTTGTGACTCTAAGGTGTGCATCTCTGGTCTGAAGGCTATACTGTTTCTGCTTTTGCTTTTGAGACATAGAATATGGGATTACCATACTGAGATCAGAGTTTGGTAAACCAAACTATACTCAGAGAGGTAGCATAGGTCAGCCTTAAATTCATGCTATTTTCACCAGGATTGCCATAGTTGCGACACGTAGATGTTCTATTCTGCACTTTATGTAGGATGCAGAGAGAGGTATTTAGCTTCTTCCCACATACTCCACATACTCTGTGCACACATCCCCACAGAGTCACAGCAATCATATCTGAACCGTGGAAATTGACCGATCTGCATGGAAACAACACAATAAAAGTTGAGAGCATGTCGGAATCACATGGCTAAAGACTGAGGCCTATGCTGTGTTCCCCAGAGGCTCAACAAGGAAAGAGCAGAACCCCAGACGTCTAGCTGATTGATTCAAGAAAGTCACCTTCACAACTACAAACATTATTTATGCTTTTGTAGATGTTGTAGAAGTTGTATACATGCTCAGTTCAAATCTATGCTGACAAAGAGGTAATGCAAGTACAGCAATATATATATATATATATATATATATATATATATAATCAGTTTATGGCATTACTTTCCAATAGATTACAAATATCACAAGGTTGTTGCAAATGTAATACAGCTCTTGGGCAGTTGGTAACACATTAAAATACTTGGTAACACACTAAAATACATAAATAATACACATAATATAATATACTGTTTTGTATCTAGACAACACACTATAAATAACAGATAGTTTAATAGTATAGTATAGTATAGTATAGTTTAATAGTATACTTTCAGTTAAAGTGATCGGGACAATATTTGAAATTGAAAGTTATTTGCATTGGCTACATATTATATTGTGTGTCATGCGAAAGAGATATCTGTGAAAGAGATATATTCAACATTGTTAAACAAAATAAAAAAA
>NC_045173.1:4923764-4957922 GCF_900700415.2 Clupea harengus
ATCTCAAAACCAGCTGCCCTTTCCTTGACTGAGTACTGTAAATATACATACCGACAATCTGATTAAAATGTTGCACTAGAGAGCCACCTATTGGAGCCTAGGGTACCCACACTCATGTTAAGCAAGTGTCACTCAATACTGTAAAATATGCATCTTGTTTTAACCTGTTCAATTGGCAAGCACATTAGACACTGTGCACTGAAAAAAAAAAAAAATTTCAGTTTGGGGATGTCAATCATCAGGACAGAAAAAAATATCTTGGGGCACAGTAAACGCTCAGTGGCATGCCATGGCTTGAGGAACCGAACCAAGTAACCTCCAAGTATACCAATTTTGTACTGGAGGATGTGTGCAAATGTCAATCTTTCCAAGAGGGTGAAGTAGAATTGCCATTTCAGCCTGTGGCCTACTGGAAATGGCTGCCCTCTACTTGACCTATCAGAATACAATATAACAGGAGAGATGTAAATTAGCATAGCCAGTTATTTAATCATAGCTGCTCAAAAGCACACAGATCCAAAGGACCATATAACAAAAAAAGTCATATTTTAGTCAAGCCCAGTTTGGTCCAGCGGCAGGTTGATCTCCAAAGAGCACAGGATGTCAGTACCCCTGCTACAGCTGAAGGAGGACCTGGCAGACTTACACAGAATGGTGGACATCAGGCAGCTGGTGAACAGCAGGGATAAATCAAGCAGACTAAGAAGGAAACATGTGATGGACAGAAAGGTTAGATGGCCAGTGGCTTCTAAAGTCAAGGAATGGGGTTACATCAATGATGATTTAAAAGGAATTTTGGAAGGACTGAAGGGTAGAGCGGAGAGTAATTTGAAACGCATCAGTGACACCATCTATAAGTACGGCATGGGGAGGTATGGAGTTTGTCAGAATGCTAGGAAGGAAAAGCAAAGTCAAGCCAAGTCAAGATGACAGGTTGAAATAGACACTCATTTGAGCAGTGGTGGAGGAAGTACTGAAGTTTAGTACTTAAGTAAAAGTACAAGTACCCAGCAAAATATATACTTAAGTAAAAGTAGAAGTACTACATCAACACTCCTACTTAAGTAAAAGTAAAAAGTACTTACTTTTAAATGTACTTTAAGTATTAAAAGTAAAAGTACTCACGCAATGGGTTGTCTCTCAATGTCTAGGCTGTGCCATTTTGATAAAGAATGCAGATATAGCTACTAGTAATACTTATGCCTCTACAGATGTCACTACTAGTAATAATTATAAGCAACAACATTTGTTTATTGGAAAGGTTGGTGTACTTATTGTGCTTACCCTCTGTAATACTGTTCACACTCGAATTTACAATTCTGCGAGTGACAAGTTATCTACCATGGATTATCTGCAAAGTTAATACTGTAAAGCCTAACCAATGAAGACACCATGCGATATCTTTAAATATTTTATTTAATTGTAAACGTGTACAAATGTAATTGTAAAACTGGTCAATGCAGAGTTTTATGCTCTATTGATTGCAGAAAAGGAAAAAACATAATAATGTGTAACCCAAGACTAAAAAAGGTAGATCTTGACATAGCTAACCTACCAGCTTTATCTTACCACTACGTTAAATAAATAATGACGGTACAATCATGTTATTTTGATGCTATTGCTGTATGTCAACATGTATTTCGCTAGATAACAGTATTATATCATGCCAGTAACCAAATTAAATAATAATAATAATAATAAAACTTTATTTATATAGCACCTTTCATGCAAAAGAATGCAGCTCAAATATATATAATATGCAAAAGTCAGGGACATTAACTTAGCATAGCAAGAATTCCGCTTATCCAACATGCTTCTTTAAATTTGAAGGCAAATTCTTGAAGGTTAGCAACTCCTTTTTTTGAGGCAGACAGGAACCGCACTGAAACCTCCACGAGTCATTCTTGGGGCCTCTGAACTCGAACATGTCTTTTAAATAGGACCAAGGGTGGCTCATATCAGAAGGCTCATTCGAGGCTGACTCTGGATCCATGTTGAATGATTAGGCAGTTTGTCAGGCTGTCTGTTGAATGCAGTTACGTGCGGTGAGGTTCGTGGCTGGTGAGGCACAGAAACCGGAAGTGATTACGTCATTCTGGTCTCTAGTTGTTTAAAACATAGACATGTATACATACAAGTTATTGTCAAATACTCAACTGACTTGTTAACCGAAATTTTACAGTCATACGACTAAACTCACAAGTGACTTGTTAACCTAAGCTATACGGCTAAACACACAACCGGAGACGGTTGTGACGGTGGTCAAACAGGGGACTGACGAACACTGCGATTGCTTTGTTCTTTAATTCCTGTTCCAGCAGTGGTCAAAGTCCACTCCCAGGGAAAAGAGGACCATGATCCAGGATGAAGTCCGAAACCTTGAGGAAGAAGGAAGAAGAGCTAAATTCATCGAGCTCGCAACTCAAGGTGCCTGGACAAGGTGAAACCTTCCCAAAAGAACCATCACGTGGAGTGAGATGTGGCGGTTGGAGCCGTTCCGTATCTCCTTTATGCTCTGAGCAGTGTACGACACCCTACCGACCCCAGTCAACTTGCACAGGTGGGGAATGAGGGAGGACCCACTGTGCAGGTTGTGTGGCGGTAAAGGAACCATGGCGCACATCCTATCGGGGTGCAAAACAGCATTGACCCAGGGGAGGTATAGGTGGCGCCATGACATGGTGTTGGCACAGCTCGCAGACACCCTGGAGCAAGAGAGGAGAAAGAAACGTCCAGCCAAAACAAAGCCACTGTTGAGTACCATCGCCTTTGTAAAAGAGGGTCAGAGGCCAGCCGTCCAAAGCCAAGCCAAGCAGAATCTCCTGCAGTCAGCCCAGGGATGGGTTTTGGAGGTCGATCTGGGGAGGAAACTCCACTTCCCAGAGGCGGTACTGTCCACAACCCTAAGACCAGACATCATCATGTGGTCCCTAGAGGGTAAGAAGATCATCCTGGTGGAACTAACAGTCCCGTGGGAAGAGAACTGTGAGGAGGCGGCAGAGAGAAAGAAAATGAAGTACCAACAACTTGTTCAGGACTGCCGGGACAAGGGGTGGACAACATGGCTGATGACAGTGGAAGTGGGTTGTCGAGATTTCCCAGCTCAATCAGCCTGGAATCTGATGACAAGGGTTGGACTAAGAGGCCACCTGAGGAAAACAGCTATTCGTAGGTTGGGAGAAGCGGCAGAGAGAGCCTCCTGTTGGCTCTGGCATAGGAGAGAGGACACTAGCTGGAAGCCTGGAGGAGGGGGGCAGTGACTTGGCCAAGCACTGCTGACCTGCCAACTGGAGAGTGTTGTGGTTAAGGGTTGAAACACTCTAAGAAGGTTGGGGACCACCTGATGACCCCTCCTCCAGGCCAAGGCTTCATCCATTAGAAATGGATTGAAAATTGCATCTTTGATGTATTACAAAACTGTATCATACACAAACAACAGTTGGCATAGGCAGCATTGCTGACAGGCAAACTTCTTCTGTCTCATTTTATACAACACATTAATCAAATAAAAGTAAACCAGTGCACAAACAATTCGAACAACCATGCACATATTACACACACATTTCGCTATTTGAGCAACATACCTGTATCATACACAAACAACAGTTGGCATACGCAGCATCTGCACAAGTAAAATAAAATGATAAAATACATCAGGTTCAGTATGGCAGCACGGTTAGCTAGCCAACGCTAGCTAACGGAACGTGAGGAATGGGGAAGTTCCCAGCGAATTATAGCTAAATCACAGTGTGTATATAATGAACCTCTAGTCAAGTGAAAATTACAATCAACTTTCTGCCGATTGACAAAACTGCTTTACAACCAACACAATACATAGTAATCATCAAAGTTGTCGACATTCACTGCATCTATCTATCTAAAAGTTTACAAATTGTGATGGTAATTTTGCATAGTGGACCTACTGCTGACAGGCAAACTTCTTCGGTCTCATTTACATTCCAGATATTGTCACACGTTGAGAAGAGATGACAGGGAAAGCAATAAGCTCCGGCATTGGTCTCCCATCATTGAACATTTCACGTTTGGACTGAAAGTCCAGTTTTGAGAACTGCTTCAGCTTAGCAATAAAATCTTCCATTTTCGCCGTCAAGTAGAAGTGTAGAAGAAGAGCAACGTTCCCCAGCATAACCCCGACAGGTGCGCCCTCGCACGCCCCCTTCATTGAGGCAGAGGTACTGTGTGCCTCACCTACATGATTTTTCAATGCGTTTTGAGCTCAGCTCAAAGGTTCTACGCATGCGCACGCATGCGCAAAACCCAGTTTGTAGCGATTGCACAATGTCGGTAGGAAAAACGTATGGCCAGAGAATGTGTATTAAAACCGGATGTCGTCACTTTAATCCGGTCTCTGGTTGGATAAAACTTTTCAACAGAAATGGACAAGGACCTTTGATTTATTCTGTAGGAACCATGCCGATGCCTGACTTTTAATGTTGTGTGACGTTGTTGAAGTTCAAGTTCAACATTAATAGCGATTGAATTACCCTTGTGTCGTGTAATCGCTAGCAGTAAATAAACGTTAATAACTTGAATGACTGATTAAGGATATATGTTACACATCACAAACACATGTAATCGATGGGTTTTGGGGGAAATGAGGTAATTGGTTAGCTTAAATTGCAGTATCTTAGGCGAGCTAATTGACCTGGCTAGCTATAGCGGAATTAACAGTGCTAGCTTTGTGTTTGGTCATATAGCTTCGTAAAAGTTCGGTTAACAAGTCACTTGTGTGTTTAGTTGTATGACTTCGTAAAAGTTCGGTTAACAAGTCAATTGAGCATTAAGCCACCTGACTATAATGGGTCTATTCATATCAGCATGCTAACGTTAGACTTATTAGCAGCGAGGCTAGCTAGCTACTATGTGTTCCAATGGATTGTTGGTCTAAGCATTATCTTCAGTTAAGTCCTACAATAGGACAATACTCTGCAACATTCGTGTACCACATGGACAACTAACCGAGTCAATGTAGACATAGGTTAACAAGTCACTTGTGTGTTTATTTGTATGACTTTGTAAAAGTTCGGTTAACAAGTCAATTGAGCATTAAGCCACCTGACTATAATGGGTCTATTCATATCAGCATGCTAACGTTAGACTTATTAGCAGCGAGGCTAGCTAGCTACTATGTGTTCCAATGGATTGTTGGTCTAAGCGTTAGCTTCAGTTAAGACCTACGTGTACCACATGAACAACTAAACGAGTCAATGTAGACATATAAAAAGTTGTGTAGATAGCTTTATTCACATAAGCCATATAACTTCACAAAAATAATAATAATTTAAAGAAAACCGATCGTTTGCATGTCAGGCGATCAACACAACTTCTCAACTAAAAAGTAAAGGTCCTTGTCCATTTCTGTTGAAAAGTTTTATCCAACCAGAGACCGGATTAAAGTGACGACATCCGGTTTTAATACACATTCTCTGGCCATACGTTTTTCCTACCGACACACAATCCTAGGTGAGGCACTGTCGCTACACGATGGTAGTCCTTTGGGGGATAGTAGTCCCTCACATTGCGCATGCTCAGGCCTCACTATCTCCCATAGACAATACATGGGTTGTGTTCGGATTCTTAGATAGATGTCTAATCCTTGATCTCTTGTTGGACAGGTGTCTGACGAGAGAGGTCCTTTCGGGGGAAGGTATCTCAAAAACCGTTGATTTCGAACAGTCTATTAAGATAGGATGTACGGCAACATGACGGTGTGTCATCATGCTGTGTGTGCTTATTTGCTAGCTAGCAGCTACTGTTAGCGACCTGGCTAACGGATACATCGCTAACGAAACAGACTATTTTTGTTAATCAATCATGACATAAGTACATAGTACACTGTTTATTTCTCTGTAATTTTTTTTTTAAATTACCAAAAAAGCAAAGAAACGTACATCGGTGAATACTTTTGTGGAACTTCGACGATTTCATCCGCCATCTTTTTTTTAATTTGTCTCCGGTTAGGGAATGGCGCAGAGAGTTATGGGTAATACCTGCCGCCATAAGAGAGCAAGGCAGCTCAGATGCTCTCTTGAAAAATGACCGTTATGTGACGTATTTCAAGGTATCTTACTAAAGCGGAAAAGAAGGTTTAAGACATTTCGAACAGTACTTGCTCTCTTACTAGGGAGGGAGGAAAGAAGGAAGGGAGCATTTTAAGCCTATTCGAACAGACCCATGGTGCCTCACCTGACCGCACGTCCCTTGTTTTCTCCCGTCTATTTGAATAGGACATGCGCAAATTCAGCGAATTCAGCGATTTTGATCATAAAAATGCTCGAAATGATTGGAATCATGCCGAAATTACACCTATACCACAGATTAGTAGAGAAATATAAATATTTATTTTATAATTTTTTTTTTTTTTTTTACTTTTCAAGATGACAGGTGGCTCTGCCTCACCTGCCTCATATCACCGCACGTCCCTGGTTGAATGTTTAGCCAAAAGGCAAGTCTACCGCTTGTGCTGCTGCCAAACGCACACTCTGCTATCATTCGAGCAGATAGAGCCACCTGATTGGTTTAAACTTCCAAAACAGCAACGCAATCCATATTTTTGTGTAGGCAACATTTTGGCGAAACTGTGTTCATAAAATGTAACGAGTAACGACACATATTGTAGAAATGTAGTGGAGTAAAAAGTATAGAATAGATAATAGCTGCAAAGTGTAACGAAGTAAAAGTATAAAGTATGCACTATTATTTTTACTTACTTAAAGTACAGATAAGTAAAAATGTACTTAAGTACAGTAACGAAGTACAAATACTTCGTTACATTCCACCACTGCATTTGAGAGAGGCAGCTGAAGAAGCAATGGACACGAGCAGATGATGAACAGAGAGAAGGCATTAGTCTACTGCAGGCAGAGGTGAAGAGTAGATGATGAACAGAGAGAAGGTATTAGTGTACTGCAGGCAGAGGAGTAGATGATGAACACAGAGAAGGCATTATAGTCCAGGCCTCCTCATTTTGGAGCCAAAAATAGAACTAATTGTAAAATTAAATTGTTCAGCATAGATCACTTCTATGAGGTGTCCAGAACAACATACTAAAAGTCCTAAGAAATCCTAGTTGAGGAAATATGTTTAATTCTCATCTATCCGAGATGTGTGCTAATAATGCCAGGCAACAATACACCCCAAAAATGTATTTTTTTCCCTTTACTCCTATCAAAAAGAAACTTTACACAATGAAAGTACCCATGAAAAGTAACATTTTTTGTATTACAAGTTTCTTTGAAAATGAATTTCAATTTGCAAATGAGCTATACACTAATCGAATATGCCCAAAATTCACCCAAATAGGCTTCATTTTTTCCTTTACTCCTACCAATAAAACTTTACATAAAAAAATATTATTTTACAATTAGTCTGTCGTAAAACGCTACTTTGCCTGGACTATTAGTGTACTGCATGCAGAGGAGTAGATGATGAACAGAGAGATGGTATTAGTGTACTGCAGGCAGAGGAGTAGATGATGAACAGAGAGAAGGTATTAGTGTACTGCAGGCAGAGGAGTAGATGATGAACAGAGAGATGGTATTAGTGTACTGCAGGCAGATGAGTAGATGATGAACAGAGAAGGTATTAGTGTACTGCAGGCAGAGGTGAGGAGTACACTGACTACGCTAAGGAGGCTCCTCAGATGCAGAAGGAAGAAGAAGCTAGAGCTGCATTTGCAAATCAGAATTCATGCTACATGATTTACACCGCCATACATATTTGTATGACAATTACAATTACATTTAGGTACCATACCATTGGTAAGACCTTGCCTGGTAACTGAAATCGTTATGCTTGCATGTGACAGGTTTGGCTACTGGGGGAAATCACCAACCAATTTAATATACATTTAACATATTTTCCTGGGTACAATTTAGAAAACATGTTTAAATAGCCTTGTATGGAACAAACGTAACAAACTAGATCAGTGAAATAAACTGCCTCCATCTCTTCACGCAGCATTAAGGAGCTTTGGTCAAAAACTAGCAAGCAAGCCAACTAAAGCATTCGCAGTCCTTCCAAACACCACCAATAGCCCAGTGGTCACTGAAAAGCTCATCAGCAACGGCCTGCTTGGTGGACGGGCGTCTTCTGACAATATCGTGCAGGGGTTAAAGCAAAAAAAAATCCTGAGCCTGAACTTTTTTTGGTGTGTGGGTGAATGGGAGGGGGGGGCATCGTCCCGTGGCGTGGACACATTCGCAAACAAAAAAACAAACAAACAAACAAAAAAACATTTAGAAATGAATGATTGCAGATTATGGTGAGACTTTTGAAACTGCAATCCCAAGAAAGGTCAGCAATACTACTCCACCTCACTACAATATGGTACTAACACATGTAGCATTTACGATTTCTTTTGATATCAAGTTTTGCTGCTAAGCTTTGTCCTTGAAAGGTTACAAGATGACCTACAATCCCAAGGTGACATGTTATAAGGGTATGTGAAATGCAGTCAGTGGAAGATTTGATTTGGAAGCATTTAAATGAGGATATATGAAAAAGGACAGCGATTCACTTTTTAAACCGTTGAACTATAGATAATAATGTAGTTTTATATTGCAACATTTCCATACTTACTTTGTTCAAAAGAAATAATAGTAAATTAAATACTAGGAAATTAATAGAAAATATATCAATAAAATAAATAACAAGCAAAACATTAAAATGTTACAAGAACTGGTAACTTAAATGTTGGGAAATAAATACAAAACAGGACTTTGTCCATGTTCTTGTTGGTGGCTTCGTCGACATTTAAGGAAAACATGCCGTTTTTTTTAGCTTTTCCGAAATACGTCTTTTAATCTCTGGTGTTATGCCGTGTGTGTTAAAATAGCTGGCATGCTGATTGGATATCGACAGTTTAGTCAAAGCAATTGTTTTCAGCTATTTTTTGGCATAAATTCACCACGGGTTGGGCGGGCCTGAAAGACAGATCTTGCTATGCGATGAACGTGCACACGCGTATTTTCAGGTCAGACACACGGTCAGTTATTGATGCTGGTACATCAGCTGTGGTTGTTGCTCCCGGTAACGGCGTTGTGTGTTGGAGAGCACAAACGGCTGCTCTATGAGCAGGGTCTAACTCATGACGTGGAAGCACTTTTTTCCGGGTCGTTGCATATAGTATCTTTTTCGAGCACAAAGTGCAGAAGCAAGCACCTGCTTCTCTTAACTTCTTAGTTCCACCAGCTACCAAAAGGCTTACTGTCCTTCCCTATCTCTTCTATCCATGCCCAGCGCCATTTATTTTTCAATCCTTTATCAACTAGGAGGGCATCTTCCCCAGGATTCATGAACTTACTCTCCATCCTACTCTCCTTCTGTGACATCTCTCTACTCGGGCATCTACGCAGCATAGGCAGAGCGATAGAGAAAAGTCGGTGTTTGAAGAACATTTTCCCAAGACCCGCCCCAATCTACTTCTGATTGGCTAATAATGTTATTTTGAGAGCGGGAGAGTTGTTCTCCTTTCATTTCATTGGCAGACGAACTCATAAACTCGAAAGTGATGGTGATGATATCGAGACGTGTTCTTTCTTTTTTTATATATATATATATATATATATAAGACTTTTTTCCGCAGCCAAACGCCGCACGCCGGAAATCCGGCACGGTGCCGGAATACTTTAATCTCTGATCGTGCCATGAAGGCTTTTCTTGCATCCGGATGGGCTGTTTTTGTCCAGACAACACTTAATAATGCACAGCCTGGATGGCTAGAGGGAACATGTGTGTATCTGTCCTTCACATGAACATACACAATCAAAAGTAATTTTAAGATACCAACCAAAAGTGTTAGTAAAAAAAAAAAAACTGATAGAAAAAATTAATAAAGCCAACCACTGACCTTCCATTATTTACCAACATTGTGTTGTGAGACTCAAATTGTCACGTTTTTTTTTGGCCCAGAACGCATAACTATAGTGCATGACCCTGGATGGCTAGTGGAAACAATATACATGTTTGTACATCTGTCCTTCACATGACCAAACACCATCTAAATTAATTTTAAGACGACACCAAAACTAGTTCCCTAAAACCATACCTCAAAAAAATGTGGCATTGCATAGTGTACCATGGTGTTGCTTTCACAGCCTATCTGGCCAGTTTGTATGACTACAGAGCCACCTATTGGAGCCTGAAGTAACTACAGTCATGTTCAGCAAGTGTAACAGTCCTGTGTGAAATGTGCTTCTGCGTTTAACCTGTTCAATGGTAAGCACCAAAAGAAACCCTGATTGACCAGGTAAGTGATGCCAATTCTCACAGGACAATACATAGAGGCACATTGAATGCTCAATTTCAAGCATGTGCACACCAGTCCAAGTGATCTACAATAACGGTTTTGACTGGGGGATGCGTGCAAATGTCACACTTGAAAGTGCAAAATCAAAAATGAACAGAAACATTGATTTCACCAAAAGTTTTATTTTTTGATTTACATGTGGATGCTTCACTTCTGGCTGGACTCGGACTTGGATGTGGATTGACGCAGGGAGGAGAGGCGACGTCTCTTTTTGATCTGCTCTTGACGCTTCTCTTTGGCCTCCTGCAGACACACAAAAAAGAAATCAGTATGGTTAATTTCCCCTTCATCCACACGGACTGAAAAACACTGTCTAAACTTCCCGTCTGGTTTACTTCAGTATATGCTTAAAACCGTGTCTATGCTAAAAATCCTAACGTTTACATAGCAAAACCACCACCAAAGTCTCTACAATCAGAGCATGCAAACACATGGAAAATCTTGTGAGAACAGAAACAATGTTAACAGAAGTTAACATTGTGTTGTGCAGCAATTAATTTAAATTGAACTTGTTCAGGATAACATTTACATTAAATGAAGACAAGTTGTTACTAAATGCCAAAATTGCCCCTGGTATTTCAAAGACTACCTCCAACAGAATTGTATTCAATTACAAGGGGTGAGGAAGCGCAGCACAGTTACAACCAGACTGTTTTAAGAGTTAAGTTGTATCCGGTTAGCAGCTCCACAGTTTCTATAGCACCACACTGTCCCCCCTTTGAGGCTACGGGAGAGCCAGAAAAGGTCTACTGGGGTGCTGAACTAACCAATGGCAGTTTCTTACCGGTGAGGTTTACAAGAAATGAAATACAATATCAAAGACAAGCCTAAGCAAGAGTGGACCGCATTTAAACCAAAAAAAAAAAACACAACACAGCCCTGGTGTTACTAGTCAGTACTGAGTGAGTCATTTGTGGCCACTATTGGGCTCATTTAGGCATTACAGCATGATTCCATTTTGGCACTATATAAAAGGGCCTTCTATACCAGGTAATTTGCTGGTATACTGAAATCATTTTAGAATATAATTTCCATTGTTCACCAATCTCCCAATACCCAGAGCGCTAGAGCAAATTACCTCCCCTCATTGAATCTACAGCCTCCAAAGCCACTAGTAATTCTGTCGGGCTGTAAGCTAGACAGCCACGGCCCACTGACAACAACTGCCACTGGCCTGCCTTTAGGTCCATACAAGATGTCTGGTGTACTCATTAGATTAACTCTTCCTTCCAATAGTTCACGAAGCTACAACCACTCATTAGGAAACCACAAATCACACCTGACCTGCTATTTACCTAAACTTAAAGTAATTACGCATTACTACTTTACTAAGTTGAATAGCTAGGGTTAATTACACAGCAGTACTTGACTAAGTTCAATAGCTGGTTAGCCCTATGGTTATTTAACTCCAAACAACCATACCTTCATCCTCTTGGCCAGCAGCTTGGCATAGTCTGCAGCCTCGTCCTTGTTCTTCAGGGTGCGCTGTCTCTTGAGTGCAATGCGGCGGCGCTTGTGCTGCAGCACGCGGGGGGTCACCAGGCGCTGGATCTTGGGGGCCTTGGTCCTGGGCTTCTTACCTAAGTAGACCAAGTAAGATTTAGGGACCAGAAATGACCCCAAAAAAGGAGTACATGCATACGCACATGAAGCCACTGTTCCTTTAGACACCAACAGTAAAGGCTCACAAGCCAAACTGCAGTTACACACACTGCTTTGTTAGATAGACAGATGCCTTGAAAACACTATGGTTGGGATCAAAGTGGCTTGACATCTACAACAGTGAGATCTGCCATCCTAAAGCCCAGGTGAGGAGCAGAAACAATGTTTACAGAAGTAAACATTGTGTTGTCCAGCAATTACTTTAAATTGAACTTGTTCAGGATAACGTTTACATTATATGAAGACAAGTTGTTAGTAAATGCCAAAATTGCCCCAGGTACTCCAACAGACTTATATTCAGATTACAAGGGGTGAGGAAGCGCGGCACAGTTACAACCAGACTGTTTTAAGAGTTAAGTTGTATCCGGTTAGCAGCTCCACAGTTTCTATAGCACCACACTGTCCCCCCTTTGAGGCTACGGGAGAGCCAGAAAAGGTCTACTGGGGTGCTGAACTAACCAATGGCAGTTTCTTACCTGTGAGGTTTACAAGAAATGAAATACAATATCAAAGCCTAAGCAAGAGTGGACTGGATTTTAACCCAAAAAGTAGTTAACTAAATTTTAATCCAACATGAAAATGTAGAAGCCCTCAGGGTGCCTGTACAGCTCCACTGCTTGGTGCAAAGTTAACTCATCAGCTAATTAATTAACATACCCTAGCATCTGCCAAATGTAAAGGTAGAGCTAGGATATAGCTATAGAGATAGGTACTAGCAAGGATAGCCAACTGGCATGAGTCGTCGCATATTTTAGTCTGGGGTTTGTATCTAATACATTAACAGAATTTGGTATGTGGAAGGGGCTCATCACTTCTCCCTCCCACTCTTTGTTCTTCCCCGTCATAAATGACTGACATCCGATTTATGATGGTAAACTAAAAGCTCAGCCCCACTTAACTAATGAATTATAACACTTCATTTCACTGTAAAATGATAAGCTTTGCAGGTGTGTGGCTTCAGGTAGCACTTTAGAATTAGGTTTTATGCATGATGGTTTATCATGGAACCTTCACATGGTATAATAGGTCTTAGGGAAAGTAATTTCAGTTGGCCTAAACTGGAATGGTTCAGAAAGATAGCAATTCACCTAAAACGTATAGTTTAAGACGCGCAGTCACAGGGCCACCATAACTGTCTCTAAGCAGCAGGAAAGTATATTAAAATCCATTGAATGTAATGCTGGCATTAGGTGAGCAGAGGACATGTACGTGTAGATAGTGGTGGAAGTGAAACATGCGAGCCTTACCCTCCTTAGTCAGGGGTCTTCTGACCACATACTGTCTGACATCATCCTCCTTGGACAGGTTGAAGAGCTTGCGGATCTTGCTGGCCCTTTTGGGTCCAAGACGGCGGGGCACGGTGCTGTCGGTCAGGCCTGGGATCTCGTTCTCACCTGTGGAAAAGAGTAGGGTCAACTAAGCAGTTTCCAGGAATATACAAGAAATATTTAACCATTACTGTTGATGTGATCTTAAGCGTGGATATAAGTAAAGGCTAACTAGAATGACCAGTGGGCCAACTCACACCAATAGCAACTGCAGGAGGGATTCAGACATCACACATATTAAAAGAGTATACTAGCGAATAGGAATGAGAGAGCAATTCAGTACAACCAGCGCCAGAGACAGGCTCAGGTCGTTATCCGTTAGCAGCTCCACAGTTTATATGGCACCACACGTCCCCCCTTAGAGACTACAGAACAGTCAGAAAGGGTCTACTGGCGGTGCAGAGTTGCTTTTCTACAGGTTACAATTTCAGATCCATCCACCACATTCTCCCAATTCAATCTAACTGCAAACATAAGGTCAATTCACTTTCAGTGCATAACCATGAAGACTGATCATTCAAATACCAGCTCTGTTCATGGCCACACAAATGACAAGCGGTCCCTCACGCAGACACCCATTGTTCAGCAACAAGAGGACAAAGCGAGGACACCGCCACTGGCATACCTTTCCTGACGATGACCAGATTGAGCACACTGAGGTTGGCGTCCACAATGCATCCGCGGACAGACTTGCGTTTGCGCTCGCCAGTACGACGAGGGCGGTAGCAGGAGTGTCCCTTGCTGAGCAGGAGACGCACACGGCCAGTGGTCAGCACACCCTGCTTCATGGGAAAGCCCTGCTTGTCGTTTCCACCGCTGATGCGCACAACATAGCCCTGCAAAGGGGGGAAAGTACAGATGAAGCTTTAAAATATAATTATATTTGGATGGGGTCCTGAAAGCCCCAAATGCTTGGATATGGTAGAAAATGAACAATTCTGGTACACGGCAAGTTTACCTATACAGCACAGCTCATACACAGACGCAATTCAGTGTGCTTTACATAAAAAGAGCAAAATGAACATCCAAAGGAAACAAGACAGACATGAAGTGAGACATGGATGAATCCCAACTGATCCATAAATCATTAGCCTTCAATTTAACTCCTTTTGTTTGGCAACCTTGAAGGCAAAATTACCACCCATTTGAATTTTAAGCCACATACTAAAACCATTGGTACATGGTAGGGAATCAAACAAAATGACTGTGCAGGAGTTTACGAAGCAGCCGGCGACAGAGTTTCTGGGGGTCACAGCTGTCAGTCATCTTACCTTCCATTCATCTCCCAAGGGGTCGGCAGGTACCTCAGTAGCCATACGCTTCTCATAGAAGGTACGCAGCTTGCGCTCATCGTCAACTTCGATAAGCTTCTGGCAGCCCGTGGCCGGAAATGAAATATTCAGCTAGAGGAGAGGAGGGACATGTTAAAAACAGCTAGCATTAAAGACATGTCTATATTAATAAAGTTTTCATTTTTTGCAAGAGAATATGCAGACTCCAATACTGCTGCCAACATCTGATGAGTTTACCTAACAGTAAGCGTGGAGTGATGAGTTCTGGTCAAACGGCCGGTGTGAAACATGACCCAAACTTGGCCCTATATCTCTTACGGAAGCACATTTAATAATTTTCAATTTTAACACTAGAGCTCGTATCGGGCGATGTGTGATGCCACGTTCGCTGCAGTCAACCTAACGTTGCAAACTCTACTGCTGGACTACAGCGCACTACATCCCTCAAACCCAACGAGACGCATAACTGGCGTGGACTCGGCGAACGATATCCAAAACCTTGGCTTTCGACGCAGTATTTCGTTTACTACCAAGCATGTCACGAACGACAATGTTGATTAGCTGGACGGCTAACCGAACGCCTAGTTAGCTAGCTAGCTAGCCAACTTACTGACGCTACTTGTATGCCGACAACCTAGCAAACAAACTTTCGACCTGTTAGCACGGCAGTGTCTATGCTTTTGAATCAGCAGTTCAACCTGACAAGAAAACACTACAGAATCGTTTTTCCGAACGAACACATTCGTATACAGCGCTATTCTCAGTCAGGCTCACTAGGCTGAGCTGCACATTTTCATTCCAGTAGGCGGCCATGTTTCTAGCGTAGCTACTATAGCGAAAAGTTCACAACACAATCTATGCTCATCGGAACGATTTCAAATGTGAACCGCAACAAATCCGCTTAAAACAAAACGATCAATATCCATTGTAAAGGCACACGAAGGTATTATATGAAATAAAAACGCAATAAGCTTGTAAGTTCATATCTTCAATGTCCTTACCTTCATTTTGGGGACTGAATAGGCTGAGGTCCGCCACGGAAAAGAGACCGGATATCCTGCTCTTAGTCTCACATAGACATTACAAACTCTCGCGAGAGGAGTGCTCCGGTGTACCAGTGATAATTGTATTACCAACATGTCTGCTTAGCCTCTTGCTGTCACATTGTAGAGTAGAATAAGGGTAGAGTAGTAACTAACCAAGATCATTTGTGAATACATGTTCAATTTTAGAGTTGTGGAGAAATGTTCCCAACTATAAGGTCAACTGAAAATGATAACTTTTTAAGAAGCACATACTTAAAACTCTTTAAAGTTTTCTGAGTTTTAAGGAAACATAAAGGGTAAGTAAGGCGAAAGTAAGAACACTCATACTTCAAGCTGTCAAGAGATGGGTAACACAAGCTAATGAGATTATAAGATCACAGTAGTGGCTGTAAAATTTGGCCTGCAGAAGGCTAACATTAGATTAGATTACTTCCTGCCATTTTTATGTAATACCAGAAAAGTCTGTATTAAAAGTTATGGAATCTGTCTATTTGCTTTCTGTTTTTAACAGTTCCTTGTCAAATGGTTGTGTCCCTGATTTCAGCGTAGGAGGCTCTATTTCTCTGTAAACTATGTCTAAAATGTGTTCTGTTAAATACAGTGTCACAGGGGTCGGTGTTGGGACCAATTTTTTTTTTTTTATAAATGCTTCCTCTTGAACACATTATTCATAGCCATGATGTCTCTTTTCATTGTTACACTGATGATACGCAGATATATCTGCCAGTTAGATCATCAGATCCGAGGCTCTGGGACAATCTGCCTTGTGTCTCTTCCTTTAAGTCCCTGCTTAAAACACACCTTTATCCTAATTTTGCTTGGGTTTTAATTTCCTTTGAGTTGTCTTTTTTTTTTGCCTTAAATAGGTGTATAGTATTGGTGTGAGGGACCGAGGCAGCCACCCCATGTTCTTTTGGGATGTGGGCGACGGGACTTGGTGGTGAAGAACGTGCAGGCGATGGTGGCTTCTTATATACAAAAATATTTTCTTTATTTAAAAGGGGGAATCTCTGGTATCAGCCCCACACAGGTGCCCCCAAAATAAACAAACATAAATCACAAAGACAAACAGACGCAAAGTGCTACATTTAACTCGGCACAATTCTAACAATGGACATTTCACTAGGCACAATTATCTATGCACATTTCAATTAGGCACAATTATCTATGCACATTCCACTGGGCACACAAACTGGGCAGACAGTGTTCACGCATCTAAACGCTGTCCTTCACTTCACCTCACAACAAGTGTTTTCTATGCTCATGCTCTGTCAATGCTCTGTCAATGCTTTCTCCAAGCTCTCTCAAACCTTGCATGAGGCACTCTTTAAATAGGCCGGCCACTTGGCTAAATTGGTCCAATTAGCTCCACTTGGAGCTTTCATGGACAGAAAGTTCAGGCCTGCCAGAAGTTCCGGATGACGCAATGGATGACGTTCAGATCAGCTGTTTTGCTTTTTCACGTGAATGATGTATAATCTTCATGGCACACCGAACATTACTATGGAATTACGGCGATAAATACGATAAACATGATCAAATAATTTAATATCACTGATTCTGTTTATTTAAAGCTCGCTTTGGATGTCTGGAACTTACTTTTGTATTCCATCAGTTAGCTGCACTCTTGGCACGCAGGTATAGCTAGGTGCTACTGCTAACTAGAGGTGGGGAATTGCTACGTGCCTTCTCAACTTGTAATACAGCAATTAAATATCACCGCGGTTGTTTTGAGATACTTTGTGATGTTTCTTATTAACCAAGCAGTACAAATGCATATGAAAAGTAATTGAAGTAGTGCTAAACAATGTTCAAATACAGCTAGCTTTAACCGTCTCTGCTCTGGATCTTCCAGAAGTAATAACAATTTAGCTTTCTGTTCACAACAACCTTTAAGAACCACGTCGGTATTTCATGAAAAATGTATCTATCCAATCGGGAAAAAATGGTATCGTGAACATTGTTTAGCACTACTTCAATTACTTTTCATATGCATTTGTACTGCCGGGCTAATAAGAAACATCACGAAGTATCTCAAAACAACCGCGGTGATATTCAATTGCTGTATTACAAGTTGAAAAGGCATCACAAAGTATCTCAAAATAACCGCTGTGATATTTAATTGCTGTATTACAAGTTGAGAAGGCACGTAGCAAGTCCCCACCTCTAGTTAGCAGTAGCACCTAGCTATGAAGATTCTAGCTATATAATTCACGTGAAAAAGCAAAACAGCTGATCATAACGTCATCCGTTGCGTCATCCGGAACTTTTCTGTCCATGACAGAGCCAATCACTGTCGTGGGGGAGCCCGGACCCAGCCATTGTTGTGGGGGAGCCCGGACCCAACCATTGTGGCGGGGGAGCCCATCTTAAAAAAAATTATATATATATTTTTTTTTAAGATCACGTTTTTAATCGCGAACGTTGCGGTTAGAAAATCGCGTTCTATCATATCGCGTTTAAATCGCAAATGCAATTAATCGTTCAGCCCTAGTCTCAGGTGTTGTTATCAAGTGGTTGAAATCATACTTACAAGACAGGAGCTTTTTTGTTGCAGTTGGCAACTGCACCTCAACACCTACGTCCCTGACCTGTGGAGTCCCCCAGGGCTCAATTTTGGGTCCACTTCTATTCAACCTTTATATGCTCCCACTTGGACAAATCTTAAAGAATAATTTGATCTCCTATCATAACTATGCTGATGACACCCAAATTTACTTAGCTTTGACACCTAATGACTATGGTCCCCTTGAATCTCTTTGTGATTGTATTGAGCAAATTAACCACTGGATGTCTCAGAACTTTCTCCAGCTAAACAAAGACAAAACTGAAGTAATAGTTTTTGGTAAAAAGGAGGAAAGATGTAAGATTGCCACCCTTCTTAACAAAAAAGGACTTAAAGCAAAGGATACTGTCAGAAATCTTGGTGTCCTCTTAGACAGTGATCTAAATTTTAACAGCCACATGAAAGCAATTACTAAATCTGCGTTCTACAATCTCAAAAACATTGCCAAATTTAGGGATTTTATGTCAAAAGATGACTTGGAAAAACTAATTCATGCCTTTATCTCCAGTAGGGTTGATTACTGCAATGGGCTGTTCACAGGCCTTCCCAAAAAAAACCTTAAACAGCTTCAAATGATACAAAATGCAGCAGCCAGAATTCTTACAAAAACAAAAAGAACTGACCACATAACCTCTATACTGAAATACCTGCACTGGCTCCAAGTAAGTTACAGGATTGACTTTAAAGCACTGCTGCTTGTTTTCAAGTCACTTAATGGGATAGGGCCAAAGTATCTATCTGACATGTTTCAGCAGTACGTACCACTCAGATCTCTCAGATCGCAGCATAAATTTCTATTAGTAAAACCCACTGTCCAAACTAAACAGGGTGAAGCAGCACTCAGCCACTTTGCGGTTCACCTCTGGAACCAACTTCCAGAAGACATTAAAAACGCTCCAACTACTTTCAGTTTTAAATCTAGACTAAAGACCAAACTTTTCTCAGATGCCTTCTGCTAACTGGCCACGAACAGTTCCTTTGAAGTATTATTGCTTATTGTAGTAGACTAGTGATTGTTATTATTCTTTTTATGCTTTTATTTCCTATATTTTACTATTTTTATGCCTTAATGTTCTCATGCTTTTATTTTCTATAATTTACTGTTTTTTATGATCATGCACTGACCTTTTGCTTTTTTTTTTTTAATGTGAAGCACATTGTTGTGCATGTATGTGAAGCACATTGAATGACCACGGTGTATGAATTGTGCTATATAAATAAAATTGCCTTGCCTTGCCTTTAGAAACATGGATTAAAAAATGAACCAAATAATTCTATTTTTTACTCATCCCTATGGATTTTCCTTTTCTCTTGCAAAAATGTTTAAACTGCCCATACAAAATGATGAGGGTCATTCTCACAATATACCACAACGGCGTGAATAATGACATTCGTCGTAATAACTTAAAATGGAATCAACGGAAGTCAATGGACAACGTAAACCTAAGAATAGCCGAGTCCAAAGAAATAAGTGACGGTTTACGCGTGCGGCATATGTTGTCATTGGTAAATCAAATATCCAAATGTCAGTTTTAGGCAGTCTGTGAGTTAACCAAAAGCACTTTGACAGTATGCAACTGTTGTTATAGTCGAATGTGGATACATATAGTTATGGCCAGATACAAAGGGAAGTTGGGGTGTAATTGTTAACTAAAATGATGAATGGCAAAGCTAGCTGTTAGAATGTGTTAGCAAATAATGCGGTAGCTACTGTCGTTTTCTAAGGCACTGGCAAATATCATAACGTTACTGCACAGCCTACTGATTTATCCACATTCGACTATAACAGAAGTTGCACAGTGTCAAAATACTTTTATAGATGTTTGGATATCTGGCAGTGACAAAATGTTTGCTGTGCATACGGAGTGTCAAGATCTCACATTCTTACTGCTGTTGCCGAACGTCTTAATTGCCTTAATCTACTTTGTGTGCGGTTTTAAAGGTTTTTTTTAGGCTTTTAAATGTTTTCCCCTCCGATGTGGGTGGAACTAAATGTGTGGTGTTGGAAACGCCTGTCCTTCGCATTAAGGTCATGATTTCATAATTTAAGATGTCATAATAGGAATTCTTAAATCAATGACGTCTGAACGGAGTCATAGTATTGCACTAAATCTGATTATTGAGAGGTCCTTGACATTTTCGTTTTGTAAATTAGATTATCAGATGTTAAAATGAAATGACTTTTCATCTTTTGTGTACACTGGAGTTGGATAAAGGAAAGTCCAATGAAGAGCCACTACTCATGCCAGATCTGTAACGTTACTTGCGGGTAAGATTTAAGTAGCTTCCCCAACACTGGTTTCTATCCTGAAATGGAAGAAGGCTTAGGCTTAACTTTAGCTCATCACATGAAGCACATCATGAAATCGTCTGACACAGTAGATCCACAGAGGAGCCCAACTCAGGGATTCATGTCAGGGTTAGAATCTATGATTAATTAAGAAGTAGCCTAATATAGCTTTCATGGCATTAACTGGATCTTAATTAAGTGTTAAGTGCTCTTCTTCATGTTCCTTACTAGTGATGCAATAAATACATCTCAGTTTGATACTAGCTAAAAAGCTGCTTTAAAACGAGAATATGTTTCAGAATGTGACATGTTTGTTGCACACTTCTGAAAAATTATACGCACAGAGAATTTTGCTAAATAAAGCCCAGTTTAGCCTCACTCCACTGGCATCCAGTATGTTTATGAAATAATTTGAAGGTTTTGCCAGTTACCTACAAAGCATTGTCTTGACTGGCTCCAGATTATATTTGAGAGCTTTGCACCCCATCAAGGTCTGCTGGCTGTTCCAAAGTCCAGACAAAAATCTAAGTGTGACTGCTCTTTTGCAGTTTTGTACCCAAATTCTAGAGCATCCTTTCCCATAGTGTTAGATGTGCTTTTTCTCTGGGTCTTTTAGAATGTAGTTTTTAAACACTCTTGCCTTTCCAGATGCCTGATAGCATATTTGATTGGTTCATTGGTTTAGCCTTTGTCCAAGTGATTCTTACTTTATTCATACTTTTATTATTGTGTTAATTCTATTTTCTATTTGTCATTATTCATTCAGATGTAATTGTATTTGATTATACCTGTGTATGTATGTATGTATGTGTTTATGTGTTTATGTGTATCACCTTTATCCTCCTGAGGTCTGTACATCCAGTTTACTGAAGTACAAGCTGCATCTGTTTTATGTATCAACAAAGAAGTAAAGAGTCATTCTAACACCTCTCTCCCCGTAGTGGACACCGTAGTCCCACGGTGCCTAGCGTTTTCCCTGCATCCTGCTCCACAGATGCAGTGTGCCACCTCACTGAGTACAGGGACAAGTTCCACCCCCATGGCACCACTGCCAAACGAAACTCCAAAAAGATCTGTCCTGAGTATGAACCTTTGGAGGGGGAAATGTCAGCAAACAGCACCTTCCAGTGAGTTCATGGCCCTACAAAATTCATGCTTTCACAGTGAATTTAAACCTTTTAAAATGTACTTTTTTTTTAATTGGAATGTGTCATTCTGGTAGGATCTACATGCTGGAATGAACTGAGTTTGCTTGCCAATCCTACATATATTTATTTAACATGTGAGAAGCACCACTCAGGATCTTTTCAATGTATAGGCAATGTCATGTGCCTCAGTGCCATCAATCATTTGTCCTGAAGTAATTACATAACAGAGCTTTCAGTGCAGTTTTCTTCTTGAGTACATTGATAGCATATAGCCTATATGCTGTGTTCCAGGTCAGACTATGT
Organism: Clupea harengus; assembly: GCF_900700415.2. Lineage (NCBI taxonomy): Eukaryota > Metazoa > Chordata > Actinopteri > Clupeiformes > Clupeidae > Clupea > Clupea harengus. The sequence goes on from NC_045173.1 coordinate 4,945,730, forward strand.
TGCTCATCCAGTACAACAGAGATCACCCAAACCCATCAAAGCATATACCGCACCAACAGGACCGATGCTCCTGAAAACCACATACATGAATGACTTCAGAATGTACCCTGTCCACAAGAACACTGTCCACAAGAACACACAGGTTGAGGAATACAAGGCACCCACCAGAAAGATGGATACCCTGTCTGAATATAATGGTGAGTATCACTGCCAAACAAACAAAAAAGTGTAATCCACTGTAAACAAATGTTTTTGTTCTGAACAAGACAATCACTCAATACAATCCCTTTAAATGACAAAAAATATAATGACTCAAGTTCATATGGGTTTTTATGGGTTTTTATTTAAAAATCTGAGATGTTTGGAGATTTCAAAAACAAAAACATTTAACATTTCAACAGCAAATGCAAAAGCAAAACCAAATGAATTTCTATTCAGTGCATTTATTGGGGCCACACCGCTACTACATCACAGTTAACGAAATCAAGGGAAATATTGGATGCTGTCATGTGTTGCAGGAGCTGATATCTGACCTTGCAATCCCTACCATGCAATTAAATGTGTATTTGCTCTCTTCCTGAAGATGTATATCGTGCCATGGAACCCCAGCCACAGAAGTCCTACAAGACTATTGACAACCTTAAAGTGAATGAGGGGATACTTGACATGACCACAACTTCCCAAGTTGCCTACTGCTTAAAGACTGAGCCTAGCACACGTAAGAGCTTCAAACCTGAACAGAAGCTGAAGGAGTCTGCCCTTCCATTTGAGGGCAAAAGTGTCTATCGCCAGATGTACATCCCACACCCGGTTCAAAGGGAGTCCCGAAAGCCAAAGATCCCCTACAGACCCAGCAGTGCCCCGTTCCAAGCCATTTCTACCCATCAACAAGACTACAAGGGTGACAGATCCTCAGCTGTTCAGTCCTGCAAAGTCAAGGCCACTTGGGAGCCCAGGTCGACGCCTTTTGAAGGGGAAAGTGAGTTTCAGGATAAATTCCAGGCGTGGCCCGTCAGACCTGCCACCAGTGCTCGCAAAGCAGCACAGTACTCCCAACCAGAGGGCGACGTAGAGCTCACATCCCTGGCTCACAATGACTTCAGGGGAGCTCCAGGCTGTCCAGCAATATCAGCACGACCAATTATTAAAGCCTGGAGCAAGGGGAAGCCCTTTGAGGCTCGCTCCACAACACAAGACCATTTCAGGGCCTGGGAGGGAGCAAAGAGAAGCAAGTCCATGAAGTCTACACCCACACGTCTACCTTTGTCTTCCTTTGAGGGCACCACCACCTTCCGTGCAGAATTCACACCAAAGAAAGCAGAGCACATCACTAGTTTTAAGCCAGTCCAGAGGATCCTGAGCCAGGGTGCTATGGAGTCTGAAACAATCTACCGCAGCACCTTTAAGAAGTATGAGGTCCACCCTTGCCCTGCATGTTTGAGTCACCGGTCAGAGGGCCAAGTTTTGTCTTTGGGTAAGAATGGGTACATCCGGTGCTAAAATGTCTCACCAGAAGAATCCAAGGTCATCTCTCATCCATCAGCTGCCAGTGTTGCTAAATCCTGCCACCCCAGTCCGATCTGCTGGTCTGTACAGGCAAAATAATTAATAGATGCAATATGAGAAAATCCTGTTTAAATGCCTCATTGACTTTGTGTGGCTTTGAGACTATGTTTCTTTCACTGCAAATAAATCTATATAAAATGCAGGCATTGATTCTGTGCTGTATTTAATAGCCTCCAAAAAGAGGTTGCTGTGCTAACAATTCCAAATCACTGCTTGTTTATTAATACAATGCTGATGATATTTTTGAAGTGTCAACAGAAGCATGCCTTGAACTTGAATTTGCCATGAACCTACGGTATACAGGTTCCCCTTCTTCTGTCGAGCAGCACAGTGAAGGCACGCATAATATACACAAACATGTAATACATCTTATCAGTGGCCATCTGTTCAATATAAACGTTTAAATTATGCTTGTGTGGCTCCACTGAAGTAACAGTGATTGAGAAATGTACGGTGTGCCGATAAGCATAAGTCTAAATCTACACCGACCTTCAGGAATGACTCCAGACCACTGAGTATGCAATACCAAGCGTTATAACCATAACCATAGAAAATGTCGTCTTTAGGTTTTAAAATGATTTTGCCGTGCAAGAGGCTGCACTGATACGACTCATTCAACACCATATAATGCAACATTGCCCCAATATGACGCTGGTGTAGATGCCATGTGTCTGGCAAGTTAACACAGTCCTTTCCACAAATGAAAAATACCATTCCACACTGAAGGAGGCTGAGTTTAGCGGTCTACGCAAAACGCTAAACACTAGAACACGTGTATTGGGCGGTCACAGCCATGCAGCGTTCACGTGTCTGGGTATCAACAGAAGGCAGGACCGCTGTCTTGCGCATCACTCGGCTACCGATACTGCGACGACTCGTTACGATGTCCCTTGATTTTGAAACGACGGAGTAAGTTTATCTTAAATATTAACTGTGTTTGTCGATGTTGAAAGGCTGACAACATACATGTAATTCTTCACGAATTTCCACTTACTTTAAATAGTATGCATGCTCAGATATAGTTGCAGTGTTTCAGAGTTCTGCGCTACTGAATCAACAGCCTTTCCCTAGAAGGCGGCGTAATGCTTTTTAGTGGAAGACCTGAGCTATGCAATATCTGACTCATAGCTGGTGACTTCGATTGATTTATTAATGCAGTCTCCAATGAAAGACAACAAAACTTTATCTATTATTGTGTTATTTTTCATTTGTAGAGAGCAGTTCAGCTGACATTATTCAAATAATAATAGCCTTCACGATTCTTATTCTTGTTGGTTTTTGTTGGTATCATTTTTATGATAAAGCTCAGTATCGTGGGTCGGTTTAACTTGTTGGCCTTCATCAGCGTCGTCCGTCTGATCATGCAATACCTGAAAGAGAACAACTTGCACCGCACGCTGGCTACACTGCAGGAGGAGAGTACCGTGTATCTCCACACAGTGGATAGCATTGATAGCTTCACCTCAGACATAAACAACGGCCACTGGGACGCCGTATTACTGGCTATCCAGGATCTCAAGCTACCCTGCAAAATTCTCAATGACTTGTATGAGCAGGTAAAAGGTCACCACATAATGTAAAATTATTGCTTTGAGTCTTTTGAAATATATTGATAATGCTGTAGTGGTTGATGTGATGTTGTATTGATGGACAATAATGTTGAGTCTGTATTCCACCTTTAAGAACCAGCCTTTGTGAATTATTCTACAGGTGGTTTTGGAACTCATTGAGCTGAGAGAGTTTGGAGCAGCCCGGTCGTTGCTGCGGCAAACTGATCCCATGATTTACCTGAAACAGACAGAGCCAGAACGGTATATCAACCTGGAGAACCTTTTAACACGTCCCTTTTTTGACCCCCGGGAGGTGAGAGTGGGGAAACATAATTTTTCTTGCAGTCAGTCAAAATACAGCTTCACTAATGGGAGAAATCAAGTGTATTTGCACGAGCGCATGAGTTGGTGCTGCATTGTGAAACAGGGGCCTGTTGAGATTAGTGCCCTCTTTGTCCTTTTAGGCCTACCCAGATGGCAGTAACAAGGAGAAGAGGAGGATGGCAGTTGCCCAGGCTTTGGCAGCTGAGGTCAGCGTGGTGCCTCCCTCGCGTCTCTTGGGACTTCTTGCACAGGTGTGAGTATGTCTTCACCTTCACAAGTTTCACAGTGTGAAAGTCAGTAGTAAAATAGGGAGGATATTACTAGACATTCAAACCTTTAGTCAGCTCCATCCGGATTGTCAAAGTATTTTTCAGACAGTAAATCAATTGATAAATCAGAGATAAATAAATAGTTCCAAAGCCACCTGATTAGGTAATGTTTTCAAATAGAATTTTTATAACTGAAACAGTATGCTAAATGCTTCTGTTATTTTGGACAATAACTTTGACCATAAACAACATAGAACGGATGGCCATTTCTAATACCCCTGATTATGTACTGCTCCAACTTGCGCCTCTTTTCTGTCATCCCTCACTGTCTTACCAACCCTTCCTCTCTCCTGTCTGGTTAACCCACAGTCGTCTTGACTGATTAATGTAAATAAAAAGCACCCCTTGGAGTTGATTTTAGATGAACTGAGTCAGTTGTTTATCTCTTCCCTTTCCTCCCCTTTCGTCTTTTCTCGTCTCTTCTGTTCTCCATTCTCTTCCAGTCTATGAAATGGCAGCAGAATCAGAACGTGCTGCATCCTGAGATGACTATTGACGTGACACAGAGCACTGCAACCATGAAGGACACGGAGGAGGAGCGTTTCCCCACACAGCTCATTTGCCACATTCAGGTAACTCTCCCAACGCCAGACAGCCCGCTGAGTCATTCTCAGGCTGGATGTCTGCTTCAAGCACAGAGCATAGACAGCTTCTGCAGTCTGCAGGGTGAACTGTAATATCTTAACCAGGAAGTGCTTCATAGGTATTACTGTCAGAGATTATAAGCAAAGAGTTTAAGACTATGCAAATGTTTTTCAGTTTGATACATCGTCTTTGTGGCAGCAGCCCCTGTGTGCGGAGTCCTTTCTTTCACCATGCCACTGCAAGGTTTCAGAGACATTAGTACAAGTGCAAACTCATGCACATAGGTAGACGCAGCTATCTACACAATTCATGCATGCATATAAATGCTCTCCCATACACACACACTCACTCTCTCTCTCTCTCTCTCTCTCTCTCTCTCTCTCTCTCTCTCTCTCTCTCTCTCTCACACACACACAAACACACACACACCACACATACACAGAAATATAATTGCTTTACAGCTTCTCTGGCTGCCACCACCAGTAATGGCTTTTCCTGATGGATTTCCCTGCTTGCCCTTCACGCAGAGCTCAGAGCTAAGGGAGTGCCAGAGAGCCAGCCCATCTGTTCCTCAAATCTTATCACCTTTGCTATGCATCATCACCTAAGGACACAGCTTACAGTGCCTCTGTGCCGTGTTTATTTTACAGTGTCTGGCAGGTCACAAAGTGAAAGTTTCCGAACTTTGCCTGTTGATGTTTTATGTTTTGAAGTTATGACAGTCAATCCTCTCTGTTTCCTGGGACTGTATGTGTGTGTGTGTGTGTTGTAGTTTGGACAAAAGTCCCATGTGGAGTGTGCACGGTTCTCTCCTGAAGGTCAGTATCTCATCACTGGGTCCGCTGATGGCTTCATTGAGGTGTGGAACTTCACTACTGGAAAGATCCGGAAGGTATAATGGATCTGAAGACTCACTGATACCTATTTTAGCTGTTTTTCAGTAGTAGATAGTAGTAGCAGTAGTAGAGTAGTTGTAGATGTGAGTATATAGAAACACTTTTGGTTACTCTAACATGACATTCTGATAACCCCAACATATAAACCTAAGAGAATCTTCACAGGCAACGTGGTTAGAAATTGTTGAGAAAATCTACTACATTTGGTGTTTGTTAATCTTCTTTGTAGTATGTAGTTACTATTGCATGTCTGAGGTATCATATATGGGTCAGGCCACCACAGTGACCTCAAGCACTTCATGTGTCTCCCTTTTACAGTAGCCAAAAGGAGGCTGTTGAGCCTGACACACAACATACAGTTCTAAATCTTACATGAAACAGCTTTACAAACGTTGTTTGCACTTCAGTTAATGTAAGCACAGACTTTTTCAGACCACCCCCCCCCAGTACTAGTATAATAGTATTGTAGTGATATATGAGTGTGTGCCCAGTACTAGTATAATAGTATGGTAGTGATATATGCGTGTGTGCTCGTATGTTTCCAGTACTAGTGTAATACAGTACAGTTTGTCAATGTGCATGTGCTCCTCAGGATCTTAAGTATCAGGCCCAGGACAACTTCATGAAGATGGAGGATGCAGTTTTGTGTTTGGCCTTCAGTCAAGATTCTGAGATGTTAGCGTCTGGGTCACAAGATGGCAAGATCAAGGTCGAACTGTACTTTAACCTATGTGTCAAATTATACTTTGTATGAGTTTTGAAATGTGTGAGTTGTCAAACATAATGTGTAAAAATACATTATGATGTATTGACACTCCTCATTGTGTCCCTAGTGTGTTCTCTGAACACACAATGATTACAGTATTTGTGGTGTTAGCCCTTTTTAATAAGGCTCTGAACACACAATGTTCAGCTGAGATCAGTGATGTGGCTCATTGTAGTGTGTTCAGTCTTTTTAAGTTGAATAAACTCTGATATGTACATTCCAAAAGGTGCAAAATGCTTGATTACCGATTGCATACTGCATTCATATGTACTGTTGCTTAACAGAGTATAGCATTTGACTTATTTCAACTGGCTCTGATTTCTTTGGGTGTGATATGTGACTGCAGGTGTGGAGAGTTCAGAGTGGCCAGTGTCTGCGCAGGTTTGAGCACGCTCACAGCAAAGGAGTTACATGTCTCAACTTCTGCAAGGACAGCAACCAACTACTGAGTGCTTCCTTTGACCAGACCATCAGGTTAAAGACAGACTGTTGTTTCTCTCTCTCTTTCTGTTTTTTTTTCTCTTTCAATTTAGCTTAAGAACCCTCACTGAAACGGCAAGAGAAAAACATAAACATAAACTCTCTCAGTCCTTGTTCTATAGCTCTCAATCTATCGCTGTGTCACTGTCTGTTTCACCTGCATATCCATGTACTGCACATTTCTTTTCAAACACACTGCAGCCGTACCGTGATTACTGGTGTGTGACCACTTAGTGAAGTCCAGGTCTTGTGTGGCGTAACTAATGTTCCATCGCACAGTGAACTCTACGGTGCAGAGGTGTGACATGGAATGGATATATTGATTTGAATAAAGGATGTCATGGTTGCTGGAGAAAAGAGTTCTCTTGGGGTAGTGCAAACAACTTAGTAACAAATGTGAATAATCTATTGAAAGACTTAAGTTTAATTACCCTTAGCTAATGACCTAACCAGCACAGGCAGACTGTTACTCACTGCTGAAGATTTTAGGGATGTCACTCATCAAACTCAAGGTTATTCTAAATACTATTGAAATGCCTAATGTACACAAACCCTTACCAGACTATGTAGAAAGACAAATTAAATCAACAAGTTCAGGATTAGAACTGAAGGTCATTCGACTTCCATTATGAGAGAAAACTCATTTAAAATTGAAATTGGTCACACACTAGACCGAAGACTGCAGCATCATCATTCCCCCTCACTTTTACCCCTGTCCTCTCAGGAGTGTTTCTGCGAGGCGTGCACTGTGTGTGGGAGGAAGCGTGCCGAGACACGTGCACCACCAGTGGATAATGACTCTGGTCTTCCTATCTGCGCCTGCATGCCAGCGCAGTGCCAGCTGTTTGCGCCATGCCAGGCAGCTCACAAAAGAGGCAGCACTGGGGTTATTATTGACAAATAGGAACTCCTCCACACTCAATCAAAGCCAGCCAGAGCGTGGTAGGACACGTGAAGCTTTTGCTGCTGCTGGCTTCATGTGCAGTCAGTTGCTTTGGAATTTCATTCTGGCACTGCAGGTTGTATTTACTGATGCACTGCTCTGTGTTTAGAGGCGATTTATTTCTCAGTAGGCTTGTTGTTGTTTTTTTTCACGACAATTACCCTAAGCAGGTATTCCTTTCATGTTCATGATCTCATGTGAGACTAGGGAGATTGCCGTGGTACATTTTGATTGGTTAAGTGGGAGTAGCTCCAAAGCAGTGGTCAATCAAGCGTCAAGATAGGAACAGTATAATTAAGCTGCCAAGGCAATTTGCTGGTATTAATTATACAGTATATTTGGTCACAGTTGGTCTGTTTCAGCAGTTTATTTTGGGATGACTAAACTCAGTGGGTGGATAATAGATAGAGCATGTCGCTATAGCAACCATCCAACTCACTTATTATTTTGCTTTATATGTGCATATGCTATCTTTGACTGCATGCCATCAATACAAGATATTTTGTGATACTGTCAACATTTATATGAGACCCTCTGATGTATGGCACTGTGTATTCTTCATAAAGGATTAATTTGATGAAATCGGGCAAGACACTGAAGGAGTTCAGGGGCCACACATCCTTTGTCAGTGAAGCAACATATACAAAAGATGGTCTTCACATCATCAGTGCATCCTCAGACGGCATCATCAAGGTACAGAGGCCGCTCAGCTCAGCTCAGCTCAGCTCAACAGTCTGAGCGCTTTAGACTCTGCACCCTTTGTGCTCCGCTTCACTTGAAGTCAGCTCTTTGGAGTGAAATGGACGATACATGACCATGAGTTTAAGTCAGTAATACTTCCTCTCCGCAGATCTGGAATGTGAAGACTTGCGAATGCACCAGCACATTTAAATCGCCCGGCTCGTCAGCAGGAGTAGATGTCATGGTCAACAACATGTTCCTGCTGCCCAAGAACCCGGAGCAGTTTGTGGTGTGCAACCGTTCGAGCACCGTGGTGATCATGAACATGAATGGACAGGTGAGAGCCACAGGGACTGTAGAGTTAAAGGTCTGACACCAGGATTAAAATAACTTAAATCAAATGAATGTTTTATAGAGGTGACAGGTGTGGTTCTATTTAATGATTTCACAGTGACTGTCAGCACCCTTGGGAGAACAGAGAATCAGAAGATTAAATATTTAGCAGGCAGCAGTGCTGCTAGTATTTTTTTTTAAACTTTAGTTTCAGATTTAACATAGCCGTACCATTTCCAGGATAAATATCTACTCTATCATGTGTGTTGTAAAAATTTATTAATGATATCATATTTGTGGTAGGTTCTTGGGTCAGTTGAAAGACAATGTGCTTCTGTTGCACAGAGTAGTGTGGGTGTTTAGATTCCCTAGACAGACCTCCCACAGCAAAAACACTTCAGACCAAGTCATCTTTTTCTCCCCTCTCCCATTCCTCTGCTTCTCCCTCCCATCCCTCCCTCCAGATTGTGAGGAGTTTTAGCTCGGGGAAGACAGAAGGCGGGGACTTTATGTGCTGCACGTTGTCTCCGCAAGGCGAGTGGATCTACTGTGTGGGTGAGGACCTGGTGCTGTACTGCTTCAGCACGCTTACCGGCAGGCTGGAGAAAAGTCTTACGGTACGCTGGAGCCCCTGCACACACACACTGGCACTCCACCGCTCACCTCCTGGATCACTTTGCTCTCAGATAGATAGGAATGCGATTTGAATACATTTGAATAATTGTATTCATTCATTTAAATGAGTCAGAAATCGTGAGCATTCACACAAGGCTGCTTCTCTGAGATGAAGGTTACAGTGCATTAGAAAGATTTGCTTGTAGTTTTCATTTAATTGTGATTTTGTGTGTGTGTGTGTGTGTGTGTGTGGTGAAGCAGTGTCTTGCCAGTTACAGTGGTCCTGTTTTACTTGGGGAGCAGCCTTTAGCATGGGTCTAATCTATGTGTGTTTGTGTGTCTCCACAGGTTCATGATAAAGATGTGATCGGCATAACGCATCACCCTCAGAAGAACATAATTGCTACCTACAGTGAGGATGGCTTACTGAAACTCTGGAAGCCTTAAACTGCTGTGTAGAGTTATTTGGAGAGTGAACCCAGTTCATACATTTTGGTTAGTGTTCTCAGTCCTCGACCTTGAGAACCTCTGTGTATTCATGCCGATATTCCTGCCATATTTCGGCAAATGGGTTTCTGAGAGGTCAAAGCATCACTCAAAGTTAGAGAAATATTTTCTCCCCAAAACAGCTAGCTCGTGTAGGGGCCTTTGTGGTCCAGGTCTGAGCACCAAGATGATGTAGAACTGGGCTGGGCTGTCTTGACGGAGTGAAGGCCAAATGTGTGGACAGGTTTTCACTTGGATCACTAAAATGACTGGGTAATAGCTCATAGCTTGGGACTTCTTTCACTCCAGAAATCTTCATCCCGACTCTTTCTGTTGCTACAGACCCATACTGTACTGGTTTTCTTTCATGTGACTAAATAATGTCATATATCAAATCTCTGAATTTTAATGTAAGAAACACAATTGACTAGTAAAAGGGTTTCCAAAATACTGTCTGTACCCGCACTATGCATGCTGACTTCTACTGTGATGAGTCTGCCCTTTACTAAGACAACCTGTGTGTTTTAACACTTGACCTCATGAAGTTAGCTAGCATGCCACATCTGCACTGCATGGGTAGCACCAACTGTATATGTGCCATATAACTCTTTACAGTTCTGTAGTATATTTAAGGTGATGTTGCCTGTGTTTTTGTGTGTACTGAATAGTTTTAGCCAGTTGATGTTAAAGTGTATCACTTCATTTAAATATGATATTTAAAAAATGAATTTGGTTGCCTTTTGCTGACAGGTTTCAGTGAGAGTACGTTTTCAAATGAATATTTCAACTGCTAGTTGTTCTATGTTTGGGCCAGTTCTGTGTTTTACAGGCAGTATGGCTATGGCTGACGGTGATTTCATGGGATCTTTAAGGGCATTTCCATGCATTTGCAAATGTCATTGTCCTGCCAAATATGACTGAATATGAATATGCTGAGTTAATTCACATGCTCTGAGAGTATACACTTGGCATGTACATCATTTTAACAGATAACTTTGTATATGCCAATACATTTGGGTATTGTTTCAGTGGTGTACTCCCTTTAAATAGGCACCATGTAAAGCATTGTGTCTGTTGTAAGACCACCATGGGGAGTAGTTGGCATCGCACTTTAGATTTTATGTTTGAATCTCTGGATCACTGAGTGGAAATGAAAAGGACACGCCAAGGTCTCAGGTTTACCATACTGTAAAAAGTCCACGGTTCAATAAAGGCTTGAAGCTAAGTAACTATTTGGCACATTTCCCTATGTTTCCTCATAAGCATATGCAGTGGAACTGTTTGCTGATACACAGCCTCAAATGGAAGGTAGGAATTACCACCAAATACTGTTTCAAATATGAACAGAGGTTGATTTAATTATAAATAAAAAACATATAAATGCATAACTTATTGGTCCTAATAGAACTGACTAACATGTACACATACCATAGACATGACAGACACTTTTTTTTAGAATAAAAAAAAAACAAAGATCAAGTCAGCCCTACATTTAAAGTGTCAGTATGTTTAGTAAGAAGCCACTTTACAAAGTGTCCCCTCATTCTCTTGATTTGAAAGACATTGGTGCAATGAGCATCCTAAAATTGTGACCACAAGCAGTAAGGCTTCAGTGCAGGCACACCGAATTAATTGAGGTCATCGTCCAAATTATGTCAGTTCCTATAAATATCAGAATTTTTATACCTGGCAATTAATAAAAAGGAGCAGTGCACAAGGCCTGCCATGTCACGGAATTTGGAAATTAGAAATGCGTTTGCATCTATTGTGAAAACTACTGTTGGCAACAGACCATGTTGTGCATTATTTGTGAAACCTAATCAATGAATTCACATTTGAAATGTTAAACCATGTGCAAACACATGCAACATTTTGAAGCCTGCAAAACCATCACTGTCCGACTGAAGAACTCTTCTGTGATTTGAACTTCACTGACATTTAACAAACACATATAGGCACCAAGTCATTATCTGAAAGACAATTGCAAGTGGAGCACTGACATCAAGGTATTTGACATCCAAAAGCAGATATTTTATGGCTATTAAAAACATCAGCAGCCTTATGAACGTTTGCACAAGAATATCTTTTCTGGGATGGCCACTTGTTTGAGCTGAGTGGAGAAGTCGGAATGATTTGTTTGCTTCTGACATCGGTCATACTGATAATTGTTCAAGCACAACCATTTCATACAAGTGACATTCAGTCTGTTAATTTAGGTAAATACTAATCTCATTGCTATGAGATAAAAGAAGAGAGGATGCAATTCTCAAAATGGAACACAACTGGATAATTATTATTTTTCAACATTTCATTGTTGTGTTACTGGTACAACAACAAAGCATAAAAGCATAATTAAGCAGCCTTATGGATGCATTATGGGCAAATCACAGTGACCGTATGTGGAACTGTTCACAACTCCTTCTCACTTCTAAGAAGGCCTTTGCCAGTCCAGTGTCATAAAATCAGTATTGTCCATCAGTTCAGTCCCTCACACAAAAAAAACATCTGACTTGATTTGGCAGGCTGCACTGAGCCCTCTGCATCAAAGGGAATTGGCATGTTAGGGTTTAAAAAAATGTGGTGGTGGGGGTAGAGTTGGCACACCTTCCAGCTCGTACCACTCATGATACCCATGGAGG